>NW_026585686.1:6120879-6122285 GCF_907164565.1 Psammomys obesus | reverse complement strand
TTTCTTTTCTTTTCTTTTCTTTTCTTTTTTCTTTTCTTTTCTCTTCTTTTCTTTTCTTTTCCTTTTCTCTTCCCTTCCCTTCTCTTCTCCTCTCTTCTCTTCTCTTCTCTTCTCTTCTCTTCTCTTCTCTTCTCTTCCCCTCCCCTCTCCTTCCCTCCCTTTCCTTTCCTTTTCTTTTCTTTTCTTTTTTACTTAGTTCTATCTGCTAATGAACTTTATGTCCAACTAAACGCAAAGACGAGCAGAGTTCCGGCTGCTGGCTTTTTCTTCAGTTCCAGCCGCAGTGTGAGGAAGCTGGTTGTGCATGAGATGCTTGCACATGCTTGGCTGTAGGTTTCTGCGTGGGAAGCATCAGAGTCAGGGCTTGGAAGTGACCCGAATCCGCACGATGTGGCTAAGCGTGCGGCACACCTTGGCCACAAGCTCCCCTGCTCATACAAGGTGAGGGTTTTAATTAAAACTCAACAAGATACTAATGTTAAAGTGGGCATGGCATCTTCAAATACAACCTAGGCAAGTGTTCATTAGTGAGTTTCTGGATATTTTCAGATGTTGTTACAGAAAGGAACATGATTCTTCTTTATTATTTTTTTAAACTGGAAAGTTGGGCATTTATTGCTTGGGTAATATACTACATTGAATATGCTTATTGAGATCAATTTTATAATTAAAAAAAAGATTTTGAAGTACAACACAAATTAAGCAAAACATATGATTCCACTAAGCTCCAACAATCATTGAGAATTCATGTGGGAAGAATGGTGCTCCTGGAACTCAAGTTTAGTGGCAGGAGAAAGAAGCCCCAAAGGCCCAACCATTGAATGACAGGGATTCTCAACTCTTGGCAGGATCTGGCCTCACACAACTTCTGTTATGCTAACCAGGCCACTCCCACCCATCTTGTGATTCTAATGGACAGCTCTGGCTGGGAATCATTAAATAGAAAGAAAACGTGGATCTCAGGCAATTTAAGAACTCCTCAACAAGGACGTTACTAGCATCATTAGCAGGGAGTAGACGATACTGCTTATTCTTCAAGAGCCTTGAAACTGAATCTCTGAAGTTCTTTCTATAGAAGAGATGCTATGGGTCCTGGTGACCAATCCAGTCACTTCTTGGTTCTGAGTGCAGACAGGGATCTAGCTCACTACTTGTGCTTCTTTCTTCCTCACTCTTTGCTCCAAAGCAGCCTTAGGACACAAAAGTAGTGAGGAGGTGAGGGTAGCTGTGGTGGTGATAGCTCTTGATTTTCTAGGCCTCCCTAATCAGCATGCCCATCTTGAAATTGATCTTGGGTGTGCATAGTTCAGACCCATAATGACATTTATAGCAATTTGTGATGGCAGGTTGAATGATATCTATCTATCTATCTATCTATCTATCTATCTATCTATCTATCTATCTAT
>NW_026585686.1:6111754-6120869 GCF_907164565.1 Psammomys obesus | reverse complement strand
TATCTATCTATCTATCTATCTATCTATCTATCTATCTATCTATCTATATTTCTTAGAACATGCATTATCTCTTCTCTGTAGCTGGAGACATTGGAACTCTAAGTGGGTAACTTGTTTAAAATAGGCAAGGCTCAAAACTACTCTGCCTGGTTCCTGGATATGTCCTTCTATACCTCCAGTTCTTATATCCTACATCATTTTCTTCATTCATCACGAAATTAAATGAAATCCACTTTTGGAGAAAATACCACTAGGGAGTGTTAGGGTCCAGAATTCGCTGAAGGAACTAACCCAGACTCAAGTAGTATGTAAAAGCAAAGAGCATTTATTCTTCAGAGAATTCCATCATGCTGCAGTCACCACCTTCAAAATGGCAGTGACTCCAAGAGGAGCTTCAAGTCCCCTTTTAGGGTCAGAAAGGGAATTTCTACTGTGACTATGTGACCTCTGTTCAATTGGCTGGTGCCCCTGGAGGCTACGTGACTCCAATAGGGATTGGCTGGTGCCTATGGAGGCTATGTGATCTCTATCAGGACTGGTAGGTGCCTATGGAGGTTAGGTGACTGCGATTGGGATTGGCTAGGGCTCAGTTAGGAGTCTGGAATTTTCCAAACCAAGCAGTTAAGCAACCTTATCTTCCTCAGGCCAGATGTCATGGCTGTTTCTAATTGGTTGCCCTTTCTCTCTCTCTCTCTCTCTCTCTGTGTGTGTGTGTGTGTGTGTGTTTGTGTGTGTGTGTGTGTTTACCTGTAACTCTTAGGCCTATTCTGTGTAGCAAGAAAATGAAGCCTGTCATGGAGTTGGTCAGGCTTATTTAGCCAGGCTCTCTCAAGGAGGTGATGGGGATGGGCAGAGAGAGAGTGGTGATTACTTGCTCATTCATGCTTTAATGCGTACAGGTTCATTGACCTCCACTGACTGGGGGCAAGAAACCAAGCACAAGATTAATAAGCTTGGAGAACCCGAGGTCTCACGGTACCAATCCTTGTGGAGGGGTATAGAGAGGGAAGAGTGAAGGGGGTCAGCTAGGGCATAGGTAATATGCTTAAAGATGATTAGGATTTTCCCTCCTTGGGACTTGCTTTTGTCTTTGCTCTTGCCAAGTCAAGCTCATCTAACTCTCAAGATGATAGAAATCTAGACAACCAAAAGCAGTGGTTTGACTTCTGGTTCCATTTCACAGCATCCACTTCAAGAACTTGGGAGTTGGTGAGGACAATGGAAGGAGGGACAAGAAGTAGAATGGAATGTGTTGAAAACAAATGTATAATAATAATAATAATAATAATAATAATAATAATAATAATAATAATAAATATAAAAGGTAAACACAAGTTAGACTTTGCTCTGTATTGACTTGGATTTCATTCATTGTGCCCATAAAGAGAACATAAGCTCGTGTCCCGTGGCAGCCTACTCCAGATACGTTGCTCAAGTTAAGTCAAGAAATGGTAAGCCTGCCTTTTTGTCTGGGCATGCAGCATTCCTGAGATCAGGTTGAAGTTCTTCTCTGTTTTCTTCTCTTAGGCAAACAAGTCGAAGCTGTTCTCTTACTGAGAGAAGATGTCCCAAGAGACCAGGGTTGCACACTGACTCTCAGGCCCCTCACTGGCTACAATCAAATGCCAACGGCAGGAAGTAAATGGTCAGATGACTTTTCAGTAATACCACTTAGCTATATGTCGGATCAAGGGAGTTCTCTGGAAGCCAGCACACACAGGGCCAGCCACAAGTTCCCAGAGGATGTCTCTTTTCATGACCAATGGGCTGTCTGGATTGATGACCTCTTGGTAACTGTCAAATCCATCCTGGTGAGCCAAGTGCTGGGGTTGGTTTTGGAATCACCTGGAGGTAAAGACAAGCCTGTTCCTTCAGTAGCAGATACCTGAGAGCAAGGGTGATCTTAGCAATTGGGAGAGAGAGGGCACCTGCCTACACCTTCTTGTTCCCTGCTGGGAAAAGAGACAGGAATACAATATACCATGAGGTAAAACAGAGAGGTAGCCTGGAGCAGGAAAGGTCAGAATGTGCTGCTCCCCAAACAAGGGATGGAGATCTTTAAGAAATAAATATGTACTTTCGTGCACTTTGAAGTTTCACAGACAGAGTCTTTGGGGCACAGCGAGTAGAACTTTGGATTGTAGGCCTATCCATAACTTCAGTGCCGGAAAGACTGGGAAGCAAAACGTGCGTCAGAAACACAACAATGAGTACAGGTTCTGGTTTATTATGTACCAGGCACTGTGGTCCAACAGAGCAGACAACGTCATCTCATTTCATGCCCCACAACAGGTCTTCAAAAGGCAGTTTGTCCACACTTTCCCCAAGAAGGTTCTGTAGTTAAAGAGTTTCATTACTCGCACACAAAGCTTGGAGCTCTGCTGGCCATAAATCATCCTTTCCCTCCTTCATTTCTGTAGAGAATTTCTGTCAGAGTCAGGTCAGCCAGGGCTCAGAGAAAGGCCATCAGAAGTCACAGACTGTGACCAGGAAGGAGAAACATCGGCTTACTCCTTGTCCCCTGGGCAGACTGTCCCCTACACTGGCACTGATTGTTGCCAGTAAGCTTCTTTGAGAAAATAAAATTTTCTCAATTAAATTCATCATCTGTATGCCCCCCCCATCTCCTGCAAAGGCGAGTTATCTTACTATCTTCTACAAGCTGTCATCCAAGAAGCCTGAATAAAAGTAATGTGCAAGATTTCAGAGCTTGTATGGTGCCAGATTACACAAGGTTCATTAGAGTTTCATAAATGAATAATCTTTCTCCCCCAAATGTTTCAAAACTACTGGGCTACACTCAACATACCCCTTCCTACTTGATTGTGTGTGTTTACACAATTTTGGTTTTAAAAATTATGCTTAACAAGGAAACCTACTACTATGAAATCAGGTATTTAAAAACTTTCTTATTGAGACATTACAAGGAACATTTTTTTTAAAATAAATCACATTATATAGTTAACTATCTTAACTGAACTTCATCCAGAAAATGAAATAATACAAAAATATTAAGTTGGACCAAACGAGTTTCTAAAATTCCTTCTCATATTTTGCAATTCTTCAGGTGTACCTTCTTTAAAAAGAAGTATATATAATTTTCCTCATTCCATACTTAAAACAGTTCTCTAGTTGTGGAAGATGTAGAAAACAGAGGCATAACATCAGAGCTTTCAAACCAAGATCCTGTCTGAACTCACAGCCCTGTTGCAGAAGCATTGCAAATCGCTTGCTTTCTGGCCTGCCATGGTGAATTTTTTCAAGCAGAAGGAGGTCATTTTGATCCGAATCCACCTGGGTATGCATCCCCACTAATTTTCGTACCTGCCGTCAGCGATATGTGTTGGCCTTGGCATACACAGGGCAATGTACCACTACAATGAAGCCCATTGTTTCATCTTAGGCACCTGCACACAAGCTCAAACAACGAGGCCATACCAAACACCCCGCCTTTCTGCTTGGGGCACTCACTGAGAATGGAAACTTGTTGAGGCCTGGAAGCCCACTTTCATCATAATTAGACTGCTTGGCCAATACCTAATCATTAACATCTCTGAGTGAACACGTGAAACTACTCCCAAATCTTGGGTACCTACAAAGCCACTCCAGTGGTTAGTGTTGGCTCTCTGACCCCCTTGCTGTGGAGTACTGCACATCGCTAAAATTCTGCCCTGAGACCTCTGGATTCCTAAGTATACATAAGAGCATAAAATAGCACTGTGTCTTCTTCAGAATTCTAAAATCATTGTAATAACAGCTGATAACATCCTGGACCAAGTCTTAATGGATTGGCAAAGACAGAAATTCTGTGTAGAAGGTCTTCTCTGCCAAGGTATTGATACTTGTAGGACAAGCCAACTAATTCCACTGCTCTTTAAAAAACATTTTATTTTGGGGATTATAAAATAATTACATAATTTCTGCCTTCCCTTTGCCCCCTCCAAATCTTCATTGTTTTTTTTCAAGTTCATGACCTTTGTTTTTCATTAATTATTGTTATAAGGATACTTGAATATGTATATACAACTATACTTTTAAATATAACATTCTCAATATGCATTATGTCACTTAATGTGTGTTTGCAAACTGACCATTTGGCATCAGACAGCCAGTTGGTGTGCTCTTCTGTGGGGAAGACTATCTCTTCCACTCTCAGTATTTCTTAGTTGTCTGTAATTCTTCATGTAGAGTTGAGACCTTTTTCTCTGTTCACCATGGCATACCTGCTGTTCTCGTGGTTCAGCTCATGTTTAGGAGGTCATACCAGTGAGGCTACATGGGTGTAATGTCTGGTATTCTTAGGAGACACAGTCTCGCAGCAAACTCCTTGATCATCTGGCTCTTACAATCTTTCTTCCCCCTCAAAGTTCCCTGAGCCTTAGGTTCAGGAATTGTTTATAGATGTGTCCATTGGGACTGAGCTCAACAACTCTACATTTTTATTGGTTGTGGTTTTCCATGAGAGTCTCTGTCTGTTGCAAAGAGAAGTTTCCTTGATAAGCAGTGAAGACTACACTTACCTGTAGGTATAAGAAAAAAAAACATTTAGAATGTAGTTACTGATTATGCTGGTTTAGTAAAGTAACAGTGGGAGATTTTCCTCCAAGATCCATGACTTCATCCCTAGGTAGTTGGCTATATTTCCAGTGCCAGGACTGAATTATTTCTTGTTGAACAGGCTTTAAGTCCAATTAGAGAACTGCTGGTTACCATTAAGGTGTGTGTGTCACTATATACCCTTAGAGTTATCATGCCATGCTGGTTGCTTCCCTCCTTTGGAAGCTTTAATGGAAACTTCCGGTACCATGAAAACTAGGCCTTCAGGTCAGTTCCAGCTCAGGGCCCTGAGGCCCCTGTGTCTAGAGTGCATGGGGTCTTCAGCAATAGGGACTTACCTTCTACTTCTTGGAGGCAACCAAGAGCAACAGCAATAGTCTCTCATGTTCTGGGAGACTCTATTTTTTTTAATAAGTTGATTTATCTATTCACTTTACATCCCAATTGCATTCCCCTCCCTCTTCTCCTCCCTGTCTCACCCTTCCAACCTTTTCCCCCTGTCCACTTCCTTTTCTCCTCAAGAAAAAGGAGCACCTCAATCCACCCCAGCACATCTAGTCATATCAGGACTAAGCACATCCTCTTTCACTGAGGCCAGGCAAGGCAGCACTGCCAGGGGAGAGTGATAAAAAAGCAGGCAACAGAGTCCATGTCAGAGAAAGCCTCTGCTCCACTTACTAGGCGACACACATGAAGACTGAGCTGTCTATAGGCTATATCTGTGTAGGGGGTTCATGGTCAGACCATGCATGGTCCTTGGTTGGTGCTTCAGTCTCTGAAAGCACCCCTGGGCCCAGGTTAATTGACTTTGTTGGTCGTCTTGTGTAGTTCTTGTCCTCTCCAGGTCTCTCTATCCTTACTCCCCATTCTTCCACCAGGCTCCCTGAGCTATACCTAAAATTTGGCTGTGAATCTCTGCCTTGGTTTCAATTCGCTGCTGGGGTGAAGCCTCTCAGAGGAAAACTATGCTGGGTTTCCATCTGTATACATAGCAGATATCATTAATAGTGTCTATAATAACACAACACAAATATAATAGTATATTTAAAAATACCATACACAATAGATATGGTTTGAAGAGATTTATTGTATGGTGGTGTGGAGAGAGAGAAAAGGAGAGACAGGGACAGAGACAGAGAGAAAAGGGGAATGGGTAGGGTGTCCTGAGAAAGCCAGAGAGGGAGAGAGAAACCGAGGCAGAGAGAGTGTGCAGTGATGGGCCAGTCCTTTATTTTGGTGCTCAGCTGAAGTGCATACATCTGATGGCAGCAGGTGGTGACGCAGGGGTACCATCAGGTTGTTAGGCAACCTAGTAGTGGGCTCATGAACTGAGTGTCAGGGGTTAGCGCTCTCCCATGGGGTAGATCTTAGGTTGAGCCAGGCATTGGTTGGACTCTGGGAGTCTCCTATACAACCCTGATTAACAACTCAAAAGAGAGCTTCTCCTGCCTTTTGCTGGGGTTTTGGTTAGGTGGCTTTTGGCTTTTAGAAGGAGCATTGTCAGCCCAGATGTGAAAATTCTATTTAAACTATATTTAAACTATATATATTCCCCACTCCCTATCACTAATTAGAGCCCTCCTTTCCTCCTAGTTCCCCACCCTATTTCCTACTGCTCATTGTTCAAGTCTAGGGCTGCCTCTATCTCTCATGAGTACTTACCTTTCATGAGTCTCACAAGGCCTATGTAAGATATTGTGTGCACAAGGCTTAGCTCCTGCCTCTTTTTTCAAATGTACATCCACTTACCCAGGTACCAACATGACCATCTCACTGGCATCTGAAACAGTTCCTACCACCCCCATCCTTTTATTGTAGCACCATCTGCTTTTGGGTGCTTTAAAAATTTAGTATGTGAGTGTTTGCATGTTTGTCTGTACACCACATGTATGCCTGTTGACTGAGAAGGCCAGGAGAAGGCATTGGATCCCCTGATGCTGGAGTCATAGATGGTTGTGAACCACCATGTAGGTAGGTGCCGAGAACCAAACCTGGGTCCTCTCTGAGAGCAGCAAGTGCTTTAAACCGCTGAGATCTCTCTTGAAATCCAACTTCATTACTTTCAATGAGATGATCATGAAGTTGGCAGGTTGGTGGTGAAGTCTAATGTGATATCAATTTGACTAACTTCCCCACTTAACTTCTTTTAAGCTAGGTGGGGATCATGCCCAGACACTTCTCCCCTGAGGGGCCACCTGAGGGAATGATGTGGCAGAAGCAATGCCAGCAGAGAAAAGGCAAGGAAGCTACAGAGACCCGTGTGGACTTCAACCTCACAAGGCACCATGCTCCCAGCTAGGACACAGTTGATTTCAGACAACTCCAGGCATGTGAGTAGGCCCTTACCAGGCCAGTAGGTTCCTGCTCATACAGGATCGTTCCTGTACTTTCTGATACCAGTTTTACGCCAAAGGTCAGAATAAATCTGTGACTTATTGCCAACGACATTATTTCTTTGTTAAGTTTTATGAGGTTGTATCTGACTCCCATGTTTCCTCTGACTCCAGTGAAACAACATCTAAAATGTAAAATTGGGGTTTATAGTAAAATATTACCTTAATTCTTACATTTCTAAATATTTACTTCTGAACATTTACAATATTTTTTTGTTTTTGTGGGGTTTTTTCCCCTAAGTTAATATGATTCTTGCTTTTTCCAGGCTATGCAACACCCAAAGCGTTTGCGTTCGTTAAAGGTAGTTGATCACATTCTAGTTTGTTTCTATGGCTTCCCCCAAATAAAGAGAGCTAAGGAGCTTACTATTACCCCTTTAATCCTGTTTTCTTAACAAGTATAGGAAAGTATCTTCATTTTCAAATAAGGAAGGATGGCCTTATCTGTGTCTTCCCTCCATAATTTGACAAAGTAGCTGGTAGATGATGAAACACTGTTAGTGTGGTCTCACAAATACAAGTTTACATCTAATGGGATGGCCACACAGGTGCCAGACAGCAGTCCCATTTCTGCCCTTTCTTAACATTCCAGTTTACATGGAATTCTTTATAAAAAAAAGGAATCAACTCTTTCTGGTATAGAAACATCAATTCTACTTAAAAATATACTTATATATTTACATATGCCGTGTATATTTGGTGTTTTGTCTGTATTATGTCTGTGTACCACATGTGTGCCTGGTGGCCCAGAAAAGGGTGTTGGATTCCTTGGAAATGGAGATAGAGACAGTAGTTAGCCACCACGGGGGTGTTGGGAACCCAGTGAGAATCCTCTGCAAGTGCAACAAGCGCTCTTAACTGCTGAGCCATCTCTCCAGGCCCAGGTCTTCCTCTGGACTCCATCATTGTCCTCTACCTAGTAAGTCTTTAAAAGGGAGATACTTGAATATATTGATATTTTAATCTTAAAAACACCAGGCTGTGGATTTTTGTTATTATTTCAAAACAGATCAAGTAGTAGCCTAACTGGTTATTGGGTTGTTTTTGTTGTTGTTTTGTTTTTGTTGCTTTTAAATTTTACCTAGGTTCTTATCATGATAAGATTCCATTATTGTAATTTCTCTTATTTCCTTCTCTGGACAAATATTTTTTTAAAAAAAGCACATTAGTTTTATATAAACAGAGACTTTGGCAAATTTTGAGAAAGAATAACTGAGAGAGAGGTACACGTTAAGTTCAAGGTGGGTTTGACATATTGACAGATTCTGGTCTCTTTCTGATTCTCTGTCTACTGCACCTGGGGGACAAGGGGCTGCTGGTACAGGTGGGGGGACCCAATGGTACCCCGGTCTATAAATGATGCATGGTCCACGCATTATCCTCAAGGGCCACACCACTGTGGTGGATGTTTCCACGAAGTGTCAAGCCTCATAAAAACTGTTCTCATGAGCTGTATATCACTTTCGGCTGTTACTGTTTACATAACTGCCCCTTCCAGGACATCATTAAGTCCATGCTTCCTATTTGTGAGCTCTGCCTGCTTATGCAGTTATGTTCCCTGCCCTGCCCAGGGATGCCTGTATACATTTGGACTTCTGAACTTTACTATGGGGGGTGGGAGTAATGTCAGGGGTTTTAGATGCAAATTGACACACAGGAGTCAATTTTTAAAAAGATAGAAAGTAATTGCTTCTTGAAAAAGGTAACTGTTACACCTCCACAATTCAGGGCTTCATTTGAATTACTTTTGTTATATCAGAATCCAGCAGACTGGACCGCTTACAAGCATTTTGTAGACGTGGAATAATGGGCCACTTTGAACAAGAGACACCTAAGCCTGAGATGTGCCCACCCTGAGGAATGGCTAATGTGCACAATCTAAGGAGAACACGATGGCACTTGGGACCTGGGGAACTAGAAGAGAAGGGACAACCCAGAAAAGGGGGTTCCAACAAAGGTCAAGGCCTAACTTCCTGTAGTATTGTATCATGTAAGGAGTCTGTGGGGCTGTCGGCTGAAGCTGACATGCTGCTCCCAGTCTCTATCAGTGTCTCCCAGCGCATTCTAGATGTCCTATGTGAGTGTAACAAGAGTGGTGTGTCCCAGGGGAGAAGCACAAACGGCACCCACCAGCTTGTCAGAGGAAGGGGGAGAACCACTACATC
>NW_026585686.1:6064254-6106754 GCF_907164565.1 Psammomys obesus | reverse complement strand
ACCAAATCGGTCAGAAATACACTAAGAGCTTGGCTGAGAGGATCTGTTATCTGCAGAGCAAGTCTCGCAGACATGGTGGGCCTTCCTCGGAACCTGTGCCCCAGGACCCCACTGTGCTACCTGGTATGTGGGCATCAAACTAAACGGACTAGTCAGATTTAATTCTCAGGCCGAAGAACATTTTTCTAAAGTACTCAATATTAAATGATCTGCTATGCATACACTTGACAGTTTATTTTGTTAGGCCATGGCCTGGGGGTGGGATCAAAAGAGCTTCTTGACAGCCTACTGTGTGCGTCACTAATTCTGAAAGATCTCCTTGGAGTGAGGAATACACTCGATAGAACCAGGGAGGGCTGAAGAGAAGACAAAATAAAATTGGCCTCCATTCACCTCTAGCTCCTCAGAGAAAATGAACTCAAATATATACTTGAAGTTACCACCCCTTAGAAAAGAAGTCCCTCTCATCATTATCAAACAGGCTTAGTTCATCCACAGGAAAATTAGATGCTTAGAACTCTATATTTTTCTCTGCTCTAGTTTTCAGTTTACAGGGGCAAGTAAAATGAAAGGATTTACTTATTTTTTCTCCTTAAAAACTGAACTTTGATTTTAATCTATCAGTCCAAATACATTCAATAAGAGTAACTCTCTCTCCAGTCAGCCTTCTGGATGTCAAAAAACAAAACCCCAAGTGCACTGCCACCCACTTGAAGTAGTAAGTCAAGGAACATCACATCCTGTCAGTAATAAAGTGAAACAGGGCTGGGAAGGAGAGCGCTCCCTCCAGAAGGGTGAATGTGTTTGGTAGAAGAAAGCTTATTCCTGTGTCACACTCACAAGTGTGAAACAGCCAACATCTGCTATGTGGGCACTTCAAGAAATGTCTTTGCCAAATATGAGACAGGCTCACTTTCCACTGTGGATCCGGGACTTTCAGGAAAAACTATCAACAACTAAAAGAAGACAGGGCAGTTCTTCTAAGTGTGCCTCTAGGAGGCTTTGCTGTGCTTGCTTTCTCTTCCCATTTTCTTAGCTTAAAAACCAGAAATGAGTTCAGCTTGTACCCCAGGTGGGAAGGGGGGGGGGGAAACCTGTGTAAGTTGACCTTTGTCACAGTAGGCAGAAGAGTTGCTTTGCAGCCAGGCCCATCTCAGGGTGCAGTGCTTCACAGCTACACTGTAAAGGGTTAAAAATCCTCCCGCCCACCCCTGAATATATATATATATGTATGTATATTAAAAAAAATCCCCTGTCCATCTCTCAGTACACAAAAGGACCTCATCACACTGCAAAAATAGCAGTACCCACTTTGGTCAATTAAAACAAACAAACAAATAAACAAACAAACAAAAAAGCATACATTATTTCTTTTTAACTCTGTGTACTTACCTATAATAACCAATACAGCTAAAAGCACTACCTACATAGGCAAAACTTGGTATTGCATAATTCGTATAAATTTGAAACCCCTCCCCCCAAATATTAATTGGAAGATGAAAAACATGAAAGGTTAATAGAAAAAACACCAAAATACTGAAAATATTGCTGGTCGATTACAATTTTTAAGCGGCAACTATACACAGCCATGATATGCTTTATAAATGTGAGATAAAGGTGTAACTGTCTAAAAAATCCATGATGTCACACATTTTTCTTCGTCTGGAGTACAAAATATTTTGTCATAAAAATGGTAAAGATTTAAAACGATAATAAATGCAGCAAAACAAGTGTAGTGATGTCACTTTTGTGTTTTTTTTTTTTTTGTCTTTTGTTTTTTTAGATTTCAAGGCAAGGCACGTAATGTGGACATTATATCTTCGTGCAAATTAGGATTACTGGAAAGAGTACTTTTCATTAAAATTTTAAGAGACATAGAGGCAACATGTGTCTGCCCATGCACACTACGGATCTGTCAATACGAGAAATGTGTTGAACAAGGCTAATGTCTGAAAGCACCATGCACGTTTCCAGCACCCTGATGGCACTTCTCTGAGAGCGCGGTTCCTGTCCTCCTACAGTGGAAGCTGTACCCTTGTGACATGGATTTACCTGCCTCTCTGTCTCTACGCTGAAGATTTTATAGAACCATTTGTACACCCTACGGGTTCTTGATGCAACCAGTAATTTTAAATAAATAATTCGACCTCTGAGGAGGCTGCAGCTAAGCCAACCTAAGTGCTGTGTTTTCATTCTTTTTTTTTTCTTTTTTCTCTTTTTTTTCTTTTTTTTGTTCAAGCACATGATTTGTCTTGATTTAATGCCTTTTTAAATGCCCTCAAAAACTGAGGGGAAAATAAATTCGCTCAAAATTATTTTAAATTCTTTTTAATCCCCTCAATTTAGAGTCCAAGGGCTGAAGGACTTATAATCATGATTCCCCTTTAGATATAAATTTATAAATTGCACTTGCCTCTATTAAGTGTTCCTTTTGTGGGGAAAATATTATATTAATTTTTACTGTTGCATGCAGAGGTAACCCTTCACCCACATAGAGGCATTTCTTCCATAGAGCCTTCGAGTTCAAACCGTTTTTTTTCCCTATTTTTCTTTTTTTTTTTTTTTTTTTTTTTTTTTCTTTTTTAAGATTTCAAACTGGGTTACACACTGGAAAAGGCTGGGTTAAGGGCCAAAATTTAATAAATCTGTACGGATAACTAAAGGCTACAGAGATTTTATATATATATATACTTTTTAACTTTTAGAAATCAGAGTGCTTATAAACTGGCTGGCTCATGGCTCTGTCCCCAGCCCCTCTGACGCCGCCTCCTAGCCTTTGTTGGTGACATAACCAGGGATAGTGACTCCATGCGTAAACAACGAGAATACTAACCAAGAAAACTAGCTTATCATGCAAATATTAAGGCATCTAGAAAGTCAGTTAAAATATATTGTCATAGAGACAGAACATCTACTTCCCAGCGGACTTCATGTAACAAAGGCTACTTGCGGAGGCTGCAGTCTAGCTTCAGTGAGATATCATTGACCCTTTCATGTCACTACAGTTTCAACCTTAAGGGAGTTGGCGGCCGTTCGAGCTGCCAGGCCGGTCTGTCGTCTTCTTTCTTCTCTTTCTCTCCTTTCTCCCTTTTGTCCAGTCTTCCTCTTTTTCTTTGTTGAGTGTTTTCCCCCTAAGTTTTCTTATGCTGCTGTTGTGTTTCTTTCCCCTCAGTTGCTTGTCTCTGCTTGAAGGAAAGGCTCTCCAATTATGTTCAGACCATAATTTTGGACATTTGCCGGTAAGATGGGTGTCCTATTTGACATTTGAAAAGGAACCAAGCTAGCCCAGGTACCAGGACTGTTGAGAGCAGAAGGGTGGTAGGGAAGGAAGACAAAAATAAAACAAAAAAACAAAAAGACAAAAGGAGAATGTTAAAAATTTCAGCCGTAATATAAATATAAATTCTAAATTCTAAGTGTATCAAATTACAACTGTTACATTTTTAAATTAAAATCTTAATAAAATTTAAAAATTAATAGCATGCATTGACTTTGCTAAATTATACATATAGCACATACATATACTACATGCAATAACTTGTAGATTATACATATCATACACATGTAATCTACATGATTTCTTTCATGAAAAAACCTAACTGAGATGCAGAAAAACACAAAACAGGACACATTCACAACTGTGGAACTCTACCTGATTAAGGATATTCTTTTTCAAATATCTGATCCCTTCAATATAATAAATGCAATATTATTTTTATTATTCTAATGAAGAAAAAGAAAAGCAGAAGTTTCTAGTAATACCAGACCATCGAAGCTTGCTAGATACAATAATTGTATTTAACCTTTAGTTCACGATATATTCTGAATGTGATGGGCATATCTGCTACTGGGTTATATAAAATTTAAAATGTAATGACATATATCCTTTGTACTCAAATGAGAAAATAATACATCTTCCTGCAGGTCCATATATGGTATGAATTTCAAAATACCTAATTATCATTACAAAACTGAAGAGTTTTGGACAACCCAATGGCTGTCTCTCTTGGACCACATGGAACCCAGTTGGTTGTATTCTGTGCGTGAGGGTGGAAGGTACGGCATGGCACAGGGGATTGCTGTGTTTGCTGCTGTTTTCTTGCTCTCCCCTATAATCTCCCTTAGAGAGAACAAAACTTTTCTTTGTATTAATTTTTTTTTTCTCAGTTGACTGGCAGCAGGGGCCTGAGCGTTTTACTGCCAGGAATGATGGGATATTTGGGATGCACTGAAGGAGACCTGAGGGAAGGGACCACCTAGCCAGCAGTGCTGCCTCTCACCAGTCAGCTGGTCAGCTGTGTGTCAGCCTTGGGATTTATAAAAAAAAAAAAAAAAAAAGGCTTGAAAAAAATTTTTCTAGTTGTTCTTGTTATCATTCTTATAAAATTATCATATGGAGAAAAGGGATACTAGATTTATAGCACCACAAAACACTCCATCTCAGATATTTTAGGGTACTCTGATCTGCTGCATTATTTATAGTGATAGTCCACTGGGAGCTAATGTCAGCCTCCTAGCACCTGTAGCACTATACCAAGGAAACACCACACAGACAATTCTGTGCCCAGTTTAGCAACGACCTGGCATGGCATATGCTCCATGTTTTAAATTTTATTTAGTCCCCTCTACAGTTGAAACCGTAGCTGATGTGGATACTGTTAATGCCATTAACAATCTAGACATAACTTTCTGTTCAGGCATAAAAAACATAATGGCAATTGACACAAAGAAGCAATTTTAGATTTAAACAACCAGATATGTAACATTTTTTACTCTGAAGATGGCTCAATATAAAACATGGCTTATTTCTACATGTCTAGGTACCATATTGCTCAGCAATGCATTAAGAGTGACCCCTTTTTCTCAAGGGATTTTAGGATTAGATGACTAGATCAACAGCAGCAAAATCTGACCCTTACTTTGCTAATCATTTAGTACATGGCCTAGCATACAGCAGATGTGTTACAAAATTTTGGACAAATGAATCAATGGTTTGAACTCCCACTCGGCTCTTTTTACAAGGTGTTGACCTTGGTTACATGTATTTAGGAACACACTGACATCTGAGTATCTCTGAATTTAAAATTGAGATGCTCTGTATCAAGTTTATGCAGAAAAAAAAATATATATATATATACCAACTTAGTTGGTGAACGGCCCCAACTCTAAAGACTGTGCATGTTTTTACTGAACTCTTTTCTGAGAGACTTGACTGTTTTTCACATATTTCTCTCTTCCCACACACATCTTGAGAACTATTTCTGTGTCTTGTAGCAGTGACTGGGAACAATGTTATATAATGCACCAAGAAACTTATTTTCATGTCAGCTGTGCATCACTGCACTCTGTACATAGTCCTTTTACAGCATCCATTACTTCATATCATTATCATCTGTTATTCGCAATTATCTTACTGACTGAAAGGTGAACACCACAGGAAAAAAATGAGTCTTATCTGTTCTTATAGACTCTGGATATAGATGAGATTATTTCTTAACAATAAGGCAAATTACAAAAGAGCCATCTATTATTTTTAACCTAAAGTAAGAAGCATGTGTCAAAAGCAAACAGTGTAGCTCAAAAGATAATCCTTGGCAGTAAAATACAGCATCAACAAAAAGCAAGCCACCCTGTGAAATCAACAAGAATGCCCAACTAGATGAGCTTCAGAGAGTCATTCAGTGATTGTATGCTTTGGAGAGAGTGTACTAATAAACAAAACATAGGAGTGGCTCCTAAAAAGACAAATCTACCAAATTCTTGGAGAAAGGATAAGAATCCAGAATAAATGGCTGCTCAGCACCTATTGAGGATTTAAGCTGTAGAATGCACACCAAATTTAATTTAAGTGTTTAGTTAATTCTTCCAAATCTCCTGGCCTGTATTATGACCATACCAACACTGCAGAATGTAATATATTTGTCGATACCGTTTACAAATCTTTAGGGGAGAATAAATCTCAAACGTGAACACTATCTAGGCCCCATATCTGAGTTTTACAACTCCCTTATCACCAATTCATAGGTTAAGTTCAGAACTATAAGGAACATTCTTTTGAGCTTTGACAGCAATTCCCTCAAGGGGGTAAAATCCTGATAAAAGTAACTCAAAGCCTATATAACAATGTTAATTGTTAAACCAGACCAGATCATTTGATTAAAAAACACAAATCCTAAATTTTCACTGAGAATATGTAGTAAGTACCACCACGCTGTGGCTCCCTAATACAGATGAATGTCAACGTCCACACATTTATGTAAATCCAGTAGTCTAAAAATATGACTTGGTCTTCATTCATGGTACAGTAACAATTACATGATTTACTGTGCGTTCAATTTTTAAAAATCTATACTTCGACTAGTAAGAGTTTTACAATATAACTGAAAGGATTCCCCAGACATTAAAAGATAGTAATATGTATCTTCAAGCTTGTGTTTACTTTGTTGTGATTCGATTTTCCAATGTCAAGTAACTTTTAGACAAACTATGGATGCATCTTAATGAAATCTGATAACATGTATCTAGAAAACATTTGCAGCCCATAACCACTAAAAACAAAAGTAGTAAGAAAAGGAAACAAGTTTGAAAAGTCGTGATCAAAACGTGCAGAAGATTTTGGCAGCATCAGAAAATAAAACACAGCTCATCCTGATGGCATACATGATGAGATATCATACACAAAACACACGAGAGCTAAATCAAAGCTCTAGAAACAAAACATTGGATACCTCCAAAAGTATATTCACTCCATTGTGACCAACTGTAAACTGGCTCTCCCCAACAGGGGAAGAACTAAGCCAATTCCTTTGACTTAGGAGATAGTCAGGGAGGTGATGGCCCTGATTCATTTTATATTGGGGTCTCATCTTTGTTGAAGAAACTTATCAAATCATTTAAGGGAGTTCCAATGTAACAGAGAAGACATTGGATTAGAAGTGATTCAGAACTCTGAATCATGTCATACGATTTCATACGAGCCAATTTATAAAATTAGCACAAAGGGAGACATTTCTAGATGATAACCATGATGGTAAACACAAGGTACCATC
Source organism: Psammomys obesus (assembly GCF_907164565.1). Taxonomy (NCBI): domain Eukaryota; kingdom Metazoa; phylum Chordata; class Mammalia; order Rodentia; family Muridae; genus Psammomys; species Psammomys obesus. The sequence continues at coordinate 6,099,705 of NW_026585686.1, read as the reverse complement.
TTTGGTGTTTTATCTATAAACTCCTGAAATGGCCATTATTATTTCCTCCAGTGAGTAAAGAAACTGAAGCCAATCTCTCTCACGTAGTGCTCAGATTTAAGCTATTCTGAGTCCCATGGCCATTTCACTAGGCTATGTTGCCTTCTGAAAGAGTCACAGGTTGGTCCCACCTTGGAAAGAACTTTTGGAACAGAATTTTCTCAAGGCAAATGTATTTGCTTCAGAAGATGATGACTTTGCCATACGCCACACAGACTGTATCAACAGCTAGTCAGTGTTGACTAGCAGACTAGTAAGTGCACTGAGCGCGAAGTGCTTTGTAAAAGGCAACAAGCTCAGACTCTAGCTCTGCCTTCTTGGAAAGCAAAAATCGTTCCGAGGTAACACTGCAGTGAAAGCTATGAGGGAAAGTGGTTTGGAACTCTCAAGAAAGTTGAGAAATACTAAATAAGACACAAAGATTTGGTAGACTTTTACACACAGTCCAACCATACCTTTAAAACTTCTGACCCTCCATACACTATGGTTGTTCTGCTAAAGGAGTAGATTCTTTATCTTTCAATGAAAGAAAATAAAACTGCGGTAGGTGCCAAAACAACATCTGTTGGTCATTAAAAAAAGAAAAAAAAAAAAGAAAAAAGAATTATTCATCCTGTGACCATGCCTTCAAGGCCAAAAGGGATTGGCTCCTTAGCTTTTAATACAATAACCAACCAGAACTACAGGGTGTCAAATAAACATAGATGAAGGCATTAAGTTGAGCAAGAACTAACATAAAAAACAAAACAAAACAAAACAAAAACAAAACAAAAAAAAACCTTTACCTTTTAGGCTTCGGTCACTAAAACAGTGAGAGGTATTTGAAGAATGGCTCAATCCATGTATTACTAATTGGTGCTCATTTCATAATGAATTACGCATTCCAACTGTTAGGTCATATAATGTCAACATTCTAATTATACTAATACTTTCCATGGGAATCATACTATTGACTGTTTAGATTTATAAACTGCAGTTATTTCAAAGATTATAGGTGTTCTTTCAAACTTAAAATACCAAACTTAAATCCTAAGAAATACGGCACAAAGATTTGGTAGATTTATGCCAAGTCGAAACATACCAGTAGCCATATTGTTAGTAGAGAGTGATGAAAACACACATAGGAAGCATAAAGACTATATAAAATGATAATTCAGAAAAATCTGCTTTCAATTCCTTTGTACCAGTTTCAGGTGTCACTTTTATTCTTTTGGTCAAATAACGTTATTGATAAAGTACTAACATTCTAGTTTTAGTATATCTCTTCTAAAATACACAGGAAAGTATTTTCTCTACTAAAGTGAAAAATGCGTTTGAAAGACTTAGGCTCAGTTACGTTAGCTAAGTCTAGAGGTACTACGGTATATCTCAACTAGTGGCTGGCTTTCGTAAAACACAAAGGCTATGCACTGTCTTGTGGGAAAAAGAACACTCAGATCAGTGCACAGAATAAATGTGCAGGCTTCAAGTTGAATCTGTTAATATATCAGAACAAAGTACATGGCATCTAATCTCTAGCACAGGATGAGTGATTTGCCAGGCGCTGGTCTAGGCGACTGACCTACCTTACCAATTTTGGTCCTAACAGTAAACATTTATGCTTAGTTTATGGATGAGGAGATTGCAGCCTGAAGTCTTGCCCAACTGTATTCTAGTATCAGGCCATAGAAGCCCAGGTCTCGGCCACAGTATTATAGTCCTGGGATCTGCATTGTTACCCACACTCTTCACTTCAGCTCTCTCTGTGAAAAATACATTCCAGTTTCTTATTCCTATATTCCTACTGCAGGTAAATTATATAAGATATCCAATGGCTTACAGTTAACACTTAGATGCACTAGAACTCCTAAACAAGAATAATTCCTGAGCCAACTACCACATGAGTAACTATAATTTATTTATCCAATGCTAGTTGCTTTTCAGCCAAAAATAATATGTGCCTTTGCCTTATGTACATACAGATGTGGGTATGTGATAGTAATTTGCTTTTGAGCCCCTTTTTAGATGAGGCTAGATTGAAAGTGAAATACACTCTATGCTTTATACAGGTCCTAGGTTTCTTTGATTTATTTTTCCCATTTTTAATGATCATTATCACCATCTGAATGATCTTATTTGCATGCAAGATGATTTCTAATGATTATCACTATTTGTAATAGTCTGCATCAGAAAGCTCCCTGGCTAGCTCTTACCTGCTTTGCAAAGGACCCTTGTGTGCTCTCTGGGAAACACCAAATGTCATAAACTGCAGGTGGCTCATGGAATGACTCTAACTGCAAGCAATAGCACTTCATAGTAATGAAAGAGAAATGTATTTATTTCTTAACTAAGTAGGTAAATAGCCTTCTTTATTGTTAATCCTCGGGGAGCCACACTTTTGAAAATAACATCAAACAGTAGGCTGTCAGACCTCATTGGTTTATATTCAATTGTTTCATAGGGCTTTGCTTCTGGGGTATGCTGAATTGAGGGTTCACTTTAGCAGTGCACAGTGAGAGCATTTTCCAAGTAAAAACAAAAAACAAAAAACCGGCACATGCACAGGTGAAGTACTTAATCTAAAGAAGAGCACAAGCAAGAGTGACTTCCTATGGGAACACTGCAGCTAGACAGTGAACTAGATCATTGCTACGCTTTGCTCTTTTACTGAAGAAGCTTTCACACATGACCCTAGAAGGCCCTTCAACAAAAGAACCCATACACTGAAAAGTCACAAAAACTTACTTGCTTACAACAGTTAAATGTAAATAAGATTTAAAACAAATCTTCCTCTTAAGTAGCCAAATTTAGCATATTTTTAGAAAGCAACTTGATCTTGTTCATATCTTAGAGCTAAAAAAAATGTGTGATAGAAAATCATAAAGATGATTAATTATAAATTAATTACAGGGCACACATGCTTACCTATGTAAACCTATGGAGCGGTGGGATGCTTTGCCAATTAAAACTATACAGACTGACAGGCTAACTGCATCCTGCCACAGACCAGGCCACAGGGAAGCCCACATGTTGACAGCCAGCCTTCTTCTAGTCTGTATTCCTCTCCACTCCTGGGCTCCTTTTCAAAGCTATTGTTACAAGGGTTACTGCTCCTCTTATTTGCATAAGTGATTCTTCAACTGCAGGCACTTCCCTACAAAAATGGTGCCTTTCACAGAGAAGCTCACCAAGGCATACTAACTGAAAGACAAATGAGAGTTTTGTACAAAAGCCAGAAGACTCCTTCTCAAATGATTTTTTATTTAAAAGCAAAATGCAGTATTATCTGTACAGTTTTCTAAAGGAGAGGATTTGTTCATAACAGAATTCTGAAGAGCAAGACGACAAAGAGTTAAGAATTGAGTTTCTGGCGTTGGGCCTTTCACTGTGTTCACATGTGTAGAGAACTCCTAAAGCAAAGTGAATGAGGGAGAAACAACTCACTTTCTACAGTTTCTGACACGCGGCACGTATATTAGTAATATTCACTGTGCTGAAATTCAGCAGGCTTTTGCCTTTACTTCTATAACATTACATTTCCTTTGAAGTATGTTCCTTTCTAGCTCTATTATTTAAGTATGACCCAACTTACAGTACACCTAGTTCTAGCTCCAGGATCACAACAGCAAAGTAATGGTGTGTGGGCCGTGATGGAGCTGACTTCCTCAGCAGAGAATGCGCGTGTTTACATGGTGCTTTGCATAAACCATCTTCAAACAAGGTCAGCATTTAGCACACTTCCTCTAGCTGCAAAGGGTTAATCAGTAAGGTTTGCCTTTGAGAATGTTCTGAATCCTGCTCCTCCCTCTCTGGCTTGGCTGCCAAAAACCATCTGACAGGAAACGGAAGATTAAGTTTGTCCTACCTAGGCGAACAAAGAGTGCTCTGAACAGACCACCGCTTTACTGCAGAGCGGGAACTTTTCTAATCCTGCTGGAATCTGCAGTGCTGCTCTGAAAATACCATGAAGAAAGTTGTTCTCTCTCCTCTAACATCTTGTCCCTGGATCATCTCATTTTGGTCGCACTGTCCATCCAGAAAGGTTGAAGGAAAGCCCCAGACATAATCATGTGGAAAATGGACATTATTGATTCCGATGGCCCATTGTTCCCCCATGCTAAGTCCCTGAAGTTCAAGTTCAATCTGGAATTACATCATGTCTGGTTTCTCCTGGTTACCAGACGGCTTGAGACGTGACCACAGCTACAGAAAAAACAAACAGCCTTCTTCACGCTTCGGCTCCCCTATCGATTCAAACGTAAACTTTTTTTCTTTCTCTCAAGTATGCTTCAAGTATGGAGCATGGTTAATTTAGAGATTAAGTTCCAAATTAGATTATCTAATGGCATCTTAATGGATTGCTGACCCATTTCCTGTGGGATGGCAGCGTGCAAGTCTGGCTGGAATACAATTAATTTCTTAGGAACTGTTCTGAAGAGTTCGTCTAGATAAAAAGGAAATGTCCAGTTGGACAAATCTTTCTTTATAAACGACGAAAGGTAGGTAAAAACTACAAGTCCCAACACAGCTCTCAATAGCCAGATCAGAGACTTTGTGTGTTTGTGAAAACCATCTCAGATCATTTTAATAAAATGCTAACGACTTTTGTTTTGATTTCCTGACAGGTGCAAGTAATATCAATGAGAAGAGACAGTCACCCCTTTCAAGAGACTGTAAAATGCAAAGAACAACAGCAGCTAGCTGCCCTGTTACCAAACACTGCTCACACGCAACTGAATTTTGTAATTTTCTGCCTTGAACCAAGCACTTGCCTATGCATCTATCTTATCAGCATTTCTAATGGTCTCAGAGTGATGCTAGGGGCTCAGAATGGCACATAAAAATTTGAACAGTCAGAAAACTCCAGAGCTAACAGCTGAAAAGAAGGTTCAGCAATGGAAATTGGCTTCCCCCTTCTGCAGGAACAAGGAAGCTGCTTGACCGCAGTTCTGTGTCAAGATGAGAGATCCTGAGCCCGAAATGCTAACCTAGAGGATGTGCAGGGATGCTCTAAATATAGTGCTGAAATTAAAGTTAACTTAACTCTCTCTAAGGACAGGACTGTGCCCATGCCTTTATCACACACACCATATATTTGTAGATATAAACATACATCTGTGAATACAGACAGCTTGCAACCTCTTAAAATTTATCATTTAAGTTTTTGTTTTATAGTCTTTTGATAGAGAGCATACACGTTGTAAAGAAGGCAGTATAAGCATGGGAGAGAAACCGGTAAGCAGTGTTTCACAGTAACTACTGAAATGCACACTCTTGTTCCTTCATTTTGCCTTCCTTCTCCTGCCCAGCCAGATCCAAGTAACCTTTACTGGCTGCTAAACTTCTCTTGGGAAATCAAGCAACTCCATGGAACTGCAGTAATAAACGACAATTTCTTACAAAAACATGTGTAAAGTAATGACAGGATGAAGTATTCAGCTCCTAGAAAGGACCAGGGAACACATGTAACATGGAAAATCGCTGATAAAAGTCTCTTTGGTGCCATTCAATTATGGCATAAGCAGAAACAAAACAAAACAAAAAATCCTTCCAATTATTTCAGTAAAATCTTCATTTATTCATTATTTCAGGGGCTGAGCAAATGGTTTATGTAAACGTATCCTTCAGTAACACGCTCATGTTTATTTTAGCCATCTGAAGGCTTCTTCTATGTTTACATAAGCCATCAGACACATACAACCACTCACTTGTGGCTTTGCGTTTTCTTAAGGGGGGAAGGGGGAGAAGAGAGAATGAAACAATACATGCAGCTTCTCCTTTGTATAAAGCGCCCGTCCAATGTTTTAGAATAAGCTGCTTATATTCTTCTTAGGTTGTCCTTCAGCTTTCTCTTTCACTGAATTATACTGTTTCTTCATATTTTAAAGTGCAAGCAAGAGTCTGGTTAGGGTCTCAAGAAAGCAAGCCAGTTAGCAACTAACTGTTCTATGTGTTTATACCCCACAAGGCACTTGTGCAAAAGCAACAAAACTTATGCACGGAGGAGGACGAAAACCAAACATAGTAGTACCTAGCTCCAGCAATCCATCACCTATCATGCTCTTAGAAGGTGAATCCACCAGCTGAAGTGGAAGCAAGACCTCAGGATTTTATTCTGTACGAACTCTAGCAACTAACCATTCGTTTAGGCAAGGAATTCCACTTTCTCTAGATATGAGTAAGCCCTTAGCTTGTGACTATATATATGGCAACACACAGGAGAGAAAGAGAGAGAGACACACAGACAGAGAGAGATCACAAAATGTTAGGTTAAAGCAAGCAAGCAAACAAACACAAAAACACCTTCAGGACTGTAACCTCGAAGGTCTGTGGAAACCTGGCCCTGATAGTCACCATTAGTGCCCAAGGTAGTTTCTGAGCTGGGTTGGGATGTGGCAAGCAGATCTCCAGCTCACAGAGGATGCACACAACTCCCTGCCACTTTCAGCTCTCCAAAGAAGCTGCATTTGACATCGTACCTCAAGAGGGTAACTGGGGTCCAGGCAGGAAATAAAGCAACTAAGGACAAGTCAAGTGGCAACACACAATTCCAAACACTTTGCTTTGCTGTGCCCCTTCTGTTTACAGCAGTGGTTCTCAACCTTCCTAATGCTGTAGGACTTTCATACAGTTCTTTATGTTGTGGTGACCCCCAACCATAAAATTACTTTCATTGATACTTCATGACTATAATTTTGCTATTGTTCTGAATCATCATGTAATTTCAGGACATCTGGTATGCAACCCCCAAAGAGCCCACAGGTTGAGAACTGCTTATCTTTTGTGTCTGATTGCCTTTGTACATTGGCATATGTGTGCATACACATACATGTGTGTGCGTTTGTGTGACAACAAAAATATAAGAAAAAGCTTATCACTGTGAGAGCGGGGGAAACATGGAGTATTGGAGAGTGGGTAGCTGGGAGCAGCTGAGGAGAGGACAGAGAGAGGGAAAGTGATCTTGTTCTATTTTAATTAAAAAACATATTAAAAAACAACAACACACCAAAATGAGCAATAACCACAACAAGCATGGCAGGTTTTGTGTCTCCACATATCAAAGTACATTCAAGTCTCTAGCTGAACAAATCTATCTTTGCCTAATATTCTCAAACTACTGAGTTGCCTCCACAGCTTAAGCAGTCCTGACTTCTCTTGAAAGTGACAGTGGTCCAGACAGGATTTTTCTTTTCAATATTCTATCTATAAACAAAAATCCAGAAGTTTAAAAACCAACTTCAGGGCACCATTTATAAATCATGTGTTAGACCACCTTGCCGCACACTCAAGAGACTCGCCTGCCCCAGCCTCCCCGGTGCTAGGACTAAAGGCTTGCTCCACCATGCCCTGCAGTTGTGTCCAGTTTTGAAAATGGTAGCAAAGCAAAAGTGCACTTCTGTCTCATCTGAGCATGTTTATTCTAAACTGTGATATACATTCAAAGACCTCTACGTGAGACTCTCACAGCACTAAAGATAGACCTTCTTTACCCCTGCTTCCAACTCAGTGAAGCCCTGTGGAACGCATAGCTACAGCTGAAACACCAATGATGGGCCTTTTTGAATCACAGCAAGAAGAGCAGATGCAACCAAGGAGAGCCTCAAGGCTTTACTGGCCAGACAAGCCATCTCATATGGTGAGCCACTAATCCGAAGATCAGTACCCTCCGAGAAAGGGAGAAATGAAATCAGTAAACTCAGCTAGTCCCTCCTCCTGATTCACTATGATCTGAAATTGGCTGCCACATCAGTTTTCTCGACGCGACATGGAGCTTCCTCAAGCACTGTTAGTCACTGTGGCCACTCCTCCTATCCACATGTGTGTTACTTTTGGTTTTTCGGGGGGTGGGGGTGGGGGAGTGACCAAGTTCTGATTCCAGAACTACTCGGACCTAGTTCAAGTTGGATTATAAATCACCAAAATTTTTTATCATTTTGGTTTTAATGTACTTCAAAGACACTATCATATTCTAGATCAAGTAAAGGCCTATCAGTAGTCTACCTGTTACAAAGTAGTTACAAAGTTTTGACAGCCAGAGTCACATTTAGAAACTTGAGTTTCTTCCATCTAATTTACTGTCCTTGTGAGCATAGGCCATTCTGCTGATAGGCAAAGCATGGAGTATAGGATTGTTACTTAATAAACTAATGAAAACAATGTGTTATCAAATCTAATTAAATTAACTTTAAATAGCTTACTAATTTGGAGTCTTAAGCCATTTTCATTCATTTTAATTAAGCACCATTAATCATTGAGACTATTTAAATAAGATACTTCCACTGGGTTTATCTTCTGTTTGTAAAGTATATATTATATAGATTTTTTTCTAACTAATATAAAGCTTCTTGGAGAAGAACAATATATATATTTTTTAAGAAAGATGATATTACTACCAACATTTAAACAGAAAAAAGTCATATTATAATAACTTAAGTGTGAATTAAATGTCAGGTGACTTTTAAAAACTGAGTGCAGGGCTGGAGATGGCTGAAGAGTTAAGCGCACTTGTTGCTCTTGTTGAGGACTGGGGTTCAATTCCCAGCATCCACCTGGGGTCTCACAACCATCCTTAGCTCAAACTCTGGAGAATCAAATGGCCTCTTTGCAGGCACCAAGCATGCACATGATGCAAATATGCACATGCAGGCAAGACACTCACATGCAAAATAAATAAATCTAATTTTTTAATTGAAAACAAAAACAAAATCCAGGTGGCCCCCTGAGCTCTCACCCAAGTAAATGGAGACTTCTGACACCTTGAATGCAGCTGAGCTCAGCACCTACTATGGACTCAAGCCTCACTTTCACAACTAATATTTCAGCACCCGGTTTCAGGCAAGCACTGCAAACGATCACCATCAGAGCAAGGATAGAAACTGTTGGCTCCACTGTCGGGAGGCTCAAGCATTACCTTACTCTCTTTTGTTCATCTTTATGCTATACCATAATTTTTTTATTTGACACAAACTGCCTTGAAGAGATTACCTTACACATAATATTTAAAACCAAAATATAAGATAATATCAAAACTATTTTCAAATAATTTTTTAGCCAACCTAATAAAGTCAATTATATCAGTGTGCAAACAGAAATTAAGACCACTTAAACAACTTTTCTTCTTTAATTACACCGTCGAATAATCTTCCCACTCCAAAGTTCACTGGCGCTGTGAACAACAGGTAAAATGATTGACTTGAAATTTTTCTTCTAGTCTTTCCCCACTGAAACACGAATAAATGATACTAAAAAGGCTTACAGTCAGCAGGAGAGAAAAGAGTTGAAATGAGAAAATGCACATAATGTAGAAAACCAATGTTTTATCCTGGGGTAGCAGAAAAATCTTGCCTAAAGCTATGATTTTATTTTCAGGCCCTTAAATCTAAATGTCACATTACACTCCTCTGACTCCCACCAAAAATGTTATAAATTGTCCCAAACATTTGACAGTATTGAGAAATCCCAATGACTAGTTAACATATGCTGTAGACCCAGAACAATCGGATGCTGCATTTAAATAGGAATTAAAGAAAGGGATAGAGGAACAGGAATGGTAAAGCCAAACAACTAAACTTTTATCACATTTTCTGTACAACTAATTAAAAACAAACACTCTAGGTCATGTAATTTTTACGTGTAAGTGTAGGGTTGGAAATAATTAAAATGTTACCTTTGCCAAGTAATTCCCAATGTATCCTCACTGGTACTGGGGTATAAATGCCTGCCGTTTTGATTCATGGTCCAGTCACAAATCCTCAGCTGTCAATTGAAACCTAGCAGTCAGATATGGATCGAGCAGGACTACAGTTTTTAGTATTTAAATGAACACATGCAAACTAGTACTGAACATGGCATTACCCTTACTTTCCCAAGAGGCAACTTAAAGAAAACAAACAAATTAAACAAAATAAACAAAATGAAAAGAACAACAAAACAAAAAAATCTTACTCAATAAAGCAAAAATTTCAGACTTTCCCTTAGGAAAAAAAAAAGTTATTGCAATATGCTTCTCAATTAAGCATAAAGAGAAACAAGTGCTTAGAACATAACAATTAGCCAGTATTAGAGTATAAATTGAGCTGAAATAAAAGAAAACGTTAATAGAAAATGTTCAATAGAGAGATTATTTTAGAAAGGAAATAAAAATGCAGCTTTTTTTTTCTATGCGACATACGAAATCATCTTTGCAGAGTAAAATAATCAATATCTGTAAAGCATGCAGTTTGCAAAACAGAAGACATGCAGTTTAGAGGAGGAAGGCCCCGCCCTGCGTTCACCCTATCAATGGTTGAGAAGCTGGAGGCTTCCCATTTCTCATGTTAATTTTACCTAACTTGGCATTGTTCAGGAAGAGGCAAAAATGAGCTTGAGCTTGAGGTTTAAGTAAAATTCAGTGTCCGGGCATTATAAATGCTTCCCTGCACTTGAAGAAAGTGGAGAAGGCAACTTGACAGGGCCGGAGACAAATTCTCCCCAGATCCACACATGGGCTCTACTCTTCAGAGTGCTTCCTGGTAACCCTATCCGGTTCTGTTTGGTTAACAGCTGCCCTACAGTGCTAGCAGATTTATTGAAAAGATATACTGCTTATTTTTATGCTTAAGAAAGTAAACTTATCTGGCATTGCAGGGGAGAAACACACTAGAAAATTACTGTTTTTAACCTTTGGGTAGGCAGACTCCCAGTTGGGTAACTGCATCTCCCAGAGAAGAGGGGCTGCCTTGCCGAGTGCACTAACCTGGCTTGCCTCTCCTCCGTCTGAGTTTCTAGATGGCGGCTGCAGCCAAAAAGCCTTTCAACTTGGGACAAACTGCTTTAACTCTGTCCTGAAAACATGGTGCTTAAAAAAAAAAAAAAAGTGGGCTACTCCCTGTCCGAATCCAGTGTCTGCAAGGCCTGACAGCCCGAGGTTTCAGAATGATAGCTCTTGTTCTGAAAATGTAATCTACGATTTTAAATGTGTGTTTAAATTACTTCGATATTTGAAGTAAAAGTACTTCTATAAAGAAATGGAAAAAGTCTGCTGCTCGGGTAGAGAGAGAGGGAGCTGCACAGTGCTGGGTGGGTTGAATCTGCTCAGCTTGACGCTATAAAGAAGCCATAACAGAAAATAAATGGAACGAAAAGTAGGTATTCTGAAAACAGGCCATAATTCGCACAAAGGGGAAAATACATCCTTATTCAGTTTTAAACAGATGACGTATTTCTACTATTTCAGAGAAGAAAATGTGTTTAGTCTATAGTGTGTGAGAAGCGACATTGTGAGATTTGTTTGTGAGGGGCACACAAGGAATTGGCTATGTCTTTCAGACTGACCATGGACATGCAGTCCTCAGCCTCCTGAGGACTGGCATTATAGGCCTATCTAGTTGTGCAGGGTTTGGGTGGTTTCCTGTTTTTAGTTTTTTGTTTGTTTGCTTGCTTTGAGTTCTCTGAGTGGGCCTTCTAAACAGAAATTCAATGTTCTGGCTATAGTGTTTATCTTCAGAAATAAATGAAAAACATTTCAAACTATGGGCTGTAAAAGACAAAAGCTTCACCCTTATGAGGTCACTTTGGGAGCCACTCACTGATCCATTTTCACCAGTGAATGCCAGTTTTGAGTAAGGTCAGCATTTCAAGAAGCAAGATGTACATTCATGCACAACACAAGCATTCTGGTGGTGACTAGCTACAGGTTAATGTCTAAGGGACTCAGCTTTCTCTGATAACGATTCTGAGTATCACTCATGGCCTATCTCAGAGGAGGCTGAGGCACTGTGGTCTTTCTGGAAGGGTGCTTATGTAAACTGGCTAGTTACACTCAATTTGCTTTCTTCTCTAACCACTCCTAAAAATTTCAAGAGAGCAATCTTTGACTTCATCCTGAGCATTTAAAATCAACATGCTTTATAGTTTTCTTTCCTACATATACTTTCAAAGAGGCCAAACCAAACTAGTTATTTCCATTTATCGCATATATATATTCATACAGTTATGTGTTTTAAAGTTATATTTTCTCTAAGACAGAAAAAATGCTTAAAGATATACAAAATAATCAAAGACTGTATTCTACAATAACTTAATGCCAAGGAAGCTGGCAAGATACTAATTAATATTGAATTAATTTTCATTCACTAACTAAAATTATAAAATATGATTTGAATTTATTTGTCTATATTATAGACCAGCAACGCATACACTTTCAAAGCATCTGAGGAGACAACTGTTTGTGCTGGATTATATATTCTCTCTCACTTGAGCCAAGCTACTAGAACAGAGCAATTTTCTCTTTTTTAAAAAATTATTATCTATTTTATTAACTATCTTTAACTAATAAACTATCCAATAAGGTAAAAATTTAAAGAGTGTAGGTGTAAGGGAAACAGTTAAATAACTAAAATAAAATAAAAAAAAAAAACAAAAAACAGCTATTATTCACCAAAGATTTCCCTGACAGGAATATCTATGAAAATTGTGTTCTTAAGTATTTTTCTTTTTTTAATTTTATTTTTTATATTAATTAGTTTATTTACTTTTTATCCCAGCTGTAGCCCCTTCCCTCCCATTCTTAATATTTTATTTAACCAAGACACTCTCTGACCATGCAAACTCAGTACAGATTTTTAATACTCAAAGACTCAAACTAAACGTATTTAAGCTTCTTTAGGAGAACATATAAAACATTTTATTATTATAATTCAAGGTTATACACAATTATACACAATTTCACTTTAAGCTTTAAATAAATTTTAAATAATAATTAATAACTTTTAAAATTTAGGGTAGTGACAGTCTAGCCCAATGGTTTTCAAACTACGGGTTGTAAACCCCTTGGGGGTCCAAAGATCCTTCCACAGGGTCACATATCATATGTCCTGCATATCAGATACTTACATTATGATTCATAACAGTAGCAAAATTAGAGTTATGAAGTAGCAACGACTAATTTTATGACTGGGGGTCACTACAACATGAGGAACTGTACTAAAGGGTCAGAGCTTTAGGAGGGTGGAAAATCTCTGGTCTAAGGTCAGTGTTAGAAAATTTAACTGTCAATTATTTCCAATCAGATTTTGAAGGGGATTTTAACTGGTACATAAACATATACCTTTCAACTCAATTACATTTTCATAAGTTCAAAACTTCTGTGTGAGTTTTCTAAGAATTTTACTTTACAAAGTAACGGAGTTAATCTCCTGTCTCAAAGGAGTGTAAAAGACGACCTGCAAGTGAGTTAAGAAACTCAGTAGGTTAGTGCAATGTGTCTGTGTAGAGAAGGGGCTGATTCTGATTTTTCTGATACTCTAGAAATCAGACATAATAATATACATATCTGTACAAAATACAAAGTCACATCCCATTTTAATTATTTAACTTATATGTACCTACAAAAACAAAAGGCTGTCTATAAAACCAAGCTGTGCCCAGTATTCCAAAGAAACAATAAAAGAAATAAGAACACCCCTACAAGTGGTCAGCTTAGGGGTCAAGTAAGAACTACCTGAAACTAGTAAGAAAGAGGTGAAGATGAAAATCTTCCTGCATATGCGCTCATGCTGGTGTTCCTCCACTTGAAGGGGATTTTAGCCCTAGGTTTGGTCCCTGGTCTTCAGATGACACACCATCAAGTATGGTGGCACATGTTTATACTTCCAGCACTTGGGAGGTGGAGGCAGGAGGATCAGAAGTTCTAGGTCATGTGCTATTGCAGAGTAAGTCCAGAGCCAAGTGGGAAGCTCAACTGATTAAGTAATTAAAATGAAAAATCTGCAGAAGCAGACACATCTAAGTGGAAATACCTCAGAAAATGCACTCAAATAAGTATGTTATGTTGCTGATAGCCATACAGAATCGATATGACCTTAAATTCAAGTTTTTATATTCAGATAAAGGCCCTTCATTGTTATACATAGAGACTTTATTTATTAAATGCATAGCCATTTGGAGAAAAAAAAATAAAAGTAAGAAAAATGGCCAGATTTGCCAGTGTCATTGAACAGGCCTGTTTTCCATGATGGCAATAGCTCTCAACTGAACCAATAAACCACTGAATGTAAATAACCAGCACAAGCAAGTTTACATCTTCATTTTATTTTATTTTAGGTTTATGAGACCCTCAAGGGAACATGTTGGGTTGTATGTTTTATGTTCTCTTGAGTTTCCCCATTTCTCCTGAGGGCTCAGGTTAACAGCCTGAGGAAGGAGGGCGATAAAGGAGTGTGAAAAGGATCATCATTTGAGTATTCATGATTTCCACTTATTGGCTGGAAGGGTAGAGGTTTCTCCTATTCCTATTAATTAATTGCTATGGAGCATCTGGAAGGAACTGTGAATGGATGCTGCAGACCTTAATAACAGGGAAAATGATCACAGTGAAACTGCCAAGAAGAAAACTCAAGACCACCCTGGCATCTTAAAGTCATTCTGTCAATTTTTGAAGCCAGGCTTCTTGATACTTAACAAAACAAAGTTAAATGGATATGAATAGTCCATGAACTTAAAATCACATTAAATGTTGGAAAAACAGGGGCTCTTTCTTTTCTATGGAAGTTTCTCCTGCCTCTAAGACTTAAGGTATCTAGGAATGCTAGAGACGTGTGACCCTTTTCCCTTTTAAGGCCTGTCCAAAGTTAGACACAGCTGTTCCCATCACAAGACAAAGGCCAAAGTACTGAGTCCTAAACCTTGATTCTCACCCCACTCCACCACGCCTGTCCTGTCTCCACTCTGCCATGCCTGTCCTGTCCCCACTCCACCAGGCCTGTCCTGTCCCCACTCACCAGGCCTGTCACTCTCTCTTGCCTATCCTGAGCTTCATGTACAACTCAAATTGTTGTAATATCTTTACAGTTTTCCCACTCAGAGCTTTTGTTTCAGGAAAGAAGATAATTTCCCTTTGTGTTTTTGTGATTGAAAGTTAAGGGTGCATTAAATGTGATTTTATTTTGACATTAATTCAAATACTATATAGAGAGCCCTGTCTTTGAAATCTAGAAAAAGCAAATAAAGGAATTAAAAATAAAAGACAAAAAGATGATAGAAGCATTTTCTTTTCAATTTAAAAACTAGCCCCAAAACTAAACATTTGCATAGCCATTAGTTTGACTAAAACTTCCTTCAAATGTGTTTCCTTTTCAGCAGGCATATGTGAAATGTGACCTCTTACCATTTGCATACCTATCCAGAAGTCATGTGATCGGCTTTTGCGTCATGCTGTCAATTATGATAACGGCCACAATAAGAACCGCCTGAGTGTTGATAGCCTGCTTCCTGACTCCACTGAGAAGCTTGTTCATAAGCCACTTGTGTCCTTTTTCAATTGCTTGCTTCTAATGACTGACTTTTCAATAGTTTTTTTATGCTCCAAGATTTGGCTTTGTCATTTGCCGGGACAAATATTATAAGAGGATTTCACTTCATGTCTTACTTAAAAAGAGAAACCCTGCAGAGGCGATTTCTTTAAAAGCTATTTTGTATAACAGGAATCTTTAGTGTAATGAAAAGTACTTTCAAATTCTACGCAGGAAAGTGTTGAAAATATTTCAGTATAACCTAGTTGGTAATTGAACTTGAAATAACAGCGTTGCACAGTCACACAGGAGATGTAACTGCTGAAGCTCAAGCGCCAGTAAAACCCACGCAGTAAGTGACAAGGCGCTCAGCCAAGGGCTCCAGTCACAGACAGCACAGACAGTCAGGACATCCTTTTGAGACTGAGAACCAGTCTTATTTCCTACAGTTAGGAGCTTACTTTCATTCAAGGAAGGCAAAGCAACTTCCTACTCACTCCACTTACAATCTCCAGGCTACCGAGGGTTACTTTGATGTTACTCTGATGGCTGGGTAGTATGGTGGGGTCTCTTAGGGCTGTGTGGTGGGGTCCCATGGCTACACAGAAAGTTTCTGAGATGCAAACTTTTAGCGTCAATTTACAATAAAGTCTGTCAAAAATGTTGTGGTATTGACGTGTATTACTAAAGGATTCTGCTTAAATTACTAAACTCCCTATGATAGCAAATAAGCAAATTATGAAACTTAGTATATAAGGAATTGGTGTTAATTTAACTGAGTTTTCTCACAATATGCATCTACACTAAAATTGTAAGGCTGAATTATATAATAATTTCTGTTCTTTCCAAGCAAAATCTAACATTTTGCTAGATGGTTCCATTTCCTCAAGTAGATAAAGTTTGGGAGATAGGGCTGCCTCCCTGTCAACAGGAAGGAATGTGTGCAGGTGTATGAGAGGTAGAAAGCAGGAAAATAAGGACCACATCCCTTGGGATTTCTACCCAGGGAAGTCAGAGAAGGTACCTTCACCTTCTCTGAGGTGTTCCAAACCAAGACAAGGCAACTGGCAGTAGAGAACAGAGCCCAGCTTGCTAAAGCAGGACCCCGGAGTGCCTCAAGCCTCCACACGGAACAGTTAAAGCAGAATGAAGTTCTAGTTGAAAGGGTTCTGGTTTGGAGATTTCTCCTATGCCAGTGGCAAGTGCTGCTAATGATCCCAAGGACAGGCCAGTGCCAGGCCTTGAACAATGCCCAAGGTGGTGACATGCCGTAAAGGCAAGTCCTGATCAGCTTTACGAGCTAAGGGTTAGCCTTCGAGGGGAGGGCTGTTATTAATGACAAGCTAGCAGCTGCTTTTGGTGAACTTCTTGGAAATACTTTCCATAATTAAGTGACTTTATTTTTTTAAGTTCAAATGAGATATCACATTTATATGATAGGTCAAATTCCAACATCAGAAAACACACACACACACACACACACACACACACCAGTTGTTATTTCAAGGCAGCTATGAACTGGCATTAATCAAAAACAATCATTGTAAAAAGGAGCTTGCAAAGGTGTGAGTACTAAGAAATATGTGTAATAAGCAACTAAGCATAAAAGCATGTGCTTCACTGTCCAAATTTGCCAGAACGAATGCACTCTAATATTTTACATTTCAATTTAAACGTCAGTGTGACCCTGTGTTAGAAACAGCTACAGTGAAAGCCCTTCTGCATTGTCATTTTGTGGGAAGGTTATGAGAAGACAGCCAAAAATACAATAATCTTAAATTTATTGTTAACTTTAATTTATGTCAGCTATATTAAAGTTCTTTTCTAAGGGAAAAAATAGCATGCAGCAACGCATACCAATACTTTTCATAAGCCAGGAGGATAAATCTTTACAAAGCAACCCACAGGACCTCAAGAATGTACCTGGTGACAATATTTATTCTTAAGGAGTCATGTATATTAAAGGTTATGGGGAATGTTTAAAAGAGCTACCTCGGACTAAAGCCAGTGCCTTTCTAATTTCTGAATTTCTCCTCGCTAATATAAAGTGATTGATCATTTTTATTTCATGTACCCCTTGATTTTCTTTTGCATTCATCACTGAGTGCTTTAAACCCAATGCATTTAGGAGCTGCCCTTAGGAGAACTGTCTCTTCTAAATCTTCCTAAAGTAATGAGAGGACACAGTAAATCAATCTAATTTCTGCTAGTGGAAGAATACCCTTCACTGAAGTCACTTCAACTGTTTGGCCCTCTGCATTCCTGCACATGGTAGATACATCTTCATCTCTCCTGTTCTTCATTTGAAAGGCTAAAGATAACAGATTTTAACTGGTGCTTCAATGAAATGATATGCTTGCATCATGTGAGGTATATTTACACTGTTTTCTTCATACCTTAAAATCATAATTCATTGTATATTTGGCAAACTGAGTTTCTTCAAAAAAAAATTCCATTACAAACAGAGAGATAAATTATCTAACTGCTCAGTATTTGCAGATTTTAACTGCAGAGCATATGGCTTTTTGCTTCCAAAAATTAATACATGCCATATATTAATAAATAGTAGTCAGGTTTGAACTCGGATAATAAATTCACATTGTAAGTGGTCTTTATTCAACACTGCCCACCTAAATAACAAGGGTCAGTCTTTACAGAGCGTCTGTCGGATACACCCCTCAGATTAAAAGATGCCCAGATCTCTGCCCACATCGAAGTTCATGTTCTCACTCTGCTGAGCATGATGCATCTTGATGCATCTTAGACAATGTTAAAAGAGAAGTTCAGTCTGAATAAACTTTTTTTGATTGTCATTACAGGAGACCCTGACATTAATCTTAATTGGTATACACTAACGCTGCCCTGGACTAGAGCAAAAAGAGAGGACAATTGCTTCTGAATGCATGGGACTGGTTATAATATTCTAAATGTGTTTGGGGCTAAAGGTTAAATAATGGAGGCATGTTTTTTGAATTAAAAATTAACTGGAAATTAGGGATGTGTCATAAAGAATAATGGCAAGTCCCATGACAAAAATATTCCTGAAAAAATGTATAATGATATTTTTAAAAGAACAAGTTTCCAAAACCTATAAATCCTGAATATGTTTGAAAAACACAGCAAACACATACGTTTGTTAAATAGAATTATAGTAACATATTTATATTCTAGCAATTTTGGAGGTGAAAAAAAAGGCAACATTCCAGAGAATTATGTTGAAAAGCCATTGGCTAGCAAAGCCACTAATTGTTATTTGGTATTTCCATAACTATATACAGATGTCTCCAGTCAGTTCTCTTGTGTTCTGTTTTGCTATTTTAACCTCGCAAAATGTCAAGTATCTTGAATGAGCTATCATCTCTATGGTTTTCTCTGAACTCTGCATGTGGTGACCTTTACCATACACAGTCTATCACGGTGCCTTGTGAAATGGAAGGCCTGGAGAACAGTGAGCAAAAACCAGAGAGGCCGTTCTAGAACTGAGTAAGTGGGCACAAGTTAACTGTGCATGCTTGATACATGTATAGACCTCGTAAAAACATAGACGATTCACAAATGAAGAGCAAGGTGTTTGTTCCTGGCTTTCTTTATGTACTGTGTCCTACACTTTTATGTAATGTTTTGCATACGGTTAATTTCAAACTGCCCTGGTATCCAAACGTGAGAAGAGTGAATATATGTCTCATAAAATAGACGTCAATTCTGAAGAGTTTAGAAGTATATCTGTGACCCTATAACTAGAATCATGGGATTTCTATGATGGTGTGGTACATGCTTTTGACTGTGGCTAATTTGTTTATAAGCTACCATTAATCCTGGATGTAGTTTTTCACAGTCTGGGTAAACACTTCATTTGCATTAAATTTACAGCATTAATGAGATGTGAAATTTAAAACGCTACTTGAAACATAAATGATGTAAGAAGGCAGAATCATCGACCCCTCTCCCGAAAAAAAAAAAAGTGTTTTATCCCATCTGAAACCAGTGAAGCAATTTACACTATTAGTATGGGAATAATGTGTCCCCCATGAGCTCAGTTATACAAAGCACCCTCCTCCTGGATAAAAATACATAGGAGGACTGAAGCGTCTGGAGAAAACAAAATTGCTTCAAACACAAATTATGTTCTGACTCTTGAACTAGTTTTCCATGTCAGCCCTTGAAAGCCACCTGGGCTAGCAAGTCCTCAGTATCCAGTAAGGCAGAACAATACTGTGTGGCTGGAATGCGGTGCCTCTGTGGATGCTATCATTATGTGCTATGAAGACAGAGGAGGTGGTGAGCAAGTTTCAGAAACTCCAGACAGGTGAGAAGCAAAGGAAAAATGAGAAAAAAAAATCTGGGAAACAAAATGATCAATTTTGGTCTTGGAAGCCCCGTGAGCCCCATCCTGAGTCCAGATCTGAGAGGCAACGTGGAGAAAAGCGCCGAAGCAAAGCGTGGCTACCCCATTCCACCTGGTGAAACGTGCCCACCTGTTGCTGATGCAGGAAAGATGGGTCTCTTGGGCTTAGTCCCACATATCGATTGGCTTGAGATGTGCCTGAGGCTGTGTAGGCTGATCAAGGAAGAACAAAAACAAAGATAAAAATTGTGAACTGTCAGAACGAACACCCTGTCCATGTTTAAGAAACCCAGAGAAGTGGGATTTACTACCAAAAAGGAGTCTCCATTTCTCTTCTCTTTGGTCTGAGTGAATAGCAAGTAATGAAAAAGAAATGGTAATTGAATTCAAATCAACTATTCCCCCCACTTAAAAAAAAATCGATGCAATAAACCACAATGTATCCTTTGGTGTGGGTGTCTCTCTGTGTGTGCTGTAGCTACTGGACTGTCTAGAGGCTGAGGTTTGGCTACACTGGAGTCTTTTTCTGTAGTCACACCTGTCACCTAGGTCTAATGGAATAACCAATCATGGTTGCCTGTGACTCTCAATGTAAAAGTAGGCAAAGAGTCAGGGAAATTGACAGTTTTCAATGACAGAGTTAGCAGATGTACATGACGATTATGAGATGAAAAAATATTGAACTTAAGTGTGTAACTTTTAAAAAGTTCACTAACACTTTTTTAAAAGAGGACCCCAGTTGGGCTACAGCACATAGAATGACTCAGTTCCATGTTTGTTTAGTATGGGGGATGTCCTCAAATATGATAGAAAAAATTATGACAAAAAAAGAAAGAAATCTTTCATGTTCTGTGAGTGTGAAACAGCTATCAATTGCCTGCGACTGGCCAGGACAAAGCTAGTGTTAACTGTTACGTACCTGGTTGCCAGGTAGAGTGGATGGCGGGTGACTGGTTTCTACATTGCTGTGCTCTAGTTTCCTTTTTATTTACTTTTTAAAAGTGCCTTTCTGTTTGTTGGAGTGAACTTCCCAGAGAAATAGTCTCATTTCTAAGCCTACCTTTTATGAGAAAAAGAAGAATTAAGCCTACCGCTCCATCACAGATAAAAAGAAAAATTGAGTTTGTACCATATGTTACACTACGAAGTCTGAAAGGTTTAAAACCTTTATATCAATTAGGAATTCAGACACTGACTTTCAAATGGCTAGCTTTTAAAAATCAATATATTATTTCTTCATGTTCACCTAAAAATGTATCATTTGAACTTGGACACTTTTAGGTCAAGTTTTTAAAACACGAAAGATTCTCGCAGGTTATGTTCTAATTACTGTTAAATAATAAGGGGCACAGGCAAGGGTGGTCGCCAGCAACCAGCATTTCCTGCTCTTCACCAGGCCGGCGAATTCAACGCACAGTCTAGTCAGTGACAGAGGAGCCTTGTTCTTACCGTGTGAACACCATGCCTAGGCTCATGTGTGAGTGTCCTCCCCAATCACAAACAGAGGCTTTCTTGCCCTCTCCATTTAGCTTCACTGATGTATAAATTCAACATCCAGTCTCTCATTATCAGTGGTGTTACTTAGCACATTTATTTTACACAGGCATGGAAAAGCCTTCTTTTATTGTAAGCTAGATAGTCCTTTTGGATAGTTTAGAAAAATTTTCTAGTCAAGTAAGATCTTTTTTCGGAACGACCTCTGCATGAGCATATAAGAAATTTTCTAAGAGGGGGAAGGCACACCCATGAAAGGGCTATGGTTATCTGGGCAGGAGCCTCCCCTGAATTTGATGTATGGGTGTCAGCATAAAAGTAGGTACCAGAAGATCCTGGAACTTTGGTTTTGATCAGTTATCCTGAGATAGTGTTTTGACTACCTTTTAAAATCATGTTGGTTTTTTTTTTTTTTATGTGCTTTTATTTAAATTGTTGTCTTGGCTCAAAGATGTTGTGATGCTCACTTTCAGAACGCACATATAGTGTCTTAGTGATTGTAATATACACAGAAGACATTTAGAGGAAAAGTCTCATCCATCTTTGCATTCAGGAAAATGCTTCTTAGGGTGGGACTCTTTGCCAGTGAACTACTTACCAAGCCTCGCTCTTTAGTGATGTGCATCCCGAGCCTATCCGGACTTACTAGTTTATAGGGATCATGAATTATGATAAATGAATGTGGAGGATTCACTGTGCAGCTAAGGTGTTGTACATTCTTTCATGGAAAGTGTCTTTGCACGTTTTTAGAAGCCATTTAAAAAGAATGTTTTTTTCAGGGCTGAGAGAGGACAGAAAGACAGAATACGAGCCAATGATGTCTCTGATGTTATACTTCCACAAGGGAGTTTCCAGAGCACAAAGATTTCCTTGTTCTTTGCAAATAAAAAGCTACTGGACTATAAGGCACACATCATGGTGATGGAGCATGTTTGTGCCTCTCAGATGAAACCTTGCCATTGGCCACTCTATGTGCACCAGCTCCCTCTAAGATGGTGGTAGTTTGGGGGAAGCCAATTGAAAATGTATCCCTTACATAATTCCAAGTATTCTACATGATGAAGTGGAAGAATCATTTGGCTTGCTGATGTGAGCTACATAAGGATACTGCCTAAGCCTGACATTTACAATGTGTACTATGTAAGGATACTGCCTGCGTCTGACATTTATAGTGCTATGGCCATGCCAACAAGCATAGTATCTGATTGTAACGTGATAGCCAAAATAACCAAAAGCTTTAAAGAAAATGTAGATAATGTAAGTGTAGGTACCTTACACATACCTAATCCTAAATTTCAACGTGTTCTTGCCTACATGGCATAATGTGTGATCGCTTCTCACAGTGACATAACCTACAGTAAGGTAAACATGTAATTATCTTGCAGAAACACTGACTCCATTCGCCTAAGGGAAGGGCTTGGTTTCTAGAAACACTCCAATAAGTAATAATTACTTAATCTCTCTTTGGTGATGTAAATTTTTTTTTATATTGTGTTGTGTTATCAGTGTAATTTCAATGTCTACCTTGAACAAGCAGGCATGGGTTATTACTTTTGTTATGGCTGTTTACTCAAAAAAAATGCTTCTCCCTTGTCAAATATGATGCACTATCAGAAATTTGATAAGAGAAAGCATGTGACAGCCCGACCACATACATGCCTGCTAGCTCCACTTAAATGAGAAATCTCCATCTGGTCAGGTAGCCAGAAACATCCCTGTTTTCCACCTTGGATCATGTATCCAATGGTGCCTTTGATGGACATTTCTCATTTCCTACAGAAATACTTACTGGTTGCTGTAGGTGAAGCTGCCTCACCTTCAGTGGATGTAGTGATGGGTTTAGTATCTGTCATGGTCAGGGTCACAGGTCGCACTGCACTGGGATGGGGAGAGGGTGCCAAGACAGGAGTGAAATGTCCAGGCACTTTCCCTACTACTTGACCACTGCTGTTAGGCTACAAAACAAAAACAGAATGCGGGGTGAAGCAATCCAAAAGGCAGACATTCCTGTCCAACATCTCCACTCAGTGTGCACATGTGGATCTGGAGGTAGACAGCCTCCAGGAAGACCCTCTCAATCTGAGCTGGGAGCCAGTCGATGGTTAGTGGTAAAAAGCAGCACAACAGCATTTCAAGCAAGGCCTTGATCATCAATGCACTTTGCACAGGTGACTTCCTCTTTACAAAACCCCCAGATCCCAGTACACCCAACCCTTTCATGTAGTAGGGTAGAAAACCCACATGGAGAGTGAACCTTAGCTAAAGCTACAATGGAATTCCTTATCCAATTCTCTACAGTAAAAACCCAACCATCCTCACTCTACCTCTTAGTACAATATCTTCCTACTGAACCATGGTGTCGCTGCCATAAGGGAAACAGGAATGTCAAGAATAGGAAACATATCCACCCCTATACAGTTTCCTTCACTTACACTAAGTGATCCATTCTTCTTCATATAAGATTCCAGCTTTCTCTCACACAATGGTAATGCAGACACACATATCAGGTGACCTAGACTTTAGGGTGTCCAGTCTACATTCAATGATTTACTAACACAAGTGTAGAGAATAAGACTTAAAGCATCTAAGACTTCAGATGCTCACCAAGTTATAAAATGTAAAAGTAAGTCACACATTATGCTTAGGAATAAAATATCCCCAGAGAAAATGACTATGATGCACCGAATTGAACACAAAGACCCTCAGATTCACACTGCTGTTTGTTGCTCTTCCATGGCTATATGTGAGAAGTTACACAAATGCTTGTGAGAATTAATAAAGACATTTTCCTGTCCAGTTTCAGAAAAGATGTTGTTATTTGAGTTTTATGTACTTAATACAAAATCAGTTGCTATGGTAGGAGACAAAACACTAAGGATAAACTGTTTGAAGAAAGCTTGGAACATATTACCTCAGGTAGAGAATGCTGTTTTTGATTATGCTCACGAAACAATCTTCGCTGCATGGTCTTCCTAACAATTTGCAAGAAGTATTCTCCACAAATATATGGTCTTTATGAACTCAACTTTCCCAAGCAAAGAAATTAATGAAACAATGTATATCTAAATACTCACATATACACTATAACTGGCGATTTCTTTAGAGAAAGATAGCACTTTTTGACTTAGAGGCATAGATTAAGTCTTTGGGTGGGTTACAGAGGGGCTACCTCCTCTATTTTACTTTTAAACATTGATTTTTAATATCCTGACAATTCATCATGTATACTTGACTATTTAACTTTATGCTGAGAAAACAAACTGGAGTTTTCCTCTATGGAAACCTGTCGGAGACATATCTTTAAGCCAATTTTATTTGAAATATTCCACTGAATAGCACTGACTCTCTTGCAATAATTGGTGCTGCAGTATTGGAATTAATCTCCAAATTGCTGTGGGGAGGAGAAGGCATCTCAGTTGCTTAAGAATCCAGCTCAGTATGGTGCTGGACAGGCTGGGAAGGAGCTGCTGACTGCAGGACTTGGGGACAAGTGGTCCTTCCCCATCTCCTGCACTGCAAAGGTTCAGGGAAATAGTAATACTTTGAATTGCAAATGCTTTGCATTTGGAATAAAACATCAAAGCAGATATAATGTTCCTTAAAATATATATTTCTGCTACTCACTATAAAGACCCATTTTTCTTTCTAGGTCAATGTCAGTTTCTTAAAAATAGACATTATCAACTTCTGGCTATGGGAACATTGTAAATGACTGCTTTGTGTATGTCCCTGGAAAGAAGAAAGAAGAAAGCTCTCATTTTTGTCCTGGCGGTACCGTCACTGGCAAAAGTGTCTTTACATAGTGTTCACCAAAACAATTCAATATCTACCCAGAGCAGAAGTCATATGTTAAAAATCCCAGTGCAATGTCCCACTGAAGATAAGCTTGGATAGCATACACTTTGTCTACAGGGACTGAATGATTACAAACAGACAGTTCTCCCATTCAAAAGTGGGAAAAGGACAAGGAGGAGTGACTAAGTCCATGGAGACTCTTCTAAAACACCAGGGTCGAAGGAGGTTTTACTCTTCCCTTTCCCACTAGTTAAAACACATGAAGCTATGTTCTGAAGCACCTGCCCCTCAGCGGCTGTTGGATATAGAGAGGGGTGTCTCTCGGCTGTGGAAGACTGGCACTAGAGATGGGCTATCCTATTTACTATGTTTCTTCCAGTATATAAAACTTGGAAGAATTTTATTTGAGATTTTGGCTTTCAACTGAGATGGAAGTAAGATGCTTCTCTAGAAGCCGGACCTTTACTTTGAAAACATACAGGAAAAACTGAAACAAGAGAGGCAGATTATCACCTAATATGCACTTTAAACTTATAAAGAAATTGAAATATATGTAAAACAAGCACTGAATAATTAAAGAAATGTGTAACACTAAGGGCCTGATTTTAATTTGCATAATTTTCCCCCTAACAGTGCCTAATTAAGACATCAGTTAAAAAAAAAAAATCCAATGGAACTCTAAGATTTTCCACACTGAATTAACGTTAAGGACTTTTAATGGATGTCTTAATTAGACTTTGTTATTCATGGAAATTCTACACAAATTAAAATCAGACCTTGTGTGCACTGTTCCCAGCTGAGTCTAGCAAAATACTCTATGGAATAGAGACTTTTGAATCCATACTCTGAGAGCAAATTTTATTTCTGAACTGGCATCCCAAGATCTCACCCAATCCTTAATTGTCTTTAGTCTCATCCTCACTATACCACATGGACACTTTTTTTTCCGTAAAGCACAAATAGATGTTTAACTCACAAATGTTAATATTTAGTTTTATATATTAGTTAGTAAAACTAAAAGCAAAGGTAACTTTCTAAGCCACACGAGGGGTACAGTGTTTTATCGTTAACATAAAGCATCCAAAGGAACCATTCTCCTTCATTTAACAAATTAATACAAAAACTTTTTTCCCTGAACTTTGTAACTGATACATACATCCTCATATACTTTAACTTTGGCACAACTTAACAGTGGTATCATAAAATGTTGTATTGATTCCCCAAAGTCTTAAAAGTTGTTAGAAGTGAAAAGGTTTTTATTTTATTTTATTCATTTTAGATAAAACAGCAAAACCCAATACTGTCTGTAAGATCAAAATTACATCAAAAACCTATATACTGTAACTAGACTAGCAGCTGAAACCACTGATAGACTCTATTGGCACAAAGACCTTCTAGCTGACTATGGAAAATCCTCCCGTGAAAAACCTCTATGCAGTGACCTCTCACCAGAAAACAAAAACAAAAACAAAACAAAAAACCCAGGCATCTAACGTGAGAAATGCGCAAGAGTTACTGCACTTATACAAAGACTTCCTAAAACCACTATATGATGTTGAGAGAGCCAGCGAGCGATAGAGAGAGAAAGAAGACAAAGACAAAAAAAGCTAGAAATGCTACTCATTACTAAATTTAAGTCATGTCTCTGCAAAGAGTCAAGGAGTCATCAAAGGCTGCTGAAAATGTTTACATTACCAAAGCTGATTTTAATGCCGAATAACTGGCCTATAAATACAGCTGTAAGTTCTTTTGTGGGTGTTTATTTTAGCACATACCTTGCTCCTGCCTGAAATAAGCACTTTGTCTCTACATCAAACCAGGTATTTCAGAGGTGTGAACTCCAGCTCAGGAGGTTTTTGGCAATGAACATTCTGCATAAACTTTCAATCAATGAAAATCCAAAACATTCAACCCAAAATGGCTTCACAAATGTATCCCTTTGGGGCAACACACTTCCTACCTGTCATTCAGCCACCTTTAAATTAAAAAAAAAAAAAAAAAGTATTGAGTCACCACACAGCTTTCTGAAGACAGATTATAAAGCTTGATGTTGTACCAGAAATACTCTCTGACTAACCTCATGCTTAGAATTAGACCTGTCCCACATCCCTTAGGCTCTATAGATTTTGTTTTCTCTTGTTTTTACCTGGCTGGTTTGAGGACTGGATGGGTCATAAGAAGGTACGTAGTTCTTCAGAGTATCCTGAGGATTCAGGTGGGGAGGATATCTGATTGTTGGATGAGAAAAGTAGCTTGATGGGGCTGGAGGAAGGATAGCTTGCGTTGGAAACGGCAGCGGTGAGGGTGGAGGTGGAGTTCGAGTTGAGATGACTGCAGAACACACACACACACACACACAAAAACAAACAAACAAACAAACAAACAAAAAAACCAAAGACTGGCAGTCAGTGGACCGTCCTCTTGCTTCTTTCACTTCCAGTGCTATAAAAGTGGAGACCTTCCGTTTACTTGCTCCCATAATTAAGTAAACTACCTTTCACTTTTTTTTTCTGCATGCTGGCACTGCTAAGGACATGTAGACATTAACTCCACCCACAATAACAAACCCATCTTTCTTTCCAGATCCACGAACAAAACATAATATTTGAGTAGGTTACTTTCCATTCAAAATACATTCTTTGATTAGAGAGTCTTTGTCTCCCTAAATCAGACCAAGTTATAGCATTAATTAGAGAGAAGCAGACCCATACTTTCTCCTACAACTCAAAATAGAAATGCAATTCAGTTTTGAATAAATCATCTCTCTATACAACCTAGTTGACAGTTGTTTAAAATGAAAGGCAACAATTAACAGACCAAAATGTCAGATCATGAGTAACGACCTGCTCACCATGTAAATTCTCTTGAACATTAGCACATGGAACGGGACCCTTCCTCCTAATGAAGATGATTCCTTTCAAAACCAAAAGATCTTTATCCTGCGGCTAACTTTTATTCTGACTCCAGTTGTTACTAAAGTTCAGCAGTATTGCTGAGGTAAGATAAAAAATAAAAGCCACAAAAATGTCTATTTAAATTTTTATGTAGGTAAACAGATGAGTTTACCCATATATTTGCAATAATATGTTCTACTTGCAGCATGAAATACCATATAAAATATGTGTGTTCATATGTTCAATGGTACCTTTCCACAATAGTATATGATATAATGTTTAGTTTTGAAAAAGAATTTTTAAACCTTAAATACGGAGAATTTTTAGCCATTATTTCTATAGAGTTGCTGGAAATAATTACTAATTAAGACAATAAATACCTACAAGTAAAGATTAAGTCTCCATTGCCTTAATATTTTGATCTAAGTCATATGAAAATAAAAACAGTGTTCAACATTTTAGAAAACAACCCAGCAAACAATATGAAAACTAAGTTCTTTCTGTGACTACAAATGTAGATTATCTATAACGATCATCTTCAACTTTGTGATTATGTGAAAAAGAGAATGGGGAGGAGAAAGTTTAAAGAGATACTGTCATTTCCCTCAAAGAAAACACTCAGGATATAAGAATTTAGGCATGCATGGTGAAGAACTACAAATTTAGTTGGCCAGATCTAGAAGACTGGTCCTTAGGGCTTGCAGAAGTGTGGGAACAGAATACATGGTTTAAATGTCTTCCCTGTGGAACCCTTCTATCAGGTGCTGTGAAGCCCAACTGTACATTTTTTTTAAAACAGTAGTTCCCATTAAAGACTTTTGAATTCTATTTTTTTAATAAGTATAATTTAAGGAGATGCAAATGTTTATTGAAAAATAGGGCATTTTAAAAAAACTTAATGTCTAAGGATTTTTTTTAACCCAGGACCAGAACCTCAAGTATGCTTTCTAACAACGAGCCACACCCTAAGTCATATGTACTCTTAACCTCCCCACATTTTAATTACAGCTTTGTGTGTACACAAACCCCTGTGAAACACACATGTAATCCTAACCTCATATGTACTCTTAACCTCCCCACATTTTAATTACAGCTTTGTGCGCATGTGTGCATACACCCTGTGAAACATTGTGAAACATACAGGTGACTACATCTTGGCTTCTGGGCTTGAGAACTAAATGGCCTCAGGAATTCTAAAAAAAAAAAAAAAAAAAAAAAAAAATCTCTCTCTTCAACAGAATCAGAACATCTAAAGTTTGAATTCAAATCTTCAAATCTTTGGGTAGTTCAGGAACTGTGTGCCTGATACAAGCAGGTAGGATTTTGTATTTCAAAATTAAAGTAAAAATGGTTATCTTATTAATAAAAGCCATTCTAATCCTTTGAAAAGGACAGAAAGACAAATTACACAACAGAAATGTTTTTCATTAAAATGAAACATACATGTGTACTTTTTTTGCTTCCATTATTACAAATTCTTGTTAATTGTCTTTCTCTCTCTAGCCTGGCTCCTTCCAGCACTTCTGCTTTAGTTCTGTACCAACAACTTTTTAAAAAGTGGGTCCCCCTGTGTTTCAGGGCCCATTTCTGGATCGCTGGCCACACTGGAATTTGTCCTTGCTGTGGTGACCGCACTGTCCTGGAGCATACCTTCCTCTACCTGAGCCAGGTATCCTCCTGCTGGCTGCTCCTTCTTGGAGTTAACCTACCCTTCAAACTTAGACTAGAACATATTTATTTCAGGCATCTCAGCCTCTCCCAAATATCTGGTCCTTCTGAGATTACATACTTGGCCAGGGATGGGTCCATTGACCCCTACTATATCATAAGTCCTTTAAGAACAAAATTTTTTTGCCTTGACTGAGGTTCCGACCACAGGCAGACACCTATTAAGCATACTAATTGTATATATGACTGGTATTTTAGATATTTAAATATTTGGTAGAAACCATCATATAAAGCTTACTACCGAGGTTTCATGCTTCATTATATAAAAATACTATTTATTTAAAATGTTAGAAGTATAAATTCTTAATCAAGTGTCATAATGCAGATGCCATTAATGTATGTAAATTCTTGAGGCCAAATATGCAACATTTATGAAATGGTTACTATTTTTTTTTCACTTAGCTCAAAGCCCAAACAATTAATATGAAAATTTTTATTCCACTGTAATTTTTATATTCTTATCTTATTTTCATAATTTCCTTAATGATAACATTTAAAGTCATGCATTTTTAAAAAGCAACAATAAACCCCATGTTTCAACTTATGAGTGAAAATTTAAAAACAGGATTTAGTGGGAAAGGGGTCATCTAACTACAAATTAGGAGCGGTAAGAATATCATTATAAACACAATAATATATAAAACTATCAAAACACTATTCTCTAGGAGACTTAAAAGTAAGTCGCACCCAGTATACAGTACTGATTACTAACTGTATATAGGTTTTAAATTTTTCAAAGGTGTTCAAATATAGTGTCTACATTTTAGTGCCTATGAAAAAAACCCTAACTCATAAATATACTTTGAAATCCACCTTTCTCTAGTAGAATATACAAAACTAGAGCCAAACTTGGGGTTAAAGCTAAGATGAATATATACTCTATTTTTGAAAGTTCCTGTGATTAAAATTGTAAAATTTCAAATGTGAATATTGTGAAATTATATATTCTTTAATATTTTCTCATAAACTGGTAGGAAAAATATTTTGTTCATTAGCAACCATAGTCACCATAGCAATGACAATAAACCTCCCGTTCACCCTTAAGTGTTTGGTTGTGGACAGAAGGAGGGCTTCCTTCTCCCCTCAGAACGCCTCACCACTGTGCGCGACTCCAGGAATCCCGGGATGGTGGTGCTGGGGGAAAGTGCTCAGTCTTGGAGAAGAGTCCTGTGGAGATGTAGAACTAAACAGTGGCTTCTCGGGCTTCTTCATTGTAGTTGGAGAAGACATATCTGCAAAGCAAAAGGGACACACTCAAACTGCCTCGCCTTCTTAAGCAGTGTATCAACGAAACAGATCTCATTTCCCAATCCTCTGGCATTCTTTTGCTCTTACCCACTTAGAGAAATCTATACACTACGTCCCAGAACCCAGTGCTGCCTTCTTTGACTTCAATGACTGAGGCCTATCTTTTGACCTGATGGTGACCTTGTGAAAATAACGAGAAAGTAACTAGGTGCTAGCGTGTGAGAAACAATCTCTGACCTAACATCTTTTACGGAAAAAAAAAAAAAATTTACTTGTTTAGCAAAGACAAACAAAAAAACAGTCTTTAACTTGCTCATTCTACAAATATTTATCAGGTTCCTCTATTTTCCAGATAAATATGGCTGTTAAGGTAAATAAAACACAATTCCTGACTTAGAGATATTCGCTGTTAGCAAAGAGGAAAATGAGTGGAGACCTCTGTCAGCAGTGAAGAGGAAGTCTGTGGGCTGGGTACAGAGACGCTGCGGCACTTGCTGTCATATTCCTAGACTCTGTGTGCAGAGGACTGTTCTCTGCCTCATCAGGTTAAGGAGGGCCACCCCTGCATGGTGCCATTTTCAAGGTAGCCATGGGGATAACGGGTCTACAAAGTAAGTATTCAAAAGTGGTGGGACACATAAAATACTTAAGCAGTCCAAGTGATCTGTGAAAGAGGGAGATAATCAGGTGGGAGGACACACACGGCAAAGTCGGGATTTGAAGCACTCATGTTTGAATGTTATAATGTTAATGTCATATTGCAACATATGACAAATAGAGAGTTTAGACAGCGCATACCCTACAGAAACTATGTGGAGTTGGAATATCCACCGTGGAACCACTATGGACACCCACTTCAAAAGGCACACACAATCCATGCTCAAAATATATTCATTTCACAGGTATGCACTAGAGGCCTAATACATGCCCGAAATGACACCACTTTCTGGGGATACAATCATGAACTGGATTTATTCTCTGCATCTATAAAGCTAAACATCCAGTGAGAGAATATAAAGAAGTAAAAAAGAATTATAAAATACTGTCAATCATGCCATCATAGATGTATTCATGATTCCATTCACCCATCCCATAAAAACTTAATACTTCTAAAATATAGAAGGTGAGGGACTGAAATAAAAGTGTGGGCAGGGCTAATGCAACAGATAGGAGAACAAAATTAATGCAGGTAAATGAATGCAGACTCTTGTGAAGGCTCATCATCTCAGGTCGCTCTGGGTGACCTGTGAGATATTCTTGCCAGCATGTCTGATAAGAATATCCAGCAGGCACCAGTGTAAGGGAGATGACTCAGGACTTAACATCTCAAGTAAAGCTTATTTTTATGGAACCTTATAAATTTATATCAAAATGTTCTAACAATAACACAGCCTATAAAATTTGTACTTTATCATTTAAAATTTTAAATGTGTGCATAGTAGACAGAATAATAACGGACTTCTTGCACCTAGCAGCCAACTTCAGCCATTATCAATTCAGAATCTCACCAACACGTTTGCTCCCTGCATCACTTTTGAAGTAGACTGATTGTCACATACTTTCACCTCTGCATGTTGCTGTGTACATATTTAAAAAGAAGACTCTGTTAAAAGAGGACCACTACAACTTTAGCACTGTATTAAAAAATATTATCTGCATTTTCTCTTCATAATGTTCTAGAATAAGAAAAAGGCCTCCAGTGTTATTAATGTGAAAGACTAGTGTCATTTTTTTTTTAACCATTTGAAAAATTACCTGAGTTCTTGAAAAGGCATCCAATAAAACTGGGGATGAGTAATGAGCATGCTGGCGCTTGAGGAATGGCATGCCTTTGAAGGGAGTAGACGGCAGAAGCTACAGAAGGCAGAAGCTACACTTCTGACTATGGGTGGCCGCTAATCTAGAAGACTTCAGGTTTTGTGTGTGTGTGGGGGGGAGGTTGTTGTTGTTTTCAGTATAATTCTCAAAAAGACAAAAAGAAAAGAAAGTTGTTCAGGAAGCCACAACAATTAAAGTTGCCACAAAGGGTTGGGGCCCGGGCCAGAATTCAAAGGAAAGGTTTAAAAAACTTATAGGAAAAGGAAGCTCATTTCAGCTAAGGTATCTTGAAAACAGCAAAGACAATACTGAGCTTCAACCAAGAACTATGCCACCTTTCAAGGACTGACTCCCTATTAGGTTTGACCTACTGGAAGCTGAACTTAGACATACAAACCGTTAGAAGAGGAAGAAGCTCAAGTTCACTCCTTCTAATAGATATCACAGTGCTTCCATTCCAAACTGTTTAAAAACTCTTTAACCCTTTAAAAGGATTGACTCTATTTAATGTGGATGAGTGTTTTGTGTGCATGCATGGATGCATGCATGTATGTATGTATGTGCCATGAGCATGCTGGCTGAGTGCAGGTCAGGAGACTGAACTTACAGATGGTTAAGGGACACCATGTGAGTGGTGGGAGCTGAGGCCCAGTACTCTGCAAAAGCAACAAGTGTTCTTAACCACTGAGCCATCTCCCCAGTCTTCATTTCAAATTTTTAGTGGTTGTTGGTTTAAAAAAGACAGTAGCTTAATACTGACTCATGTTTACCTCTGCCTACAGGTAAATTTAAAAGAACTGAAGCTGCATGAATCAGTTTCCCAAGTCTTCTTAGGATAGATAATAAAGTGCAACAGCCATCACATAAAAAAGTGAAGTTCCCTGTATACTACGAAGCAGAAAAGAGTCATTCTGGCTATACCATCTGCAAAGAATGACAAGAGCCCTAAAACTACCACAACCACTTGAGTGCTCCCAGAAGACCGCCAAACTCCCGGAAGCCTCCTTGTATAAAGGAAAAAGTCAAATATTATTTGTGTCAAAGTTTGAGATTATGAGGGATTTTGTCATTTTAAACTTACGTGATTTACAACTTTTCTTAGTCAAAGTGATAGCCTTAGCTTTTGTGAGTAGCTGCTAGAAGTCCACATTTTGGGGTTCCTCCTTTGGTCATGTGCCTAAGAACACCAAGGATTGCAGTAGAGACCCACCAGAAACAGAGTGACATTGGCTACCCACAGGGTGAAAAGGACAAGATATTTCCTGTTTAACAGCAAAAATAACTCCGAATAAAGACAAGCATGAGAAAGTGTACCTGCCAAAGCAGAAGTGTTGACTTTAGAAAGAGCAAGGGAGTAAGAGAATTTAGTCTCATTTCTTTGTCTACCCATTAAGTGAAATTAATTCTGGGCCCATTAATCAATAAAGAAATGCTGCTCTGGGGCATGGAAAGGACACAATGCTGAGCACTCACAGACACAAAAGTGAATTCCTCTCAAAGAAAAGCACAACTATGGACTGGGGTGGGGGTGGGGGATAAAAGGCAATTATGCAGAGAACTCAGGGCTGAGTTTCTAGACATTACATTTTAACTATGAATCAAACTTGTATTGTTTTATTTTAATTTTATTTTCAAAGTCTGTGGTGTAATTGACTTTCAACCTAAAAATGACATCATTTCTATTTTTAATGTACTCATATACTACACAAAAAATGTTTGGGGACTGAAAATATGGGATGGCTTTCGGTGGCCTTTCTGTCAAGAAAAACAAATGTTGTGCTTTTTGCAACCTACTGTTCCTCAAGAAGGAAGAATAATACATAAAAAGATTAAATTGAAAACTAGTTGAATAATAAAGCTGGGTGATGTATAAATATATAATAAGTTGAATGATAATACATACATAATAAAGGGTAAGTTAAATAATACATAAGATAAGACCACTGAAGAGAAAGAAAGACAGTAAGACAAAAGCTAGCTGGTACTTCTGGAAGAGGGCAGGAATAGCTTAGCACTGGGGAGAAAAGAAGCAAAAGCCAGGAAGGCCGAAACATTAATACAAGATGTAAATACGAAATGATTCCACATTGGAAAACTGCCTCAAAATTTGACCATCTTTCTGTTTCTTTTTTCCAGATTGTGTAATTTTTCATTTATTTATTTGGTTTGTATAGCTCAAACTTATATAGCCCAGACTTGTCTTAAGCCGAGAAGCCTACTGCCTCAACCCTCCAAGTTCTGGGATTCCAGACATACAGCAGTGTTGCCCGGTCTCCGCCTGAACTAGGAATTTTAACAGTGTACTTGGGGGTTGGAGGAGTGTGCGTCCATCTTGCTGTTCACTCTTAGTGCCTGACTCCATTCCAATTTATCAAATTAGGCTCCCCTACTCTCTTGTTCTACTCACACAACAACACCTTGTCCAACTGATCATGCTTAAGCAAACCATAATCCCACCTGGGAAATTTTTGAGGTCTACGGCCCAGCAATATGGCTCAGCAGGCACAGACATTTGTACCAAGCTTGACGATCTGAATCTCATGCCCAGAGCTCACACAATAGGAGAGCACTGGCTTCCGTAAGGTTTTCTCTGATCACGACATGCTGTCCAAGGTTTGAACACATACATGCAAGCGCATGTGAGCACACACAGCAAAAAAAAATAAATTAATAACTAAAGAAATGAATAAAGATGAGTTCTAGATTTCACTGCCAATTTTACACTTCCATCTCACTTGATGACTAATTCATTTTATCTATTCCAACACACACACACACACACACACACACACGTATGTATATACATATGTTCCATCACTATATATGTTATAAGTTATAACAT
>NW_026585686.1:6049254-6059254 GCF_907164565.1 Psammomys obesus | reverse complement strand
AAGGTATTTAGGCTACACCTCTATCCAATGCAAAGCTGAAGCTGAATTTGCTTTGAAACTCAAAAATACCTTCCTGAAACAGCTTTTTAAAAAAGTTTTTGAATAATAAAGAACAGTGCTACAGGAATGAATACCAGATAAATGAAATTGCTTTTTAAAAACACTTCAAACTGCTTTTGTCTATTGCCAATTTAACAGACAATTATAAAGGATCTCAAGTAATATCCATAAACATAATTTGAAAGGGGAAAAAACCCACCAAAACAAATATGCAGGACGTGGAGCACATTCTCTTCCCTTGTTGAGCATCAGCAGAGATAAATAAGTGGCTAGATTCAGCTGTCTCTGGGGGAAGTTCTAGCCTTGGGGTCTTGTTAGTGTTGAACATTTGAGAGCCATGGATATAAAATAAAATCAATACTGTAACCTTAACTGTAAAAGTCAGGAAGATACTGGAAGTGTTCTAATTTAACAAGATTACAGATGACTTTTTGGAGGTGGACATTTGGGAAACAGCCACGCATTTAGAAACACTTATATTGCAAGACCCTAGTGATCCTACAGCTGTGGATCCTGCTGTCTTCCACAATGGTAAGTTAGGGCAGTTTAACGGATGTGCTACATTAGTTACAAAAAAGCCTCCAAGTCCTAGAAATGACCCGGACCAGACTTCAAATAAAACCTGAGAGAGCGAACCAATTGTTTGGGAACAATTATGATTTGATATAGTTTAGCAAGTGGAAAAGAAAATCGTGAAAATCCGTTTGGTGCTCAACGCAAACATGATTGCTGTGCATAAATCCTGTCTCTTACAGTGGAAAAGTAGTCACAGCTAGTGTAAGTTGTAGTGTTTAAATCTATATTTTTCATCCAACAAATGTAAATGAAGGAAAAAACATTCTGTCAACAAAATTACTGGGATGGCATATTTATTATCCTAATGGTTTTAGAAATCACGTGAAATTGATCAGTAACAAAACCTCTAT
Organism: Psammomys obesus; assembly: GCF_907164565.1. NCBI lineage: Eukaryota > Metazoa > Chordata > Mammalia > Rodentia > Muridae > Psammomys > Psammomys obesus. The sequence goes on along the minus strand of NW_026585686.1, from coordinate 6,058,268 downwards.
TTAGTAATGGACCAATTACATTTTCGAGATAATGTCAGTGAAACAGAATATTGTCACAGGATAATGGTCTCCTATTGGTAGGCCCCCAGTCACTTAGAGAAAATAAATGTTGCTGTCTGGCTGAGTCATTTGTTTTCAAAGTAGAAGACACTGATCCCATAACAAGGTTCTGTATAATAACTCAATCTCTATCAATCATTGGTTGTAGCAGAATGGAACAGGATGGGACACGTATTTGTGAGATTTGGGCATTCCTGAAGTATAAGGCAAAACATTCAGTGCCTCCAAGCACATAAACAATCCAATTATTATGCTATTCAGTGAGAACATTCAAAGTAAACAGTTAAAAGCTAACTTAAGAAATGAAAGACTTTTGAATTTTTCAAACTATCTACATTAATGAAAGCTTAAAAATTCAAACACAGTAACCCAAAGCTTAAAACTAAAACTTTTAGTCAAGTGTCCTTTCTGTGAGATGCTTGGGGCCAGAGGTTTGGAATTTCAGAGTTTGGGATATTGGCACACATATAATGGTATATCTTCGAATGCAATTCTAGTCTAAACATGAATTCATTTATGCATATACACTTTATACACTTACCCTCAAGGCAGCTTTCTACAATATTTTTAGTGTGTGTGTATGTTTAGACTGCAACCCAAAACATGAAGTCAGGTGTGGAATTTTCCGCTATGACATCATGAAGTATTTCTAGAAGCGATTCAGATTTTCAAAGGCCATGAATACTGACCCTGCCAAACTCTCCGACTACAACTGAATTAAAATTTGAAACACTGGACACACAGAAACCTTCGTACCTAAGTTTGTTTTTCTACAGATGGGAAAAACTCCAACCACTGACACAATGGTTAATATTCAATGTTTAAGCCTTAGGGTGGGCCTTTTAATAAGATTTTTTTGTACTATTTATTTGGAGAGTGTATGCAAGCCTACAGAAGCAGAGGACAATGTGCAGGAGGCAGTTCCCTCTTTCTTCTCTGTGGGGCTTGGGGATTAAAATCAGGCCTTCCAATCTGGTGCCTTTTCTGGAACCAGAGGCGAGATTTTCAAGAGATTTAAAGCTATTGGAAACTCAGCATCTGACAGTTATTAAGTACTCAATAAGTGATAGGTTCGAATAAAGACAGAACCTTGACTTTCTCATATATATATATATATATATATATATATATATATATATATATATATAATTTACATATATATACATATTTAAAGTATATATATACTTTAAGTTTTTATGGTTTCTTTAATTAATGATAAAAGGAAGGGGGAGGGTATCTGGTAAAGGATAAATACAGATTTGAAAGTATAAATAAAACATGGCTAGCGGCAATGTTAGAATTTTTACTCAAAAAGAATCTTCAAGATAGGATGAGGTCTATACCTGGAGTGTATATTGGGTTATTATTAAGGGGCTGTATTTGTTAAATTAATAATGGCAAATGTGTTTTTAAACCTGTAAGAAACTCTTAGAAGTCTATATATAAGTAAATGGTATGAATTACTTAAGATATTTTTTAACTGCTGGAAAATAGAAAACACAAAACTAGAGTATTAACAGTTTACAAGGATAATGGATTATGTAGATGAGCTTCAGATTTCTCTTTATATATTTTTCATAGCAGAAAATCTCTTTAAAAATTGTACCCAGTCACCTGCTTCACACCAGCTTCCTCATTTATTCATTCAAACTCCTCATACTTGTAACATTTTCAGTCAAAAATATCTAATCCTATCATTAATAACTGGGGTTTATGTACACATATTTACATATTTTACATAAAATTGTGTTTTGGGAATTCTTTCAGAACCCTGAAAATTCATGTTTATTTCCATTCTCTCTTTTCTGTTCTACAGTGCCTAACAGGATCAATGGGGAAGCTCTCCAGGAAAACCATTTGCCTGGAGAGACTTGTGAGCGAACCTGGCTGGGTCCCCTTCTCCCTGAAGAGGGCCTGCAAGCTGGAGGCAAGACGCCCACTCCACTTCTCTTGAATGATGTATGAGGAGGGTTCCAGTGCTTTGTCATCTGTCTAGAAAATCAGGCTCTCACTGTGTGGGCTATCACTAGTCTAGTAACTCTGACTTTCCAAACATCTCCAAAACACTCTTGAACAGTAAATCAACACGTAAAAGGATTTAAAGCAAAAAGTTTGATTATGCCACGGAACGCTGTGAAGCATTCCAGGGCTCGGGGGCTTTGGGGGTTCCTATGTGCCAATTTTAATCTGCTTCATCAGGTTATCAAACAGAAAGCTGTTATTATTTGGAACTAATTATGTATTAGGTTTTTCTGCAAAATTGGTGCTTTTAAATCATTAAGTTTCCAGAGCACGAAACTGGGAGCTTAACTTTTCCATATTAACCAGTACAGCCCCTTGGGACATGCACACAGCCTGCCCCACCCAACATGCCTGTCTCCATTCAAGCACATGAAAGGCAGACAGATATCTGTTAATTAGCAGGCAACAAGAGGAACTCTTAACAAGAGCTTTCAGGAACAATTTACTGTTCTCCTTTCTGTTTTTGAAGATGGTCATGTGATTTTTTTCTTTTCTTTTTTCTTTTTAACCCCCCAAGCTCAGCAGTGTGGCTGAAAGGAATAATCCACACTTGGTGGGGGTCTCTGAGACTGGCTTTCTGATACCACAGTGGCACAGGGTGAGGTGGGGAAGAGCTCAGCTACAAACCAAGACTTCTAGGAAGCTGAAGAAGTTAGATTTAAAACAGGGCCTTAAACATTAAATTCAAACCTGCTTCTACACATACTCATCCTGCCAAAGGATTATTACCTCTGTTTTTATTTTTCACGTTAAACGAAACTGATATTTAAAGATTTGCTATTTGATTCTTGTGATGCCAACTCTAAGAAGGTGGTCAATGGGTCCCCAAAGGCGGCTGGAAAGTTTCGCCTGCCAGGTCACTCCCTGCCCTCTCCAGGACCGCCCTTAACGTTAATGACTCCCTGAGAACAGCCACCCAGCCAAGCGTGAAAGCTGTGGCTTCACTTAGCTCCCAAGCTCACAGAAACCCTGAGATTCCAGCCTTCATCAAACAGAAGTTTGGGCTCTGGCACTTTCCCAAAGTTTGGACTTAATGCTCCCCCTAGCTCCTCCCACTGTGGGGGAGCGAGGCCTCTGAATTCACACACATAATAAGCATGCTAATCGAGTCAGCAGCCTCTCCTGGAAAGTAACAGCACACAACAGTATATTAAATATTCCACATATGCACTCAGCAAAGAAAAAAACAGTTTAAATTGAGTTAGGCTATTACTTTCCAAACTTAGTTGACTACTGATACTAGCACACCTGTGAACAATCCTTGAACTCACATTAAGCAGGGCTGGTCTTGAATCTGGTTCTCTCCCGTGCTACCTGACTCCATGTTCTCACACTGATTTCCTGATTTAGCTCGAGAGAGAACGAGAACATTTATCTCCCATTCCCACTCTTCCTGCAGGCCCTCTGCTTGAATTCATTTGTTGAAATCTAACACTGTTTCCTCAGAGAGCTCTAGAAAGTGCAAACTGAAGGCTAGCACACTGGAGACTATTTCACTGAGGGAAGTATTTGCGAAGTTAATGGCAGGAACTTAGAGACAGAGCAAAGGAAGGACTTGCTGGAGGGGCTTTTTTATATGACACGACTTACTTGCATGTGTTGTATGCGTGAATGTGTGTGTGCTCAGCCAGCATTCTACCTACGACTGAGCTGCATCCTCTGCTGGTGAATATTTTTAAAAAATTAATAATTGCATTTCCTAGAACTTTGCTGTAATCGGAACATGACCTCTATGTAGTCTTACGAGTTCAGTTTAAATTTTTAACTAATTCTAATTACATATAAGTATGTAAGTGGTGCCAACTTTTCTAAGATGCTACCTTATTGATTTTGTGTGAAAGCTTATAGCTCATGGTGCTTCAAAAGTAAGTTAGCTCCACAACATAAAGGTAATCTCTTGTAACCTGCTTTACTTATTTATCTTTGGTTAAGCCCTTTTTCATAAATAAGAAATATTATTCTGTTCAGCAGATCCAGAGCTAGCAACTTAATCAATCATATTTGTGTGCCTACTATAAAAATTCTCATCATATGATAGGAATTTGCTAAATGTTAATGAGTCATATTATCTCAGTCCTAAACACATAAAAATTAATAAAAATTTACCGTATAATAAGTCCTTTTAAGTTTATATTTTATCTAAAATTATAAGTGACCGTATTATTAATCAGATTGAGAAGCCAGTAAGTTTTCCATTCAGAAGTTTTCAACTTTGTATCACAAATGTACGATGGATCACACTCTCCTGATTTTTACATTTAGAATTAGACAACTCCATGGGTATTCAAAAAGCAAGGGCAAGGTGACCTTGATGGTTATTATTGAAGGTTACAGCAGCCTGACATTGTGGCACATACCTTGAATCCTGACACTTGGGAGCCAGAGATAGCCTCTCAAGAACACACACTAACATACAAGCACACACACAAATGTCCAAGTAAATAACCAGTCAGTCTGTGACATTATTGGACATCAGAATACAACCAAATTTAGTTTCATGAAAGTGACCTGAAGTAGAGGAAAACCATGATGTGCATCAATTTTCATCTTGTGTTAGAGGGGTCATTTAGTCCTTTTTAGAGAAGTTACTAGGAATCAAGTGTCTCAGTAGACTCAGGGAAATGTAATTAAACGTAGACAAGTTATCAGGAGATGTTTTCATGGGTAAAATGTTGGAATCAAAGACATGTCCAGCCTGCATGTTTTACGAACTTAATTATTAAAATCTTAATGATTAAAAAATAAAAAGCATCCAAAAGAAAGACAGAGTGTAGGACCGGGAGGAGATGAGGGAGGGGGCTACCCCTGGGATACAAAGTGAATAAATTGTAATAAATAACAATAATAATAATGAAAAAAATAAAACAATAACAAAAAGAAATACTTAAGTCTGAGGCTGTAGCTCAGCGGTACACTGCTTGTACTTACTGTAGGTACTAGGCCTTGGACTGTATCTTCGGCATGGCCCCCACCCCCAGAAAAAAGGAAAACGAGGTAGTCAGAAGTTTCAGGCCTAAAAGAGACTAAGAAAAGGAAATGCTCCAGCCCTTAGGAAAGGAATACAGTGGTTACTCCAGATTCCTCATGTCCCCTATTACTTTCTTCTTCGATACTGACAATTTCTTTTTTGTGGGAGAGGAGGGTTCAAGACAGGGTTTCTCTGTGTAGCCATTGGCTTTCCTGAAATGTGCTCTGTAGACCAGGCTGGCCTTGAACTCAGAGAGCTCTGCCTGTCTTTGCCTCCAGAGTGCTAGGATTAAAGGTGCATGCCACCATTGCCTGACATTGATACTGACAAATTTAATTTCTATCACTATCCATGAGAAGAAACTTTAAGCAAATCATATAGTCCTCTATCAAATATTTAATACTACTAAATACTACCTACTTTAAAAAGTCTTGTCTACCTTTGCAAAGCTATGAACTATAATTTTTATAACTGGAAAAAGTAACTTTGTGCTGGAAAGAACACAAAATTAAAATGTTTTGCAATAAATTATTAAAAAGTATACAGGTATATGTCATCACATGAAAACTAGATTTGGTACGAATGTTTTATATAAATTCTTTTTAAAATAAAACAGGAATAATAACTTGGTAACATTATGTCATTTATTTTAACTTTGGAATAAAAAACATTATGAGCATACTGTCCATAATTTCATACCTTTTAATCTTATATTTCAAAATTCAGCTTTGATAGAGTTATCCAGAAGAGATTTTAATAGACAGCTAATAATCACTGATTAAGGCAGATATCCAGGGAATAATAATGAATTTTTAGCATTTCTGCCAATGAAAAACAGAGGCCTTTGATGATCAACCAGCGAGGGTCACTGAGTACTACACAGGGCTTTGTGTGAGAAAGGAATGGAAGGCGCTAGCACTAGACAGCATTGCTGCCATTGACCAGTGCCTTAGAACTCACCTTCACAACAAATCAAGGTGCCTAAAGAATGGAGTGAAGATGGACAAAAACAGCAGCAAGGCATTTCATTTTGCAAATTTAATTTTTTTTTTTTATAAGAAGAAAAATCCTCATGTTGGGCTTAGCAAGCATGTGAAGACAGTGCTGTCCTGGCCTCAGTTTTTTCACTGTGGTTTGAGTCTTCTTCCCTCAACGGCTTATTGTGCACATTTACAAAGTCCTCAGGGTCTTCACGTTTCAAGTGACAGGTGTTTTTAGGCAATGTAAAGAGAACGGAACATTCCTCCTTACTCTTGCTATAATTTGCTTTTACAGCCTTCTCCGATAGTTTTAGTCATCTTGACAATAGAAAATCATCAAGACAATGCAATGATTTTACAAAGGGAGAGAGTGACAGTTTCCCTTCTACTTTTCAAAAATGTTTTATAATACGATGTGAGATTGGCTTTCCTGAATAGCTGGAAGGAAAACGATCAGTTCTTACAAAGTGACACACTCTATAATAAAGAACACCTACACTTAATCAACACAGTCATCCTTAAGTATTGAATGTTGTTATTACTACCAATAGGATCTGTCCCAGAAAAAATTTTTTGACAGAGAAAATAGAGCTTTGTTTAGAATAAAGTGACAATGTCAGTAAAACAAGGAATAATGCATGAAGATCTGTAGATTTTATTTTTATTCTTACTTCTATAGCTCTGGTATTTCCTGCCTTCATGCCTGAAGCTGGATGCCTATCAGTGACTCACTTATCTGACCAATATTAACTGTGGCCTTGTGGCATCACTGTTACCTTTGGTGCTAATGACAGCCACGATCAAAACAGTTGCCTTCCAAGTATAGATATATCTAAATAACTCCTCCAACAAATAAATACAGAATCACGTATTATGAATACAATGAAGGAGCAATACTGGCTGCCAAGGCACAAAAGCAGGAAGGACTAATTTAGACTGAAATTCGTCAGTGGATCACGGACCATTAAAGTTATAAACAAACTTGCCAGATGAAGAGGTAGGAAAGAACCCTTCAAAGGTATGGCTTCTAAGAAGTTCTTGGGCATGGCACTCCCAAACCCAAGCAAAGCAGTAGGTCCAGATGCCAGCAGGAGTGAAAAGCACACTGTGTGCCTGTGGTCAAATGAGGGACAGGTGGTTTTTGCCTGAGAACACTGGGGGGTTACTGATGGAGATGAAGCAGAAGGATGAAACAATGCATCATGATTACATGTTCCTACCGCCTGAAGAACAGATTGAGAGGGGGTTGCAAAGCCCAAAGTCTCCAACTGATTTTCCAATCCTTCTGTAAAAGGAACCTGTCACACCCTCACTTTCCTTCCCATCAGTAGAATGAATCTCAAAGCCCAAATGGCCATTCTGGCATTGCCTCCCCACCTCAGTGCCTCCCATGCCTTGGTATGCTCCAAACTGTCCCCTGTCCCTCGTATCTTTACTAGTTAAATTATTTAAATGAGGGGCTAGAGAGATGGATCCACAGTTTAGGGCACTTGTACCCACAAAGCAGATCACACTATGTGTAACTCCGGTTCCAGAGGATCTGATGGCCTCTTTAGTCTCCACAGGCACCTGGTACCCAGATGCCGCGCGCACGCGCGCACACACACACACACACACACACACACACACACACACACACACATACAGGCTAGGTGCTCATACACATAACATAAAGATAAATAAATCTCTTAAAAAGAAGTCTTTTAAAAATATCAACATGTGAAGGGTAACCCAACAGCCAGTCCAGTTCCTCCACGAAGGAAACCCTGTGTCACTCAATATAAATTTCTGAGTAGAAAGAATGAAATCCTGGTAAGAAAGTGGCATTGGTTAGGGTTAGGGTTAGGGTCAGCTGTCTGCTAACAATTCTCTGCATACAGCTTCCCAAGCTCACAGACAAAAAAAAAAAAAAGAAAAGAAAAAAACCCTACACCCTGGGCTGAAAACCAGTAGGCTGAAAACCCTTTTTCATTTTTAAACATACACACCCGATTTAAAAGAAATTTACAAATATCTTTTATGGTGCCACTATAAAAACGTATTTGCACACATGTACAGACAAACCAACAAAAGTTGTAACTAGTTGATTTGTCTTTCCCATGCTTTTAGTATCTCCTTATTGTGCAGAAAGACATGAATATGTGATATTGAAGAAAAACACACAGAAGATCCGATGCATTTCCTGAATAAAGACCACGTGAGAACTCAGAAAGCTAAATCGTACTTATGTAAAGTTATTCTTCTTCTCCTCAACTATCCTAGAACTGAGTCATAGCTCTACCTAGGAAGCAACTAGATTAACTGAGACAGGATCTCTTCCATGACACTTTCAACTATTATCTGTGCTCCACCCACTTCCAGGAGGAACCACTGCTTCCTTTAAGTGAGAATTCTCCCACCTGCCAGCTGTCCTTTAAATGAGATTTCTCATACCTGCCAACTGCCTAAAGTTTGTTCTTCCCGGTGGAGAGAACAATGGGAGCTCACTGAGTCTGAACCTGCCACTCTGTCGAGACTCTTGGCCCAGTGTTGACAGGCCCAAGTCGTTTGCATACATGATTGCGGGCCCTGAAAGACCATTTTGTATGAAAACTAAGGTATAATAAACCAGGATCTCTGTAACTTTGATAACATTTGACTACTTCTGTTGTGAAATTATCTTAGTAAGAATCTTAGTGAAATTATTTCAGTATAATAGTCCATATTAGCACCCCAGGAAGGGTGATGAAGAGCACGGGAACTAAGCAATGCTCGACACCCTGGTGCCCCTTGGAGGTGTCTTCTCACCCACCTTGATCTCTTTCGTGCCATGTTCGGCTTCCAGCAGCTGGTGAATTTGGAGAGGGGTAAAAGTCTCCTGTAGGACTTGGCTCCATATTTTCATCTATGGATATAGTTTTGGGTCTTTTGCTGTTAAAACATAATAATAATGACATTAATGGCGTTTCTGGGAAGATGTGTAGCATTTACAAAAAAAATGACTT
>NW_026585686.1:5968332-6049244 GCF_907164565.1 Psammomys obesus | reverse complement strand
AATGGCGTTTCTGGGAAGATGTGTAGCATTTACAAAAAAAATGACTTTATTAAAAAAATAATTTCCAATAGATCCAAGTTAAAGAGTTTGAAAAAATAGTGAGTGTTCAAGGCATCCACGGGAGCAGTGAACATTTCCAATAGTATATGCTACCTATCAAAGTGGCTGGTATACTTAACCTTTCAGATTTTTTAAATGTGAACTAAAAGTGAACTCTCAATATGTCTTTTTCTGCTAATATGAAAACTTTTAATGAAGGAAAAAGGTACCGATTTATCTTACACTTTTGATATTAATAGTGTTCATAGCACAGACAGTGCAATGCTTTATTATTAGTCTGGGGATAAGAGAAAGGGATGGGGCAGTGAAGTCGAGGCACAAATCCTGTGTCTTGACTGTCTTTAGCTCCAGCAACAGGTTCCTCAACCTGACTAAGCTCAGTTCATCACCTGTGAGGTGGAAATAATAAAACCCAGTTTAAAGAGTCTGGCTAAGAAGATGAGGTGAACTAATAACTATAAAGCTCTCAGTTAAATCGCTGGAAGCTCAAAGATACTTATTAAATATTAATTATTAGTGTTGACCTTATGATTAATAGCATGAAGACCGTTTCCAGAACTTTACTAGTTGTAAGGATCCATGTTCTTTACCTTTCCCTTAAACAAATTAGGCTACTGCCTTTATTCTTAAGATCAATCATGAAAAATTATCATTTAAGAAAATACTTTGGAATAACCTATTACAAAGGAAAGTGGACATCCAGCAAAGAATAAAAACTCTTTTATGACGTGAGTGATACTTTGGGACAGTCTGCTTCAGTATTCTCCAGCCAACATCCCAGTAAACAGCCAATTATGCTAATTATTGACTCGTAAATGAACACTTTTTCTTTTTCTTAAAGAATTCTTACCTGTGACTATGCTCACATGTAACAACCATAAAAGGCCTCCTGAATTAACTTTATGTGCTGTTCATAGTTACAGTGACACCAAAGTATGGCGCTGTAGATTATCTCAGAAGCTGCATGCAAACCAAGCCCCCATTAAAAAACAAAAACAACAATAACAAAAAGCAAGGGTACAAATCTGGAGAAATTCAGCGAATCTGCCCAGGAAAAGTGAACAGAAGGGGTCACGCCAGGGGGGAGGTCTGCCAGCCAGGGCATAAGCCTGTGCACAGCTCAGTCTATTTGTAGATACACTGCGGTTAATTGCTGCTGATCTCTGGAGTACAGATTGAGTGTGACAATTCCTCCCCGCGATAAAGCTTAACAGAAATGATATTATTCCTTTAGTCTCTACCGAAGAATCCAAATTCAGAGATCATGCATATTTTTCAGAATTCTCTTTTTAATGTAATTCTCTTCCACTATGAGCCAGCAGCGGTATTCAAAGAAGGGCAAATTATTTCCAGGAGGAGCGGCAGAGCTCTGTCTCACTTGAAGGACACAGGAGCTGACCCTAGGTGGCCATGAGCAAAAGGCTGGCGCTGACAACATACACATCCAACAAGGAAATTCAAAAAATCATAATCCACATGTTAAATTTAGAAAAATCAAAGCACTTTTCAGACTTCAACATATCTTAGATAATTTTAGTGATAATAAACCCAACTATCTTGATATACAATTTAATTATATGAAAATACAGTTGGGCCATGAAATCAATTTTACTTTATGAACAGTATAAATATGGATGTTCCCACAACTTTTCAAGGCTGCTATTTTTCATTAGTGAAAAATGTCTAGAAAAATACTTTTCAGGATTATCTTTAATTTTAAAACTTAGGATAATGAATAATGCTTTTTGGGAATTTGTGTACATTCATATGATAGTCTGTGGACATACTGAATACTCTGGAAATGAGATTGTACTTCATACGTGAAAGACACAACTCAAAATAGGAAAAAAAAACCACCTATATTTATCTTGAGTGAACGTTACAAGACTAGGAGAGAAGGTAAACATGAGCAGAGAACTAAATGCCAAGGAACCTCATTCTTTATTTTCCCCAGGTCAGGCCTGCTGAGCCAGCCTCAGAGTGGCTGAGGCTTTCATTGGTACCAGAAGAGGTAACTGATTTAGTCGGAGAGCCTCGACCGCCTGAACACTGCAGTCTTGAATGAGGCGTTAAGGCTGATTTTTAAGGCTAGGGAATGTCAATTTCTTTCATGTTTCATTATCTCAAGTACAGTTGGGGCATTACAGCAAAGGTCATCAGGATGCTCTGATATTAAAAGGGGACTCTGTGGCAATACTGCTTACGTGTTTATAAGGTTTGCTTTTTAAGTCTATGTGCACGAATGCTTTACCTGTACGTGTATTATGTGTGTGCCTGCTGTTCATGGAAGTCAGAAAATGGCACTGCAAGCTCTGGAACTGGAGCTTACATATATTTGTGAACCAACATGTGGTTGCTGGGAACCAAATCCAGGTCTTCTGTAAGAGCAACAAGAGCTCTTAACCACTAAGCCATCTTTCCGACCCCCATCATCAGTTTTAAAGTTGCCAAAAGATTAACTAGCAGAATTATATTTCGTGCCATAAGACAAAAATCTCATTAACTTAGTTTCAACTTCATTTCCCCCTCAAAATAAAGACTTTAAAGGTGACATCAATTACATTTGAAACAAATGATTCTAGCAAAATGTCAAAGTCTGAATTGTCAGCAGAATACTTAATTCCCCTTGTTGCTGGCGGGTCTGTCTACACAAAGGGTGGAAGACGACGGACATTACCTGCTCGGTGGAGAGGACAGCGACCTCTGCAGGTTCACACCAGAGTTCATGTCATGATAGTATGGCTGGCTAGGAATTTCTCCGATGGGGAAGTTGACTCCAGTTCCCTGGGTTATGGGTGCTGAGGAATAATTTTTTTTAAAAGAAAGGTTGTAAGTGATGCTTACGTTTATCTCTGTTCACATATCATATCACTATTTTTTCCACATGGTTCTGGGCAACAGCTCTCTTTACTCTAAGACTGAATATTCCCTGTATGCTGCAGACAAGACCAGAAACCTCAAGTCAAGTCTGGGCTTTCTGGACGCTCACACTGGCTCTCCGGCCTCCACGTCCACTGGTCACACTCTGCAACCTTCTTCATTCACTCCTTCATATTAGAAGTCACTTCGTCCGTCAGTCTCCAGTTTGTGGAGAGAGCCAGGGCACAACAAATGGCCCTTACCACTTAGCACCAACCGAGTGGCTTGCACTGAACCAAACCACTGTTAAATAAGTAAATATAAGGCTTTCACAGATAAGTATACATGATTACTATCCTGTATTAGCTCTAACATCAACCTTGGGATGAATTAGGAATCATGATGGTTAATAAGGTCGGTGGTGTACACCTGCAATCCCAGCACTACAGAGGCTGAGGCAGGAGAAGAGAGAAGCAGGCTGGCCGAGAAGCAGGCAGGCTAGTGCCTGTGTCTCTTGCAAGCAGGCATTGCAATGGATACAAAATATTCTCAGATACACCTGCTTAGAACAAACAAAACACTTGAGCAAACATAAAATACCCGGACAATTTAAGATAGCAGTAAAACTGTTCCAATGAGCAGCTTAATATAATCTGCAGGGATTATATTAAGGCAGTACGGACTTGAATAGCCGAAAAAGAAAAACAAATAAACAAACTATAGAAAATCCCTTTCTGGAAGTGGCCTTTGGAGAAGGAACAAGGTATTGAAGGAAGATTTTTCTGAACTGATGTGATTGTTGAAGTACTCAAGGATAGAGACAATAAAGTAAAGAATCAGGCAGCTGGTGTCAAAGGGCAGAGGGCTAGGCCAGCTGAACCCTCAAACCTTTAGTAGCTCCAAGGCCTGTCCTGGGGACTTAGACTTCTGGGGTCCTTGAAATCCACTCACACAACCTACTCACCACAGCCTCTCCTAACTGCCTCCAGCTGGGTATGTAACTCCAAAGAATGGCTAACTTTCAAGAATTTCTTCCCACCTTGAACTTTTCATAGGACTAAGGTATATTTTCTATCAATTTGATTGGGTTTTAATATCTGTCAGACCCAGACAGACTTCAGATGTTCTGAGGAGAGTATGATTTCAAGCCACACGCTTTACTAATCAAAGATGATGCAGAGAGGGTCTTTCTCTACTGAAGTACAGAAGATCTACACAAACAGGAAGATCTCAGCTCGAAACTTCCAGAGGCCCTGCCTTCTGTTAAGTTGCTCAGATTTTAATTGCTGTTTAAATTATTCGATATACTTGAACCTTTCTTACAGAGGAAATGTTTTTATGCTGAATCTAAAGGTCATTTGAATTATTTAGACTGCTATGGTATTGATGTTTATTGTAGCCTGAAGTATGCCGGAGTTTTAAAAATGTGGAATTTTTTATTTAACAGTAACCACATGCTTTAAAATTTATTTGTAGAACCATGGTCTACAGGGCATGAGAAGCAGCATATGTGTAGGAAGCAGGTAGCTGATTATCTCAGAGAATGTGAATAATCTGCCTGCCTCCTACAACAGAGATGTATGTGTCCATTTTAAGCTGGCGTTGGCCCCTCCTGTGGAGCCCAGACATATGACCTGTGACAGGAGTCTTTTGCTGTACCCTTGCCTAATCCAGTGGATGCTTCAAGAGACAGGCTGTCTGAAGTCTCCAATATTTGTATGGAGCACTCTCTGCTAAACATCCTCTTAGTTCTGGCCACTTCAGAAACCTGAGCTCTCTGATAGTGTCTGGATAATACTGACTAGACATGTTTCTACACGGCTTTATAGTCACTACAGTTTGCTTGGCCATAAGCATGTTGGGTATAGCATGCAGTCATGTGGTAATTTTAAAAACTTCAGGGTCAGGCATGGTAATGGATGTCTTTGATCTCAGCACTCAGGAGGCAGAGGCAGATGGATCTCTATAGGTTCAAGGACAATGTAATCTACCTATTGAGTCCAGGCCAGTCAAGGCTACAGAGTGAAGCCCAGTGTTTGCACTGAAAAACTTGGAATGCAGTCTGACAGTAAATTGGAGGATATTGAAAAGAAAGTAAATCAATAACAAACATAACCAAAAACTTGAAACAACACACAGTTTCCTGAAGGACGCTGGAGCATTTGAGAAGAGCAGGCCTGCCAGGACATCCTGCTTCTAAAGCCCCAGAAGAGCCCAAAGCAGATGGAAACACAACTCTTAGCACCTCTTCAAGACAGAGCTCCAAGAAAGCCAAAAGCTGCAAGTCCTGGTTACAACATGCCAATGGTCTCCTGAAAGCCATTCACCAAAGAGCCTGGGTTTCTAAAGGTTAGAAGCCCTAACAAAACTTTTAGAATGGAGATAATGTCATTCAATAGAGCAATATCCTGACACTGAACAGCTTCGTGAGCTAAAGTCAACATGCACATTAGGTCACGTGACAGTCAAATGTGAGAAGATAGATCCAGGGGCAGGGGGCTGTGAATCAAGAAGCCAGAACCTCTAACATACAGTATAAGGCTTGTGCTGAAGAACCTGGCGAACCCTGATTTCAGAAACAATATATGGTTCAGCCATGTAAATAAGATTATAGTGTGAATATACTAAAACACTTAGAATAGAACTTTCAAGAGTCTCAGAGATATCTATTTACATATGGAGGAGAAAGTAATGTTTGCTGAATAAATTAGCTAAGGAATGAATATGGATAATTAATGTACTAATTACACATCAGTAATGTTTGTTATGACACATAGCTTAAAAAGCTCTAAAAAAATGACAGTGTGAATTAAGAAAAAAAAACGAATGAAATGTTAAAAATTTACCTTGTGAAATGTTATGAGAAGGTATTTTTAATTTACATTTTATGTTTGAAATTTCAATTTTTCAAACTATCATTCTGCTCTCTTGAAGGTTCTAAAGTGGCCTCCTTTGATAGTACCCGGCATATTGTTATCTATAATGGGGTACTTCGTGAGTCCTTTCTGGTGGGCAGCTCTACTGCCCTTCTCATAAGAGAAGACAAAATCCGTTCCAGAGCTTGAAAAAAATGGTCTAAGTAATAGTTTCCTACGTACCATAGCTACACAGCTCAGCCTCTTGGGAAGTATGTAGATGTGCTAGAGCTGTGTCACGGGCCACGGTTAGGACCCTGAGGAAACCCTAGCTTGATTGCTAGCTCCTCACAGCGTCCAGAAGTTATACAAGTCTAATTTCTATCAAGAGTGAAATATATATATATATATATATATATTTATATATATATATATATATATATATTTAAATATATATATATATTTAACTGTCCTGCCTGATGCTGCTTCCAAATACATGAACCCATGACGCCCTTATCTTCTCTGAACTCTAACAGAAGAGACATGGTACATGAGGTCTTGAGTGTTCACATGTGTCATTCTCTGATAAATAAAGTTTTGTTGCTGTTGTTCAGGAAAGTTCAAACACCTGAGTCGCTCAATAGACAGTCATCTGGGAGCTTGGAGACAAGAGTTTGCGAGCAGGACTCTCTAGCTGCTTGGTTAGCCTTTCCCTGCCAGCTCACTATCTTTACTCCTTACAATTGGCTGTGGCCCTCATCCCTAAACTCTAGAGTTCATACAAATGTAAGACCAGTTTTTGTTGTTGTTTTTATTTGAATTTTGTTTCGAGACAAGGCCTTGCTAAGTATCCCTGGATGGCTATGTAGCACAGCTGGCCTCAAACCTGTTGCCATCTTCCTGTCTCTTGCTCTGGAGTGTTGAAATTACAGATGTGTGCACACGAGGATAAAGACAAAGTCTGGAGTGCCACTGGATCATCTAAGTGACACCAGTTCCAGGCTGTGATACCTTCTGTCAAAACATGAAGTAAGAACTCAACCCTCTAAGTGACGTGAACAGTCTGGATCAGGGATGAGGCAGAAAAGAAAAGCAGCACGTCCCTTCATGTCATCAGTGTATTAATCCCGTCACCGTGGATGTGTCTGCTCATACCAGCCAAAAACAAGAGCTGGTTAATCAACAGAGCTTCCCTTGGCTTTGGTAGTCAGCCAGGTGAGTTCACCCTGCAAAACCCAATCCAGTTGGCCAAGAATGGTGCCTCAGGTGAGGTACCAAGAATGGCACCTCCAGTGGGTGTAAACAACTGGACATTGTTTGCGATAACAATGCTGTCTATCTATATCCAAGTACAATCTGCAAAGTTCATTTATGCATCCCTTTACAAGTGAGTGTGCATATCCTGTAGTCTCCAACCCCCACCAAATCACTCTAACTGAAAAAGCACTTATCTACAGGAAACTTATGTGGGTTATCCTAACAGCACAGAGTACATTTAATTAACCACACTTCCTTTGATAAAAATGCCCATCTATGGTCACAGAGAGAACTGAATTGAATGGATACCTTTATGATGTCCAATGAGAACAGTCTAAATATTAGTATTATACAACACAAGGCTTTGATGAGTTGAATGAAAATATTTCACAAAATTAGACAATGCATTCACTTATTTCAGTAGAAAATTTAAGGTTTTTTTTTTAAATCTTGAATCTTTAAATTCAAGCAACTTTCATGTAGTCAGTGTTCACACTGTATTTAAGGTTCAAAATTTGCAATATTTTAATGATTCTATGTACTTGTATAGTAAGAAGACAGTTTTACTTACTTCTGGATACCCTCACAAGCTCTGATACATTGAAGACTCCGGATTTTACAAAACTGTCCTCAAGGTACCCTGAAAACAAACATCAAAGGAAAAGGGTCAGCATATGCAGGGAATAAAGTTGCCAATTAAGTTCTAGAATTTGTTCATTTTCAGACTAGAACAAAAGGCAAGGATGCTTATTCAAAAGACAAGAGCAGAACCTGAATATAAACCGAATCTGTTTTTCAAAAGTAAGAAATACAAATAACATAAATAATCATGGAATTTTCCACTAACATTCTAAATTTGTGACTGGTAGAATCATATTTGCCATGGAGACATATGGAGAAGGAAGGTTGGGGCACAGTCTGAACGAATCTCATGCGGCAACACCTGGAGAGTCACAGGCTACCTGTTAAAGAGGGAAGAGGAGAGGGAGATAGAAAGGAAAGGAAAACCACAACCACAATTAGCACCTTGTTGGAAATGCTTCAAGGACCTCTCAAAACCACTGTTCTTTCACAAATCCTTCCCTGATTAAAGAAGAGCGAACTATGACTACCAGAATTTCCAGCCTTGTTCCAGAGGCACTCAAAGAAGATGAAAACCTGGAACACAGTGTATCCCTCCTTAGACCAAGCTAAATCTGTGAGCCTTCAGTTTTCTTTGCCCACTTTCAATGCTTTCCTTACTCTTCCTACTCCACATTTTTCCTGCTCTTCCCCTCTCTATTTTTGCCCCAAGAACTAGATGTTGCAAATGCAATGAATCCAGACCTTCCAGGTCACATCTAGATACACAGTCTACAGTGGTTATGGGCCACAGCTCAGGACCTTGGGAAAACCCTAGCTTGATTGGTAGCTCATCACATGGTATCCACAAGTCTTAAATTCTAACTGCTATCATGAGTGCAATGAAGGTGGAGAAACAGTGGACAGCTGACTCCATGTGGCCCCAAGGGAAACATAAAAGTCTGAAATGCTCACAACAGAAATATTTGTAGAGCAAAACTCCTCGGAGTCTCAGAACCCCTGACTAGATTGGATTTCACACGCAGCTTCAGAGCTGACAGAGGCTCAGATTCCATACAGGGAGGTGACACATGGATGCAAGCCACATGGAACTATCAAGTCAAAGATCTGGGAGGCAAATCCCCGGCCCAGTTTGCCAGTTAAGAGATCTTGTCCATGTGAGTGGACTTCATTTTGTTTCAGGTTCCCTTTTTTTTTTTTTTTTTTTTTTTTTTTGTCTTCTACTTATAGGCAAGTGGGAGATAGAAAAAAAAAAATCAACCAACTCCTGGAGTTATTATCAATAAAAAAGGAACTAAAACATCAAATCCTAGATAGAAGCAAACCCAGTGTAGCAAGCCAGTAATCCCAGCACACAGGAGGCAGAAGATTCTCTATGAGTTGTGACATAGTGAGACCCCATCCCAAAACAATGGCAAACACTAGCAGAACCTGAACACGAAACTGTGCATACACAAACTCCAGAAGCCTCTTATAAGCTGAAAATTTTTAGTTAGAAAACCCAGCCACCCAGAGTGCCCAAGGGGTAATTACTGCAAAGACACTGGTGACGTAAAAAGGCATATATGTGGGAGCATGGGTTCACACTCGACCTGTCCACCTATTAGAAAAGCCGAGAGAAAGAGCAAACAAGAAGTGCAATGTTTCATTTAATGACAGAGACTAAAGTCTCAAATTTAGTCACTACTCTGGTTACACACACAAACATACATACATACAGATATATCCACACACGTGGAAATATATATCCATATATATATATATATATATATTTTATATATATATATATATATATATATATTTCTATGAAAATAACAAAATATCCCTAGCTGATGTACTCCTATTTCAGAGGACTACTTGAGCAATGAATTCTTCACTAGGTTCAATTTTTTTCAGAGACTACTGAGAAATATCTGTGCAACCAGTGCTCTATAAGGTGTTCAATGTCATAAATGTAAAGTGGGCGTGGACAATTGATTGCATTTGCCTGGATGGGAACAAAGATGCTTTAGTGTTCTAAGCCACTGTAGGTTTTGTAGTTTGGTTGAGTAGCTTATTAAACTTTACTTTATAGATGGTAAATGCATCTAATGTGTCAAGCAGAAACTCATCAGTTATTTAGCATCTCTGCAGACCATACGCTGTTTTCCTTTGCACTCCTCCTGACTAGAAGAACCCGCTCTATGTGCTGCCTTCAACCCTCAATGTCCTGCTTCATGAAGACACACTCTGATGAACTGCCTCCCCCCCGCCCCCGTTTCCTCTGACCCTCTCTGCAAACGTAACCCCTCTCCTCTGTGCCCGCATCACACCTACTCAGTCCTAATTTTACACTTTACACATTCAGATTTTCCAAGATATTTGCTTTCAAGTATTAAATTCTTCGTTGGATTACCAGTTCCTTTATTTAGGGGAGTGACTAGGTTTTGTTTTTCACTGTATCTTCTCAGCAACTGACTCAGTGTCTATATATAGAATAAGTACTAAATGAACACAGTACAGTATTTTAAAATTCAGCCTTAAAAACAGAGGTCATAAATTAGCAGCTTAGTACTCTTATAATAAGGTAGCTGTAACTGTACTGGCTCCATCACTCCCTGAACTTGTTTGCTCAGGGCTTTACTGTACGTATTGCTACTCCGCAGCACATGGGTCCCAAAAGAGCTATGAATGTGGCCCAATTCATCTGGGGATAGCATGCTACAATGTCAACCCTTTGGGGACAATGGGAAAAGCAGCAACTAGGGTCAGATTACAGTCCTGGTTCTGTTGTATTTTGATGTGTGATCTCGGGCAATATAGTGCAAATCAATAACCAAAGGATTCAAATAGGAACATAAAATGCTTGTAAAATAAATTTATAAAAGAAAGCCACTTAGAAAGAATGGCTAAAGTCACTTGTCACCAAGCCTGACAACCTGAGTCTCCTCCAGTGCATATATACAGATTCACACACACAGATACACACACAGACACACACACACACACACAATTAAAACTGATGAATAAGGAAATGAATGTTGAACATTTCAGCATATTCACATGAATTATATCACACGCAATATACAACCTCTCAGAATGTAGGTATCATCTTAAGACGATTTTATCATTATAAATACGATGTTCTTAAGTCACAGGGAATGAGACAGGTGGTGTAGGGACACTTTGAGCCTAATCGCCAGGGAGGGATGAACCACCTCAAGGCTAATTTTTATGCAGGAAGATAGGCAGTCTAACACAAAGTAACAATGATTCCACAGTGATAGGAATTTGAAATCTACAAGCAAAAACATGAAAGATGTGTTTTATCAAAACTATGAAAAATAATGGAAACACGTCAGAACCCAGTTGCTAAAACCCCACAGGACCCACTGGGCTCTCCTCCTGCATAGTGCATGGAGCCATAGGGTACAGGAAGCATTGCCAAGCAGCAGGAATAATGCCTACTGACAGTAAGCCAAAAGGCTGGTGGCAGGCAATGGGTAGCTGTGTTTTGTAGTGGCCCTTTTGTGTGTCTTTGTACACAGCATAACCTTTGCAGTGAACAAGAGTCACCTAAGACACAGAAGAAAATGGATGGCGTGGCACTTACACAACTAAGCGCTTGCTCAAGTAGACAGAGACAAGTACATGGGCAAGTAACTGGGAAGGATCTTTCTCACAGAGGGTCTAGAACCCTGCAATAACACAGAGTGAGAGATACAGAAAAGTACCAGAGTACTGCTGAGCCCATAAAACCCATGATAGCCTCCAGGGCACAGAGACATACAGAAACACAGTTTCACACGCTACACAGGCCATTGAAAATCTCAACAGCTCATGCAAAGGCCAGATATCTTCAAGTAATTTGTAGAGATTCAGAGTAAACTCCCTTCGTGTACCAAAGGAAATGTGCCTGTTTTTGAGGCAGAGCAGCTGCTTAATGGTTATAGAGCAATATTGCACAGCAGCGTAAGCCAGGAGAAAAGAACAACTCCGCATTTGTGTGATGCTCTATTTACATACATCTATGCTCTTTAAGAAAAAAAAAAATTGAGTGGAAAATAAAGAGCTCCACAAACATAAAAGTCTCAAAGGCGATATCAAATTATATTATTTTACTTTTTTATTTTTCTCTAACAAAACAACAGTAAATCACTACTCAGAAGTTAATATAGTGTTTAACCTCCTTTACAAACAATAACAGAAGGGACACAATGGCATATTTGTTAATATCTCAAATTATAATCAGCACCATTTAAATGTTAAGCAACATTTACATAGAAAATCCAAGGGAAGAATGATAACACTCATTTTTATGGTCTACTGTGTTCTATTCTTGAAATTAAAAAAAGAAGCCACAGGGAAAGCAGTTATTAAATTCATGAGAGCTGTCTTCAAGTATTTGAAGGACTGTTAATGTAGATAGTAGATTAGACTTATTCTGAATAATTCCAGGAACTGTTTCTTGGCTCCATAAGCAGATTTACCATCCAATGAGGAAAGTCCTAAAAAGCAATGTGAGCCTGCCATGTTAATATTAACCAGCACAGCTCAGTGACTATGCTGAAACCTTCAGAGCCACCACTTGGCAAGAGCCATGACAGTAATGTCGCCATTTTAGAGAAGAGGAACTTTCTCTCTCTGGAGGTGGAAAGATTTCTGCTGAGTCTCTACACCACCACTGGACTTGAGAATTCTCACCTTGGGTTAAAAATAAAAGCAACATCAATGACAACAAACGCCTCACCAAAAGGCCCTCTGAAGCTGCACGGCTCTCCTGTGTTTACTCCCCTAGGCTACTTTTCTGGCATTGTTCTTTCAAAGTGGCTGGCATAAGCACCTACAAGGCCTTTTGTTCCAATCCTATACTTCCAACAACAGAACAAGATAACTTAACTGTCCATTTATGGGTGCCAAAGGGATATGGAAAATTTATCTCACATTAGCTCCTGACCAGTCTCACGGCATCACGGACCACAACGAAGCCACTGCTGCTTTTCCAGTACAAGTGTTATGTGCACAGCTCTACTTTTAGCCTCCCGAAGCTGGTCAGAACAATCCACAGTTGAAGCCAGAAACGGATAATGAGTCTCTACATGGAGGCTAAGTCTCAATCCATAGCCATGAAAACATTCTTTTTTAAAAATTTTTTAATTTATTTTTTATTAGTTTACTCACTTTGTATCCCTGCTATAGCCCTCTCCCTCGTCCCCTTTCAATCCTACCCTCCCTCATCTCCTCCCATGCCACTCCCCAAGTCCACTGATAGGGGAGGTCCTCCTCCCCTTCCATCTGACCCTAGCCTATCAGGTCTCATCGTCTGGCTACACTGTCTTTCCCTGTGGCCTGGTAAGGCTACACCCCCCTCAGGGTGGAAACCATTCTAACACCTAGGATAGTCTGTCTTTCAATATAAAATGTAAGTCCCCTATAAGCAAGATTTAAATGATCAAGTGTTAAAAAAAAAAAAAAGTCCCAGTATTTTCAGATTCTGGCAATGCTGAGTATTTTTATATATTTTAGTATTTTCTTGCAGTTTTTAAAACTTTTTTCTGAATGTCTAATAATTATGTGGATTTATAAAATTAAAGCAAATTTTATTTAAAAAAATCCATATGCTAAAATTTTCCTTTTGATGTCCTACCCTTTCCTGTTTCAGAGGCATGGTTTCCATGACTATTCTACATACTTGATGTGACCATTTATTTGACCACACTCCTATTGTTTGGCATTTTAGGTTATTTCCCATTTCAACAAATACTATAAACAGTATCACCATAAAGATCCTCACACACAAATCTCTGTTAGCAGCTCTCATGATTTCTATCGGCTGGGGTTCTCAGAAGTAGGGCTTCCAGGTCAAAGAACATGCTCCCTCCTGAAGCTCTTGGTCAAGACTGTCCAGCTGCGCTATCTGAAGGTTTCCTCCCAGCTAGGCTCTCTGGGGCGAGCTGCAGGTTTTCCACCTTACCCTGTGAGGCACACTAGAAATGGCTTGTCTTTAACTGTGGCGAGCTGATGTGGGCAAGACATCACAGCAAGAATACTGTAATTTTCATTTGCTTCATTAAGATAAAATTGGATTTTTTTTTTCTCAGATACGTACATATTATTTCTGTGTCAAGAACTTTCAAAATAGAGCTTTTGGAAAAAGGAACATAACACTGACAAAAACCAAACACTAAAAATGTGTAATAGAGTGGTGTGCTACCAGGAAAACTTAATACTGAATATTACTTCTAAAATGTCACATTTAAAGACAGTTTGTGAATATTTTTCTTGTCGTTTGAACAAAGAAATGCTCATC
Source organism: Psammomys obesus (assembly GCF_907164565.1). Lineage (NCBI taxonomy): Eukaryota > Metazoa > Chordata > Mammalia > Rodentia > Muridae > Psammomys > Psammomys obesus. The sequence goes on along the minus strand of NW_026585686.1, from coordinate 6,035,342 downwards.
AATCTTTATTTTCCAAACTTTAAATTTTTCTCTGATTATAATGGCGTTGGCTGTCATGAAATTGCTCTAAGACATCCACTTTTCCCTTAGACCATTCACAGGCGCTTTACAGCACTGGAATCATGATCCACGTTCATTATGTAACAGTTTTTCTGTATTGAGAAGCCAGTTCCCTCTGAGTTTTCTGTGTGTGCTGGGAAAAGCATTGTAGCTACTCTGTTCCTGTGGAATTCTCAGACCAGAGTGATGGAGACGCATCACAAAATGAATTGGAAGACAAGACAAAACATGGCTTGATAGACGTTCTTAGACGTTTAGGGGAAAATCACTGATGAAATCGTCCTCTAGCCCATGTCTGTTTCTCAGACAACACAGTGTGGTTTGTGACTACTGACTTGCTTTCTACTTCTTGAAGTGATTTTTTTTTTTACATTCAAAATTTTATATGATATGATTCTATCTTTACCTTCTCAACTGATTTGAATTTCTCATGGCAAATGCTGGAGACAGTGTTTATTAGATGGAAACATAAATCATTACAATAATGCTTTCTCCCATTAAAATTGAATCTCAATCTACAGTCAAGATTCATATCCTAAGAGTCTGATAATTTTTTTGTGGCACTGGTCTGTATACATACTATACAGCTTGGTGTTGTGCCACCAAGCTTTGTCACTAACCTGCTACTACTGATTTAGGATTAGGTTTATCCTTTAATATCAATTCTGAGTAGTGACTGAACTAGGGAGAAAGAACACAAATACACAATTTAATAGTCACTCCAAGAAAAATCTTGTCTTTTGGAAACAGGCATTTCGTGATGAGGAACATGCTACTTGGTTTGTCTGAGACGGGCTGGACGTGTGCCTTCTCCTGTCTATGGATGGGAAGACATGTCTCCCTCTAAAGTACCAGGACTTAGTTCAGCAGTGGTGGTCCTAGTCACCTATGTGACACGCTACAGCAGTTCTCTGTACTCCACATTCCTCTCCTCTGAACACAGAGGACGCCTATGAGACAGCTCAGTGTGCATGCCTGATAGTCTGCGCCTCGTCCCAAGAGCCACAAGGAAGGAGAGGACCAACTCCCAAGAGTTGTCCTCTGGCTTCCATGTGTGTACCACTGAACACAGACAGGTACACACACACACACACACACACACACACACACACACACACTAATAAATATTTATTATAAAATGAACAGAAAACAGAAGAGGGATGTAATCACAGTATTAAAAAATAAAGGAATGAGATGTGAACGCTAGTAATAAGTATAAAGCAAAGCAAAAAGCATAAAATACATTAATAAGCACAAAATTATGAGCAACTCTCAAATTATATATACTAGACGAGTTACATGAAGCAGCTACTAAAATACAGAAACTGGAAAAAATTATAATCACAGACGCATCAGAAATCATGAGAATTTTAGTACAGCTCTTCCAGAAATTAGTACATCTATTAATCATCTATATCATGCAAATGCTGCAAATTGTTCTATATTGCTATACAGATTTAAAACAAGTTGATCATGTCCTTAACTACAAAGGTAACTTTAGAAAATCCTTAAAAGCAGATGCTCCTTTAGGTCATATTGTTTTGCCTTTGAGAAATAAAATTGATAACAAAAGAAATGAGCAAATTTTCTGAAATATTTTGAAATTAAGAAAATGAACAACAGCTACAGAGAGAACCAAGAGAAATTACAAACTATGCAGGAAACAACAAAGAGAAAAAGAGAACAGAAACAATTCTTTACCATTTGAACAAAGGATCAATCTAAGGGGAAAAAACAAAACTGTCATGGAATTAAATAGCATTTCTGTATGTTCTTACTGAACTTGTGGGAAAAACCATAAAGACAAGTGTGAAGACAAATCCACGTTTGCGGCACAGCCACTGCTCAGCCCAAGCTCTGATGCAGGGGAAGGCCAGTACTCCACCATTCTTGTGCTGATGGTATTGATGATGAGGCTGCTAAGAAAAAAGAACTGATAGTTTTAAAATAACGAAATTAAAGCTAAAAGCTGAAATGCATAGATTTGAAAAGAGAGACAGAAGCATGAGGTGGCTCAACAGTGAAGAGAACTGACTGTTCTACCAAGATTCTGTTCCCAGTGCCCATGTGCTACCACACAGCCGTCCATAACTCCAGTTTCAGGGACTCCAACACCTTCCTCCGGCACTAGACATGCACGTGGCACAGATAGGCGCGCAGGTAAAATATCCATTCACATAAGATAACTTTTTGCAAAGAAAAGAGAAATATTAAGATGATAAAGAAAGAAAGAAATGATTCCCTTGAAAAGAACAGAAAGCCTGTTGCAAGGCTGGCTAAGAAAAAGCAAGAAAGCACGCCAGTGGAGCAAGGAGACATAGAAACCAGCTGCAGGGAAAGGAGTGGGAGAGGATCGCACATAAAACTGACCACAGCTTTGAAAGCTCAAACAAGCAATTACTTGGTAAAATAAAAGTAACCAAAATTGCAAAGAACTGGAAACCCTGAAATAGACCAATTATCCTACTGCAGAGTTCCCCAAAATTTGCTCAACACTATGACCACCTGGTGATCTTAAAACCCATGAATGCTTGGATTCCAACCTCAGTTATTCTGACTTAATTCCTTTGGGGTGAGACCTGGACAGGAGAGGGTGTTACCTTCCCCACAAGAAATTCAAATGTGTAGCAGTTTAGGAACTACTATGTTAGCAATGAACCAAATGGCAGAAAGCAAAGCCCTGGTGCACATTAGAGCCTACACAACTGCAGAATGGCAGGCCCTACATTGGCCTAGGAATTAGAATCTGTAGGTGATTCGAGGGGACTTCAGAATATGTCCACTTTTGAACAGAACAGATAGGTGAACAACTGCCTTAAGTAACATCAGATCCAGATAGATACACAGCTGGATAGTGTTGCTCTATCACACTAGAAAGGCCTTATGAACTGAAGACAAATCTGCAGGCTATTGCCTCTTATTATCTTCTGAGACCAGCAGACTTAAGTTCTTAGATGTTTCAACTCCTTCCAAGTAAGTAACCAATAAAAAAGCTCCATCACACAAAAGTGGGATGCCATGAGCCCTATGGAAAACAGCCTCAACTGAGAGTCTTGCCATCAAAAAGACAAGTACAGCATCACCACCGAGGCCCATGACTGAGTGCAGTCCATTATCAGAAAACGTATCCTTGTGGTAAAGGATAAACGCTCACAGGACCACATCAAGATCCTGACAATTCACTTCACAGCAAAAAGCTGCTTTATTGACTCCCAAATCTAAGCGCAAACAGTGATCAAAGCTAACAATAAAGACTAGCAAAATCCACCAGCAAATTACTCTAAAAAGAGACAGCAAGCCTGCCATTGCTTACTTCTCTCCTAAGCCTCCTCCTATTTTCAGTTCTTAAGAATGCAATCTGGAAAGAAGCCAGTTGCAAAAAGACAAAGACTGTATGGCTTCACGTATATGAGTTATACAGAGCAGTTAGGCTGGTAAAGCAGAGCAGTTGTCAGGGGCTGGGGAGGGAGCAATGGCGAACTGTTTAATGGGGAGAGTTTAGATTTTTAGAGTAATGAAGTTCTCGAGAAAAGTGACAGGATGATGGGAACACATTCTTCACCACTAAACTGTATGTGTGGAAATGATTAGGCAGCATACTTTATGCTCTGCATATTTTGCCATGGTTTCAAATACGTAGTTTGGAACCTATAACCACATTATGACTATATGCAGAAATAAAAATCTTCACATTGGTATTTCTGTATATTTGTTTACATTAAGACCTGAGTACAACTCTACTTGCAATGAACCCCCATGGCTAATCTGTATACTTGCACAGACAGGAACTCAAAAACTTTAGCATTATCTCTACTACTTCTCTGACCTTTTTCCTTTCAATTGTGAATTATTGTCAGTTTGAATGGGTTTTCAGGAAAAAATGATTATAAAAAAGCCAAGTTTTTTTTTTTAAGGCCACAAATAAAAAAGAATTCATTTCTGTTGTTTTTGAATATAAAACTTCAATGGAAAAGTTTTCTTCTCATAATTTTAAATACCTTCTGATTGTCTTCTAGCATTTTATGTTGAAAAACAGAAATATGCAGATAACTTCTTATTTATCCAGGATGATCAAAAGATTTTCTGCTTCAGCTTTGAAATATAACAGTTTCCACCGAATATATTGAGGTGCTGATCTCTTTCCATGACTGGGTACTGGATATTGTCAGCTGTTGTGATCCACACATTCAGATCATTTTTAAATGATACAAATTTTCTTCATTTCTCTTCAGTTCTATTTTGCTTTTAAATGCTCTGATTTTCCTGCAAAGGTGTCATAAATTAGTATCTTCCCTCATTAATTATTTAAATTTTTTTCCTTTCTGCTTTTTTTTCCTTTTTATTTAATTTTTATTTTATTTTTATTCCCTCTCTGCTTTGAAGAGCAGGCTTCAGTTTGTTTTCTGTGTCACTGATTATTTCCACAGCCTGGGTTCTTGCCTCTCTGGATAGATTTTAATAGTATGAAAATAACTTCCTTTTCTATTTTTTCCATCTTACATGTTTCCACGTTTGTTCAAACTATATTTTTTGGTTCATTCATCACTCAAGTCCTTCCTTCTGAATAAACTGTTCTTCTTTTTCCCTAGTTCCTCATATTCAAAGACATACTTTTCTTGATGGTACTAATACATCCATTCTTGTTTGTTTGTTTTTTGGTTTGTTTTTTTTTTTTTTTTCATCAAGGGTCTATTAGTGTGGCTGTTTTCATTTAACCTTATCCAGACTTTGGCTTTGGACACGGTGAAGTATGTGGCTTTCTCTTGGCTGCATAAGTGATATCCTTAATCTGGGCTGAGAGTAAGGCTGTGGAATGAGCAGAGGTGGATAGATCTTGGAGTCTTGTTTCCTGAATCAGTGACTTGACCAAGATTATTCATCTTTATAAAATAGTAACAATAATGATGATGAAGATGCAAATAATAGTTAACATTTATCGAGTGTTAATTATATACCAGGCTTGTGTCAAGTACTTCAGGTTCTACCTCATCCTAAAAAAAAAAAAAAAAGGTTTGGCCTTTGCTGTTGTGTTATTGCTATTGTTGATGATGATGATGGTGATGACTTCAAATACTTAAAACTTCTTAGCTCCTCCAAAAGCAGTAAACTCAGAGATTTCATAAGATTAATAAGAAAATGTGTTACTCTGAGTTGGTACATAATTATGGAGAGAGGCACTGATGTATCAGTAACGGTATTCCTCAAAGGTGCCAAGAATAGCTCCTGGGACTCTAAGACGAGGAGCTGGATTCTGCTCTTTTCCTTCCCCCACTGAGCTAGTTGACATTCTACCAGGTGACAATAAACAGACACCCCCTAGGATGGAGGACTACCACAAGGGCAGACAGGACCAAGCTTAAGAGGGAAGCTGTCTTGGGGGATAATTTAGCGAGACTGGAGTGGGAGAAGCTAGCTGGAGTCTTATGCTCCTCAGTCTCTCCATGTCTTCCATTTCCTGACCCTGCTGGTCTCCAGATTTACACAGTTTTAAATGATACAGAACAATCTCTGTTCCTGACAGACGACAGCACAGTGGCACAGATCTCACTGTCCCACAGAACCAATGCTGTGCTCTCTCTGCTGTGATATAAAATACAGAAAACATAGATTTTTAAAGTCATCCTGCATGTACGAGTTATGTGATGATGAGATAAGCCTCTGGGAGTCAGGCAGAAGATCTCTTTTGCTCTCTGATTCAACATGGTTAGAGATATTCTCAACATTTTATGAATCTGTGTGGAAGCTTTAGTAAGAAACTACAGAAGATAAGTCAGAAGTTAAGCCTGAATTGAGCACTTTCCATGCAATAGTTAATGGTTCAGATTTTGCTGGATACCTCAAAGGATCTGTCTTTAAGTTTTATCACTGTTACCCAAAACTGTATCTGGTTTAAAATGTTTTAAAGTTTTTTTTAATGTTTTATATATAAAATTTGACAAACTGCTTCTAAAATGTGTAAGAAAATAAACAGATTAAAAAAAAAAAACAACCTTACAAAACATATTGTAAAAACTTACTGTAAAGTTAAAAAAATCGAGAAGACACTTTGGTATTGGCAAAGTGAGACACAGAGGTCCATAAGATGGACCATAAGCAAGCATGCACTATGACTATTGGTAGTTGTAAGGATGGCGGGGCCGTGCAGTGGAGAACAAAAGGCCTTTGCAACAAGTGTATATAACCAGCTGTATATCTATATGGAAAGCAGATGGACATCAACCTCTAACTCCCATGCTACACAGTATATCCACATGTAATGGAAAACTGCTCAACAATAAAAGGGAATGGCTGCTGCCACTTGAGTAAATACCGAAGCGCTGATAAAGAAGCCATACAAGAATGAGCATATAAGGCAGCAATTCTGAGCACTGGTCCAGGGGATCTGGGTTGGACTGCCAGTACTTACACAGCGGCTCACGATCATCTCTAACTGCCAGTTCATCTTGTGCACCAAGTAGCCAAGTTTTCAGAACGTGGTACTATTTCTATACCACGAAAATCACAAGAGCCTTAAAAAAAATACCCAGCAGAATCTGCAATGTTTCTGAAGACACTAACTACAGGATGCCATCGGGTTGTTGGTTTATTACCTTCTCCAGTGTTACCTTACCAGGATGACCTTTCTTCTGGCAAGATTATGGTACATTCTCTATGGGTTAGTAAAGAAATGCAGAAAAGAGTGAACAAGACTTCTCGGCAATTCATCTGACTGGGAGAAAAGACAGTCTCTGAGCACAGATTCTGAATCAGTGATTCATTGATTTCCCTACACCTTTCAATCATTCCCCCCCCCCTGCAGTTCTGACTGGGGTGCAGTTGATCTACAGGGGAAAGGACTGCTACAAATACCCCTACAGAAATAACTGATTTTCCTGGCTGATGGCAGGCACTGAGTGCTGAGATCACACTCTCCGGGCGTAGCTGTTAAATGTATGTAGTCTGAGGTTCCACTTCACAAGTCTTGAGCCCTGCTAAGTGCTAAAGCTGGCCAGACTCAGATACCTTAGTTAAGAGAGGCTTACAAAAGAATGTGATAATAATCCTAAGGTATTTCGAATTCACTGACAGGAACAGATTTGTCAATAGAGACAATTTACTAAGCACTATTAGTGTAAAACTGAATAGCAGAGAGTCTGAAAAAGTTTTATCACGGAGTTCATCACAGAGTACAGACATCCTAGACACCATGGGTACAAGCGGACACGGAAAGCCTGAAGAGCTGTTTTTATGATGGCCAAGAATTCAGGTTGAACCTACAGTGGGGCCTTAGTGGCAGAAGGAGGAAATGGAATAATGCATTTTACACATTATGGTGAGGACATGGACCTGCAACATATATGTCAGAGGGTTAAGACCTAATCTACTGAAGGCAGAAAGTTATTATATGACTTAGGTGAACTAGTCAAAGTGAAAATTTGTCAATGAACATGCATTGTAATTTCTACCCCCAATTATCTTCTTTTGAAATGACTGTTCTTTATTTATCTTAATTAAGAGCAATGCCCAAGTGTCTGGAGCCTTCTTCCCTCTCTGTTGGACAGGTAACAGTGTGAGGGGGCGACTCCTGGATATTATCTGGGGCTGCCGAGACGACAGCAGCAGAATGCTTCTTATGTGTCACCAGAAACAACCCCTTACTTACTTAGAAAATATTGTTCTAGATTGAGTATGCCTCAGTTCAGAAGACGAACAGTCTAAGACACCGAATTTTAAATCTAAAAATCCCCTGCATTAAGAACAGCCTAGCAAATAACCATTGGGAGCCACAATTTACAAAACATCGGGGCATTAACAAGTGTGTGTGTGTGTGTGTGTGTGTGTGTGTGCGCGCGCGCGCAAATCTGCCGGCATGTGCTCATGAGTGTGACGTGGGAACAGAGGCCTAGGTCAGCCTAAGGGGTTTTCTCAAATGATCTCCACCACACATTTCGAGACAAGGTCTCTCACGGAACTTGGTTTGCTGGTCCAGTGGGTCTGGGGTCCGATCCTCCAGGGCTGGGGTTAGAGGTGCACACCAGCACATTCTCTTGTCACACAGGTGCTAGGGATCCTATCTCACGTCTTCAGACTTGGACAGTGGGCAATGAACACACTGACCCATCTCCTCAGCCTGCACTTGATGGGTTTGCTGTCCTCTCTCTCCTGAATACTACGGGGATGTGGTAATGTCCTGGGAGGATTGTGGGGACATGACACAGTCAAAGTACAGAGTGCATGCGGGAGAGGGGTGTGAACCTTTAGTGGGATCAAAAATCAAAAGCATTTCAACAACAACAAAACAAGAAACTGGCCTTTACTTCCACTTTATTAAATAAACATGACAACAGACAAAGTCTCTGAAAATTAGCTTCATGTCAAACATCCCTCCAAATTCTTAACAACTCAGAAAAGCAAAACCTGCTGAATTTTTCTAGGTCCTTTGGCGGTGTTAGTTAAAAGGTAGCAAGACTCAAATTGCCACACACAAATCCTTGCTGAAACTATTTCATTTGGCGTCACAGGAAAAAGAAAGAAAAAGGAAGGTGCTGGTAGACCTGCCTGGTATCTTAAAACACACTTTTTAAGCCTCTAAGGTGGAGAGAAAGCATCGTCTAGAAGGAGATGTGTGTGACGTAGCACTGTGCTTCTGCTACATCGCTAGAGTTCTCACTGCTCTTTCCCCACCAGGGTTGCCACAGTACCCTGTGATGTCCACTGAGCACAAGAGGCCGAGCCCCTGCAGACTTCAGGGACCTCAGCCGGCCTGGAGGGAACCCACTCTGCACTACAGAACTGTCCTCACATTCCAGCTGTGAGGAGGAAAATGATTGGCATTATTAGCTCGTAGCTGCATACTGCAAGAGCAGTGCTTAGAAACACACACACTGGGTGGGGGACCTTAAACGAAGAGATTTTAGACATAGGCGGTCATTGTGAAAGGAATACAAAATACTTGGCTGAAGGAACAAACACTAACATAGTGCCCGGAAGAGTGGGTCCAGGCAAAATCTAACCTCTGGGTTCTTAGGACTTCTGCATGGAAACTCAGACTCTCTGTGGGAACCAACACATTCAACAACAAAAGAAAAATACAACAACAGCTCTTGAAATGCAACAAACTACAGTCTACTGATGTCAAGCCTCTGGGAAGTTTTCTGGAACTAGGAATGGTGTAAGTTCCATGTTGCGTGGCTACTTTGTTTCAGTCAGTACAAGACCTTAAAACAGTTAAAATTAAAACAAAGAAACAAAAGAACTTGAATAGCTAAGACTAGTCCCTGAAACCAACCTGTCCTTTCTCTGGCTGTATGCTGGAAAGACAGTATGTTCTTCTTTATTTGAGTTATAGTGTGACCAATTGAAAAGTCTCAACTTGATCTCTACAGTGAAGAATTGACACTTACAATAGATTGGGCATGAGGAAAAATTAGAAACTTCTGGGCAAGTGAAATTATGAAACAGGGAAGCCTGCTTCCCATGGGACCTGATCCCACCTCCTGGGCCCCTCTTATATCATTCCTATGTAAGCTCATCTGATTGTGCCCTCCCCTGTGCTCAACCTAATCATATTCACATGAGCCCAAGCTCCACTTCCATCATCATCCATCGATTCACCTCTGTCTACCACATCCCTGCAGACTATGGGTGGTGAAGAAGTAGGGAAAGTACTGGTCCTGTGTATATGAATAAAGTTCTGACCCATGAAAAAATTAAAATTACATTTGCCAAAAACTAGTTAGGACTTCATACAGGTCCTTTCATCTTTCACACTGGTTTTATGATAACAGTGAAGAAGTTGACTGGCAATCTATAAACTTACACATGGAATTTTGCTGGATAACATTTCTATGATTGCTTTATACAAGATCACAGTAATAAATTAATCCTGAAGAAATTATAAACAGAGGCTGGTGGGATGAAGCTATGGAGAGCTGCAGAGGTATCCAGTCCTATCTGGGAAAATCCAATGAGATGCAAGGAAGAGCCTGCATGACTGGAATGAGTGCTGCTTTGTAGTGGGGCTACAGAAGTTGTGACATGGAACAGAGCTCAGCAGCTGATGACGTTCCAATGAAAGCAAGGAACTGGGTACTGAATGGCATCTCAACCTTCCTAATGCTGCGACCCTCTAATACATGTTCTTCATGTTATAGAGACCCAATTTCATTGCTACTTCATAACTGTAATGTTGCTGCTTTTATGAATTGTAATGTAAACATCTCATATGCATCATATCTGATACGTGACCCACAAAAGGATCACAACCCACAGGTTGAAACTGCTGCCCTAAAACTAGTTGTGGAACTTGTTTGTAAGCAGTGAGCCATCCTGGGCTTTTAAACCACATTCATGCTTCATGACAGATTCATGTATATGGTCAGAGAAAAGAAGCACAGGAAAAAAGAGACAACTATTAGGACCCAGGCAAGAAATCATGTTTAGAAAATGTGGTGGTTTCGATGGGAATGGCTCCCATAGGCTTGTATGTTTGAGGGTTTGCTTTGTAGCTGGTGGAACTGGTTAGGAAGGATTATGAACTGTGGCTTTGTTGGAGAAAGCATGAAAAAGCCTATGCTGTTCCCAGTGAGCTGCCTCCTCTCTCTGCCTTATGCTTGGGGATAAGGCGTAAGCTCTTAGCTACTGCTCCAGCACCATGCTGGCCTGGCTGCTACTATGCTCCCTGCCATGACAGTCATGGAATCTACGACCCTCAGGAACTGTGAGCCCCAAACTAAATGCCTTCTTTTATAAGTTGCCTGAGACATGGTGTCTTTCTGCAGCACTAGAAAGGTAACTAAGACAGAACTCAAACTACGGTAACAGAATTGAGAACTCAGCACCCCCAAAGAAGAGTATGTAGGTATGAGAGGTGGTCCCTAAAAGAGTCAAAAGTTTCTTCAAGCAAAAGTGACTGGGGAGACTTTTGGTGCTAAGATTCTTACAAAAGAAAGCAAACCAAATAAGTAAACAAAGAGCATGAATTTAATTTTGAAAATATTACATCTGAGTTACCTATGAGACAGTTGAGGAAGCAAGTTCAACATGTTAGAAACCAAGGTCTGAGACACGAGGGAATGAATCTGCTCCAATGGTACCTTTTCCCAAACAAAAAGGGAATGCAGTCTGAAAACTCATAGGAGGTACTGAAAACACAGAGGGTGAAGGCAAAGGATCTCACTAAGAAAAAAAGCTCATTATAAAAACTTAAGAGAACACCAATTCCTGGACTTCTAACAGAGGTATTATTTTCAAAAGGAAGAGGCAAGTTTTACACAGAGTATACGCTAATCAACATACTACAGAATGTGGGTCAGGCATGATGGCTCACACTGTAATTCCAGCACTTGGTGGCTGCTACAGGAAGACAGCTAACATCACAAAGCAGTTTGGGCTACAGAGTTAGAGCCTGTCTCAAAGAAAACAAAACAAAGCGTATATAAGCTGGAAGAGAATGGAGAAGAACCACTTGGACCCAGCTCCTATGAAGTCATGAGTTCAAGAGACTCACTCAATGAGAACAGAAGCCTAGTTATAGAGCTGATAGCCTTTCAGTCCAGTCAAATAAATAAATAAATGAAATTAAAAGATAAAAGAATAAGAAGAGAGGAGCTTTTGGTGGGGAAGCTTGTCTGAAGGACGAGGCATAAGATTTTGTAAGCGTCAACATGAAAAAAGATATAAGAAGAGTTAGAAAAAAATATAGACAGGTTTAAAAGGAATGGAAAAATTGGTGGCTTCAGAAGGTAGGAATACCATGGGAGGCAACTGGGAAAAAAATATTTATACAGTGTCAACGTGAAGGTCTAACAGATAAAGTCTTGCCAGGAGAAAAGTTGCCCAACCACCAAAGAGAGATTGCAGTTATTCTCATGGCAATATTAAGAGCTTTGCAACAACAGTGTACCTGTCTTTCAGTGCCAAAAGACATGCAACAGACCCACTGCCTAAAAACGCCAATTCTATCCTACCACGGACTGGAAAACAATGGCTTCTTTTGCCTCCCCTACAAAACCTATCCTAACTTTCCCTGTTCTACTCTTTGTCTACTTCCCTTCAAGTATAGTACAAAATAATAATAATAATAAAGATATATTTGATTCCATACCAAATAGCTCTTTCTATGCGAAGCTGCCTTGATCAATGAAGTTGAAGAAAAATTGTAATTTTGAAATACTAAACTGCACTCATTTTTATGAAACACATGCAATTATCCGGGTGTTTGGGCTGTTTCTCGCAAAAGGCATGGAAAAAGCTGAGTTTGTAAGTTGCTTTACCTGCACAGTGTCCTTATGACCTCGTACTGATTGTAAAAGACAGAGCTTGATTCAGAAGAAAAATGTCATTCTATACCTTACGCTCTTCCCATCCCTGCAATGGTTAGAAACACTATTCCACAACTTTAGACTAAAACACTTCAGTTGACACAGTAAACAAAATTTAATCCCCATTCAAAATATTTTATGTACTTCTAGATGAAACTTGGGAAAGGCAAGGATGAAGTATAATTCATATTGTGCAAAAGTCTGCAACATCTAGCCTAGTGTCATACACAAAATAGATGCTGAATAAGTGTCTACCAGATGAAATTTTTACTTATGGCCAACTCAGAAATTCATGAGTGTGGAATGATATATATTCCCAAATTCTCAAGGGGAGGTGGGTGCTTCTGCTACTCATTGTTAGCTTACTCAAATCCAGAACCTCATTGTCTAGAAGGTACTGTTTAATCCTAAAACTTGAGAGTCAATGGTAATTGATACTATTTGTGCTTGATACGGTAATTGATCGAGGTGAATGAAGAAACGGGGAAAGCTCTCCTTCCCTTAGGATCTCATGGGATAGCTCTAAGTTATCTTTCTTTGAACAAATTAACTATTACAAGCAATCAGGCCAACTTCATAGTAAAGGCCTGGCTTGGTGCTGGCTGTCATGTGCTCCAATGTTTGAGGAGTGGGTTACATATAAGTACCAGGATGTAGCCTCTAAAAATTAGTAGTTGAGGGTTAGACACCCTTATTGTTTTTTCAGAATAACTGCTGAACAAATACTTCCCTCATCTGCTTCTCCTTTAGCCTTCATCCTACTCCAACTTTGAATATTTGAAGACTTTATTAAACGTAATATCTCCAGACAAGAAGAAAAAGAACAATGTTTCTGAAGCAAATCTACCAAGAAAAAAGATTCTTTGATTTTTGACTGACAAAGTTCTAATTTTTAAATTACTTAAAAGCTTTACCTATATGTTAGCTTTTAACCACTATTAACTATTCATTTCAGGACCTTTCTATTTATTCTTTCGTGAATAGATAGTTTGCTTATAGTTTGTTGTGCTGTTTATTATATTGAACCACAGTTTACTATTATTCACCAGTATTATTAAACAATATGTTTTCTCTCATTTAAAAAACCCTGACTGACAGAAATAAATGAGGATACAAAAAGAAGTATGGTACTTTTAAAAAGTACGTTATGATTTTAAATATCAAAGGAAGTTTTTTTTTTCTTTGACCTCGAGAGCCTAAAAACATCTGTTTATGAGACTAGCAAAGAAAAACATGGTTCATGATTTCAACAACTATTAGAAAGTGTTATGTATACTCTAAAATATGAGGTTTAAAAACATAATGTAAAAGGTTAGGCCAACATGGGCCTCAGTGGTCCCAGCAGGTACCAAGCAACACTGAGGTGCTGACCATCTTCTCAGGCCATGATGCTTCTTACTAGTCTGTGGCACACACACACCCTGACACACACACACACACACACACACACACTGTGGCTGACCTCAATTTTGGAATCTATAAAATATGTTTTGGAAATGATAAACTTCCAGTTTTGCCTGACTTAAACAATTCCTAAGATTCTTCATTCAATTTAATTATTCAGTCATTTCTATCCTTGCTCCAGAGGAGGGATTCAAGGTAGTTAACTTAAGGTCACACAATATATGGCTCTAAGGGTCATAGAACGATATAATGTTAAGTACAGTGCAAATGTCAACAAACAGGCACACCAAAAAATGTACACACTCCTGCAAAAAAGAAAAGTATAAAATTAAATTGTAAACCCATTCATTCCAAATAAGAAAGTTCTGGCTAAGGCACTTTGAAACACTTCAAAAAGTTACATCTGAAAATTTATAGGACTTGCTCTTGGATTCAACATTTCTTTACTGCCAGCCAAGGGAGCATGCCACAACACTACAGCCTTCCTAAACTCTACATGGACACATCAACTTGGAACAAAGGTTCCAACTTCCAGATTGAGCTTCCAGATTGCTATTTTCTCTTGATGCTCTCCCATCCTGCAGTGAACAGGTGAATCAGCTGAGAAAGCTAGGGGATGACAGCCCAAGGAAGAGAGCTGTGAAATGACACAGCATCCTGAGGCTAACTTCAGAAGACTGTGACCAATGATGCACTGTCTAAAAGTGGTGGTGTTTGGACACGCAATCAGACCTTGGCCCAAGGCATTCGGCTGTTTCACGTCGAGCTCACCAGGGCTGCTTACACAGTCAGATCATCTTTGGACTTTTATTTTCCAGTGAGTATAAATATGTAATCTCAGATTTGGTCACAAGCAAAGGCAAGACACAAAATTATGACAATAAAGTGGCCAGACGGCTTCGGTGAAAGCCACCAAGCCAAGCCTGTCGGGCACTTCTCATTGTATTGCACCTCAGCTGTGGAAAGAACATGCAACTGACCTACACCCCTTAAGAGAGAACCAGAGCAAAATCTCACATTACCAACAGGTTGGTGAGCCTCCATGAAGAATATTTAAATGCTTTTATAAATTACAAGCACCAAGGAATGACTTAAATACTTTAAAAATGACAACTACTAAATATCCCTTCTCTTTTATTTGCTTGTACTTAAACATTAATCCCAAATGAAAAGCATGAATTCTCAAATAAAGACCCATTTATCCATCAAGGTCAACAGTCCAGTGGGAAGGGCACGGGGGTTAGCAAGAGGGGAGTGGGGAGGTGGGAACGAAGAACAAAGTATAATGACATGTATGAAAATGGCACAATAAAACCAATTAGTTTCATATTAACTTTTAAAAAGTAAATATTTAAAGATGCTGTTCATTATAAAAAAGCAGCTCAGAATCAGTAAGAGAGTAGGATCTATGTCAGCCAGCCAAGTGAAGTGTGGGGGGTGGGGGTGGGTGGGGCGGGGGTTGCTCTTGGGCTGACAGATACAGGGCTGTGCCTGCTGGGGAGACCACTTGCATGGCAATGGTCAGAAGCTGCCGTGCCACCTCCTCCCAAGCTGTGGGAACCACAGACTGGAGCAGACAGTGGCAGTTCCACATCTCTTGGTGGAAACACCACAGCAATGCAAAGCTGTGGGGCTTGGAAGCCGCCATGGAAGAAGCAGTGTGTGTAGCCGGGATCAGTCTCCCCAACCGTGGCGCTAGTCTGAATTTTCCCATAAATGGACTTGACTGCGCCTCCTGAGACACTGAATCTCTGTAGGGAGAGTTCGTGGGTCAGCCATGGCCAGAACTGAGCGATGAAGACAGCATCCAGAACAATTCTCCTGAGTCCCCAATGCCTGGACTGCTGACAGTTTATACCAGCTGAGTATAAGACAAGAACCTTAATAAGTTCAGGGCTCTTGCATTTAAAACTGAAAAATACTACCTACCTCCAGAAGCCTGGTTTATTTCAAAATATTGTAGAATATGTTTCTGCTTTTATTAAAAACTCTTAATATAGTAAGAGACACTATCTCAAAACAAAACAAAAATTCCTTTAATAAGCTCTACAACAATGCCCATATGATGATGTGCAAAAAGCATGATAAATGATGGTCAAATAAAATTCCAATTTTAATTTCATTATTTAGAGTTAATTCAAATTAACTCTAACACCTTAAATTTCTTGACAGTTATCAAAATAAACTTTTTCCTCAAGGAAACTTGAAAGTGGGGGGAAATGATGTGTTCTACCTAGTTTCTGTTTGTTTTCCTTATTAAAAACAGAAAAATTAAGAAATTCTACATAGTATGTAGCAAAAAAAAAATTAACCAATCCTGCCATTACATAAGCACACAAAGGTCACCTGCCTGGCTGTGCTCAGCTTCAGCAGACAGCATGTGGGTAGGTGAGCCTCTGCACTTGCTCAGAAACTCCGATTCGCTACTTCATTAACTTCAAGTTGTCGTTCAGACACAAACAGCACAGCCTTTGTTTAGTCTGGCTTTTAAGACTCAGCAACCCTTTTCTTCTCATGATCTTTTTTTTAATATTTTCTACTTTATTTTATTTTTTGTAAAATGTATAGAGGCTTTTAAAATGTTGGTTTTTAATTTAAATATTTTATCTTCTGCTCTAAGTTTGTTGCATTTGCAAATTTATCATGAGAAATCAATTCAGTGTAAATTTTAAATAGGTATCAAAAATTAGTACTTTTACCCCTGCTCGGATGTAGCCCATGGTAGCTCAGTATCCAAGTGGCTTCCCTAGTAAGGGGAATAGGAACTGTCTCTGGTATGAATTCTATGACTACCTCTTTGACCTCCCCACCTGCTATGGAAGGAGCAGCCTAGCTAGGCCACAGAGGAGGATATTGCAGCCAGTCCTGATGAGACCCTGATAAGCTAGGGTCAGATGGAAGAGGAAGAGAACCTACCCTATCAGTGGACTTAGAGAGGGGCAGGGAGGAAATGAGAAAGGGAGGGTAGGGTTGGGAGGGGATGAGGAAGGGGGCTACGGCTGGGATACAAAGTAAATAAACTGTAATTAATAAAAAAAATAAAAATTTAATAAAAAAATTAGTACTTTTAATTGTCAGAGACTATAATACCTATTGAATTAATACTTTCATCTTTGGAGTATATAATGTGTATTGTAGTATTTTTATCATTGGAGCATATAATATTTTGCCAAACAATATAATTTTAAGCAGAATAAAATTTAATGTGTGTACAGACAAATTATTTTTCTAAGCAAAACATGGATATAAGTTTTAAAAAAATATTTTTTTTTATTTTGTATTTTACCTAGTATACTGATTTACCCTATGTCTTTAAACTAATTTTAGGAGCAAATTAGTCTATTTTCCTGTAATTTGGGGGTTCTTAAGGTCTTTCAGCTTCTTATTAGGCAGGCATTAGGACTTCAGAGCAATTGAGGCCTGGAAAACCTCAGGTTCTGACTTTTTGCACTGAATGGTTTGTTCTAGTGAAATGGCAGCTGAGATTTTTTGGAGATTTGGGGTTTGTTGTGTTTTGCTTTTGTTTTTGTTAATATCTTTAGAACACCCTTTTAAGAAAATCACAGATACAATTAAAATTCTTATGATAACAAAAGTTTAAAATTGTTCTTTATGTTAATTTTATATTGTCTTCTCATGAAAAGAAAAACACTCTTAAATTAAAAGCAAAACACTGTATTCAGAATGTACAGAACAAAACCCCGAGGAAAGCCACAATGCACAGGAGTGGGTCTCAGATCTGGCACAGTTCACACCAAAAACTGAAGTGCATGCACACCTTACACTGAAGACAGAGCACACGGTCCTGAAAAATTTTACTCCCTTCTAGAAACATAAATTCACGAGCTTCTTTCTTAAAATAGGGTAGATAAGTTGTAAGAGTACAGAAACTGCTATCAGTTTTTGTTTTGTTTGTTTATTAAAAAATGGTTAGAAGGTTTATAGCTTTCAAATGCCTAAGAGATATACAACTAAGCATGTGTTTGAATCAGCTTTTAAGGCCAACAACAAAAATGAAAACCTCGGGACTCAGGTGAACACTGCCCTCGGAGGAATGCGGTTACCTACGGCCGCAGAGGCCTGCACACAACCACATCTTGTCCCAGGCCTACCGCCTGCCAGAACAAAGCAGGCAGCTGACCAATTATGGGTGTTGATCTATACAGGGACCCTTTGTTCTCCAACAATGTCAGGGTCACACGTCCGGGGACACATATTTACCTGGAGGATTCTTGGCAGGATCGTTGTGGCTTGGACTTCCTGATTGTCCAGAATCTGTAAAGAAATCACAGAATATGTTTTCTTTATAATTTGTTTTGAAAGAATTTCACAATACTAAGAAGGACTTGAAAAAAAATTAAGGTACAACAATGGGGTGAAGTGTTTAAATAAAGCATACTTTCCCAAGCCATTCCACAGCAACATTTTATTCATCAAACCAGATAAATGTCTATACATATTTCTTCGTGAAAGGGAACAATTACTTGTCTATAATGCTTTGGGGTGGAGGAAGGTTTTCCTGCGATGAGAGGTCTGGCTGTAAAGCCACTGAAACCATTTGAAGGTTAGGCAAATATCAAGGCCGAGATAGTAGAAATTTGAAATAAAGCAGATACTGTCCCTTAAAAGACACAATCTAAATATAATTAAGAACACTTTTAAAAACCTGAAAATCTGCCTTTCTTCAGAGATGAAAAGGCACAAAAACAAGAGCCTTCTCTTCCAGGCTTTCACAGGCATGTTCACATACCCACTCCAGTAATCCCCCAACCTACTGGATCCCAGCCCAGTTCTGTCTGCATCCCATAATAGCAATCGATTTGCAAACACCAGGAAAAGCATAAATTACTAGGTAGAAAACCAACATGGCTTTGCGGAGAGCAAATTGTTGGATCAATTTAATCTCCATCTGTGAGATACAGACAGACTCTTAGATAAGGAAGAAGAGACCGCCACAGTCATTCAGAGCAGCCCAGGCCATGCCATCCCTCACCAGCACCCCAGAAGGGGCTCAGAGGATGGCACTGTCAGCCAGAGTGCCTGTCCTAACCAATCCACACTGCTGTATCTGGCTCACTCCTCTCTCCCATGGACCCTCTGCATTTATCTGTGTCGTCTGCCCTGGGTTCTTATACACTTACTGGCAGAGAGTAGCTTAGAAATCTTTTTTTTTTTTTAATTGGTTCTAGCACTTAGGTTTTGTCTCCACAGCCACACTGCACTAGGAAGGAAGGGGCAGAGAGCCTGTCTACCTCTTTGTCTTCCTGGGGTTGTTCATGGCCTGAACACACCAGGCTTGCAGTACATGCCAGAGGAATGGATGGCTCAGATTCAGCAGCCTTCTTTGCTTGCCTACAAAAAGGCAATTTTGAGCACAATAGTGAATCTCAACAAAATGTGGTACTGGCAGTGTCACCAACTGCCATAAACACACAAGTCTCTTCCTCAAAACCTTGCCCTTATACTTGAGGCAAGGAAGGGAATGAATTAAGCAGAAACCCAAACTCTTTTTGTTTTTTATTAAGGTTATTTGGTTATGTCAAGTAAGTGATTAACTTGCTGCAATTGTTCTTAAACTCTTGAACGAAGGAACACCCTGTTACTCTATTTGTGTATAAAACTTAGTTATTTATTTCTGCCTTTGTCTTCTGCTTCCTAGGTCAGGGTTAACGGTGAGGAAGAATGTAATCTCTCTATCCCATTTCCTTGTTGTTGTTGTTTTTTCCTCCTTTGCTCTAGAGTGTGTGTCATGAAATCTTAGCAAACTTGTTTTTGTGATTCCCACAGTATCCTTCACCTTGCTTCTGACTTTGTAAGATGGAGGGAAAGAAACTGGAAAAGGATCTGACTGCCCTCACTGTCATCTCCTTCAGCCAGAGGCCCAGTTCTCATCTCCAGGACCTTTTCCTATTACTTTTTTCTGGAAGCCAGGCAAGACTGGGTGACTTACAGCTTAATAGAAGAATTTTTTTTCTTTATTCCTTTCAAAGAGAATGCAGTACTGGCCACTTTTCAAACCTAGAATATAACAGTTGCAGTAAAATGTTATACTGTTTCGTTTTGTTACAACTCTGCTGTTTCTACTTTTGAGTTCCTCTGGTGTCTACTACACAAGCTGCCTGACAGGCTACCTTTTCAAGGGAGTCTATCCTGTTGAGATTCCTACTTACAGAGTCAGACTCAAAGGCCAGACCCTCCAGTTTTTCTCTTCCCTCGCTGGAGCTACTTTATATGTGCAAAGCTCTACAACAAGCAGCAAGCTGGGAGAAGGCTGCCAGGTGCCATGAGCAGGAAAGCCGCACAGCAGCTTTCTCCGGACTTCAAACCTAAGCCTTATCAGCTTTGGCTACAATGACTGCAAAATGGTATCCAGCACCTTCCTCATCTGCTGACGAGCCTGTGTCCAGCAGAATAAAAAGCAGTGTCTGGCCTGAGAACCTGCTCACTCGCCAAGGGTGCACCCTTCATTTCCACAATGTCCCACCTCCACTGGAACAGTCTTTCTCCCTCTGCCCCTCCCCATCTTATGTGTGTTAAAAGTTACGTTCTCCTTTTATGTCTAAAAACTGCAGATCAATGTCTTCAAGAAGAAAAATATTCACTTAAGAAAACCACTAAGAATACCATAAGAATTTCGGGACTGATGAATAACTGTCACAAGCTTGCTTTCTACAACGAACTGGTCTGTCCACCACCCCCAGTGATAGGTTTTCCTTCATGCTGCAAAACTTGCACCTTCTCATGAAGCCAAATAGCAAATACCGTGTCCCCCAAACACAGATGAGGGCTCCTGAGAGAGCAAGCAACACATTGACTTTTTATACTATGAACTCTAACACTGCAGTCTTCTCCAATGTCACCTTAGATCAGTCACTTAATTCCAGTTGCTGGAGAGGGAAATAACCAGGGAGCCATAGCTGGCAGAGAACCCAAGAATGAACTGTTATTGTGGTTGACTTCAGAGAAGGAATTTTTCAGACCACATCTAAAACCCCCGCAAATCACCACCCAGGTCAAGTTACTCCAGACTCAAAGGTTTCATTAACCACTTCCATCACTCTGTTCAAATCCCTTCGTGTGTGTGTGTGTGTGTGTGTGTGTGTGTGTGTGTGTGTGTAAGGGGGGTTATGTTATGCTGAATACTGGCTCTGTTCCTCTCTAGTTCACGTGACCTTGTACAAAAGTGGTTGTGCCTCAATCAGAAAAGCTGCAATAATAAAGCCTACCTCAGAATCGCCGCAAGGACTGTGTCATACCAAGCATGAAGCTCTGGTTCAAGTACATTCTTTACCATCAATAAATACATAAGAGATATTATTAACTAACAGGCACTTTAAAACACCTAAGATTTTTAATGGACTAACTCTCAGGAAGACAGAAAAGGAGGAAGTTGGACTCTGTCCATAGTGGTGCAGTACCTAGAAATATCAGCTTCGGGTCTCTGCACACACACACCCCAGAGTGCCCATGTCAATGCTGTGATCCCAGGCCCCTGAGGCAGTGGTACCAGAGCCCTGCCCTGAGCTTTAGGGAGAGGCCATCAAGATGGAGATACAAACAGCTGCTGCAATCGTCTACCTGGAAGCTTACGCCTTTAAGAGGTGAGGCTGACAGGATTAGGGTTAGGAGCTGCCCAGCACGCTGTGTTTTGAGTCCAGGAAGATTCTGAAGCCACAAAGAACACAGGAGGCCCTGGACGGTGACAAACCAGTCTTCCCACCTTCTCCCCACCCTTTGTTCTCTAGTTCTTGGTCTGAATCTGTATTTCCTACATGTCTTCTCCTTTGGGTTTGACTCAACATAATTTGGGGGCAAATTTGACTTTGTATTACTTCTTTGTGAAATTCTCTAGGAACTCTTCAAGACAGAACTCCTACTCCAGATGCAAAGACCCTTTTGCCTCAGCCTCCCTGGTGGCTGGGATTACAAGTGTGTAGAAGCCACTCAGCTCTCTCTACTCACAAGTATAAATCCAAGCATACTAGTTATTCTTTTGGGAAAAAGGAAACTGAATGACAAAAATCTCTAAATTGTGATTTTTACCATGGCTACTTCTGTTCCTTGGTAAAGGACTCACATGCCTTCACGGCCTACACAGCCATGACCCAGTTTTGTTTTGTTTTGTTTTGTTTTTTCACTCCCCTTTGGAAGGCAGACCACTCAGTCTGGCTCTTCTAACCCGACTTCACCTAAAGATGATACAGTCTGACAGAAGACCTAGAATGTGGCTCTACTAGGCCCAGGCAAAGTGGCTCCCTATGTGCCCTGTTCAGATACCTTGCTTCTTACTGTGTGACGCAACCCTGAAATCACATAAAGCCAAGTGATCCTGCAGTAGATTAAATGTTTCTGGGAACCTGACCTGACCTTCCCCCAACTTCCCTCCTCCTCCCTCCCCCACATTGCTATGTATCAGCACATCCCAAGTCACTTTCAGAACTCAAAAAAAAAAAAAAATCAAAACAAAAGCATGTTTTCCATACATGTTAAGAATTTTGCTACTATCGGCTGAAGCTTGTTCACTCCTGGGTAATGCTAAAGAGATGTGGTTCCGAGTCAAATTTACTGTCCATTCCCACCACTAGAAAACAAAAATGTTTTTTAGATAATCTGGTAGAAGTCCAATAAAAGTTTGTCCAACATAGACATGGTGACAGTAAAGAATGACTTGTGAAATGGTAGTCACCGGGCGGCGACTGCGGCAGGCATGACTGACTGCTGCTCTCTGAGGTGAGCAGATGAAACCCGAGCCACTGTGGAGCTATCACAGTCAGCCAGTCAAAATCCTGCAGCAGCACTGCTGCCCAAGTCGGGCAGTGTTTGACACCCAGGGATACCTGCTGTATTTCTACGCAGGTCACAGAGGCCTAATGTTCATCTATTTATCTGTTTATTTAGTGCACGGACATGAGCTCAAATGACATGGCACACATGTGGAGATAGAGTCGGGTTTTCGCCTTCCACCTTTCACATGCGTTCTGGGGATTAAACTCAGGTCACCAAGTTTGCGCCACAAGTACTTCTATCTACTGAGCCATTTTACAGGCGCTAATTACTGTTTATACACACACATATACATATATATATATATATATATATATATATATATATATATAAACATATAATATTTCTTCGTGAAGCTCAGAAGTGACCTAGTGTGCTAGGAATGCACATATTAAAAGCTGAAAGCTTTGGGATGGAGGAACGGGAAAAGGCAGATGGGGAACATCGAGTCAGAGTCTCGGAAGAAGGCAGGGCTACTAGAGGTATGGTGACAGACCACTCAAAAAGCAGGAAGAACTGTGAATGTTTTCACCATAAAGAAATGCAAAAGAGGAAAGAGACATGTCAAAACAGATTTAAGTGTTACAAAATGGATACATGTGGTGACATATTCATGGTACAACCCCACAAATATGTGAAACTTTTGCATTTGTATGTATTAGTTTCAACATTAATTTCAACTAAGAAGTTAATGCACTCTACAATAAGCATATGTAAAAAAGGGACAGCTTCATTATTCTTAAGGAAGGGGACCAAGGTTACATCACAAAAGACACCAGATGGAGGTGACCCTTGGAATAGTATCATAAAAAATATCCAGACAGGAGGTTGTGGGGCACATCTTTAACTCAGCACAGGCAGCTTGGTCTTCAGAGTGAGTTTCAGGACAGCCAGGAATTCATAGAGAAACCTTGTTTCAAAACACAAAACAAAACAAAAACAAACAAAACAGGAAAGAAAGAAATAGCTTGACACAAGTCTACCAACAAATACACAGTACGTACTTCTCTCTGCTTCCAAGGTGATCTTTATAAAACTCAAAACTGATTAAGCTGAAACCTTTGTATTCCGTGAAGTCACAAAAGAACTCCAAAGGTTTTCATATGCATCAAGGCACCTTGACTTGACTTTTGCCAATACCTGGCTGTGTCCCTTAGCTCCTGTCTTCCTATATTTGTGTGAGGCTTGGCCTATTATGTCACCTCTTTGCTCATTCTGATGTCTTCATGATCAGTCACCCTTTTGGGGTATCTGATCAACGTGTGGCTTATTTGCTACCCTATCTCTCAATGTTTGGGCTAATAACAGCAATGCTTAGTTATACCCATCGCACAGAGAACAGACGGTTTATGACGTAGAGACGTGCAGAGCATGCTACTCTATGCAGACAAGACCACCTAAGCGGGGAGGAAGAAAAGGGGCATGGGAGCCAGTCCCACAACTCAGGTCTGAGCTAAGGTAAGCCTTAGCCCTGTTTCCCTACTTCTAGACTGGACATTTGGATATAGGAGCAGGGACAGGCTCACGAGCACTTTCCTCAGGAACTGATTATTGGGTCTCACCAACAAAGGGAAAAGTGGTTTGGTTGGGGTCAGGAAGCAAGCAGGGGACCAAAGAATGACTGGACCTGCAGCCTTCCAGCCTTACTCTCTAGACTAGAGCCTCAGCCAGAAAATAAAGTGTCCTTGGGTGTGGTGTCATGAGTCTGTAAACCCCAGTTGGCAATAACACTAACACATACAAGCTACCAGCACACATTACAAGTTCAAGCCCAGCCTGAGATAGACACTGAGACCTTGTCTCAAAGAATGAGAAAGAGGTGCACAGACACACACGCAGGCAAACACTCACACACAGAAAATACTATAAACAAGTCATCTTCTATAAAAATTTAAAAAAATGAGAAAAGAAGAAAGAAGGGACTGAATTTTAGAAGGACAACTTCAATTTACAGTCATTTTGGCACAAAGAAGGGACAGACCAAGGTAAATTATAGGCAGTCTTCCTGCTCTAAAATTATATGGTTGTACAACAATATAGCTTTTATACTGAAGGATATCAGAAGAGTAAATGAAACCCAAACTTTAACCTGTTAGCCTACAGATAGCCTCCTGCTTCAACTAAAATTAGTCATCGCAGGATAAAGGCCCCTTTGTCATAGTCCTTTGCCTTAAGCAGGTGAAGAAAAAAGAAAAAAAAAAGCCAGTCCATTGTCAGGTACAGAATAACAAGGGATTTCTTAGGGGATAAGACCAGTTCTCATCTCTTTAAAATACCATTCATTTTATAAATACACTAACCTCCCTCCCTCTCTTCCTTTCTCTCTCTTTCTCTGTGAGTGTGTGTACCATAACAAAAGGAAGTACTGAAGGAAAAAAATGAAGATGTGAAAAGAAGTAACTTCAAGAAGAGGATGTAATCACATATTTAAAACCAAAGCAGCAAAGAGATAAAACCATCCCTGCTTTTCAGGACAGGAAGAACAGAGCCCCTGCCCATCTTGTTCCATCCCAGGCCTGGGGAGACCCTAGAAGCATGACTCCCTAGCAGACAATAAATTGTCTTTACATAATCACAGGCAAACACTATATAACATGGGCCAGGAATATTTTGCCCTTCAGCATAGCTAAAACACTACCCATTTAGAAGAAGGCTGCTTTGTTAGTAGAGGTTGCATAAAACTATAACTTTATGATATTTTCTTTCCCTCCTATTAAATTTTTATTAAAATAAGGCAAAGATACATAGACAAACTGAGTGACTTCCTGCTTCTAGAGAGAAATCTTTCTCTCTCCCTGCCTTCCCCTTTAGGCTTCTATCTCTCTACCTCACTCCCCCTGCCTGAAACCCTGAAACACTCCCATCCCCCTAACTTCTAAAAGGTGCATTCTATTTGAAGTTCCCTCCCCCTCCCCAGCTCTCCCTTTCTCTGTCTCTTCTCCATAACACATTATCTATTTGAAGTCCCATCGCTGCACAAGTTAGCTAACAATCTATGCTGTGCTGGCTCTGCTACTTTGTGATGGAATGCCTGACATGTTTTGCTGAATCTGTACCTCTCTCCCTTAAACCCAGTGTTGAGCAAATGGGACATCAAACAACTCTGAATACTTCTGGCAGAACTGAAACAGTATTTGTGAAAGACGGCTTCCTCCACATGCTAAACCAGGCACCTCCACCAACACTGCTACACTTCTGAAGGCCTGTACCTTTGGCTTCCCCTTTCTCTGGCCTAAGACTCACCCCGTGGATATAATTTAGCGAAATGCATAGTTTGAAAAGATGTTTACTTATTTAACAAAAGATAACCACAGAGCAAGGCATTGGGTGCATAACATCCTCTGTTTCTGCTCCCTCACATACCGCCTTAATTCTGTCATTCAGCATTCTTATAAAGAACTGCTTTTCTGGCTGGATGCAGTGGCTCACGCGTACAATCCCAGCACTCAAGGAGGCAGGGGCAGGTAGACATCTGTGTCAAGGCAGCCTGGTCTACACAGCGAGTCTAGGACAGCCAAGGCTACACAGAGAAACCCTACCTCAACCTCCTACACACACCCCTGCCCCCTGCCAAAACAAAACAAAAAACCTACTTTTTTTTTTTTTTTTTTTTTTTTTTTTTTTTAACAGCGAGAATAACTATAAGGCTTCACATCCCAAGGATTAGAAAGATTTGTTTGACTGGAATTAGCCAAAGCTCAAAGTGCTGAACCAAGTGTAAAGGGAGAAACACCGCAGGAACACTGGAGAACAAAGTAGGCATGCCCACCACAGGAGCCAGGGCACAGGGGCAGAGCTGTAATATTGCATGGCCATCACAACCCTCCCAAGGGAAGACCAGGATGATCAATCCCCATCTCTGCCCCAGTATTGTCTGCTGAAGCAGAGGGAGACCAATAAGCCAGGGCTCCCACCAGCCTCACCTGGGCTTCTGCTTGAGGTCTTTAACGTACAGAATGCAAAGATGCCATTCAAGACACCATTCCGGTCATTGTCAAGATTGCTAACTTTCTACAGTGTGTTTTCAATTAAGTAAATAAAATGTGGTAATTAAATCAAGATTGCATAATATGTTTTTGATTTGTAATCTCATTTAAATTAATTAACTGACTCAATCCTTGTTTAGTTTTTAAACTGGCCTAGTTATGGAAAGAGTCCCCGGGAGCAAATCCAGTTTTCTATCTTCAAAAACAAGGCAGAGCAATCTGGCGTCCTTAAAAATCAAGTTGAACACACCAGCATAATGCAAACACAGAGGCAAGAGTGTCAGTGCAGAGAGGGAGGGGCTCTGTGGCATGATGTTGACTGAAAAAAAAATAGTTCTCACACCAGAGAGACATAAACTAAAGCATTATCTATTCAAAACATTTCTTTCCCAATTTTATGAAGATTGCATGTTTGTTGGGAGCAAAACATTTCCAGCTGTATTTTAAGTTTCCAAAGAGAGCTGTACAGTTTGTAATCTTTCATAAATGCGGCCCGTATCTCACAATACTCCATGAACATGCACTTTGTACTTCAGGAACAATTCACCAGTGCAGTTTGTCAAAAAAAAAAAAAAATCAAAAAAACAAAAAACAAAAACGAAAAAACAAAACTGGCCAGATCCAGGAAGAGATGAGATGGCCATACTTGCCTCCATCTGGGAGATATTTTGGATTTCAACGATAGCACATAATACATTCTCCCCCACTTGGTAGCTGAGAATCTTGCATTGAGAAAGGTATATTGAACAAGCTGGAAACGAAAAGCAGAATGGCCGGAGACTCAAAAGCAAACCACAGAGACCTTAAAACTCAAAGAGCAAATCAATGTTCATGTTCTTGTCCTGATATTCATAAAAATTCTTACTTTGTGAATTAAGAGAGTGTAGAAAAAGAAATGTTGCTTTTCCTGGAGTCCCCGTCAGCATTTGGTTCCTGCCTGGCAAGGGCTCACACGCCTGCTCTGGCGTGTCTCCAGTTTTTTCTGCATTTTTCTAAATCTTATACACTACACTATGCCTACAACCGGCCCCTCTGCCCCATGCCATTTTGTGTATTTTCCCCAAACTTAATACTGTTTATCTAGGTTAAAGCCAAACTAAACATGCTACTTTCTAATGTTTTACCTGTGATCTTTGTTCCCAGGGCAGGACATGTTCCCCAACACTGGCCTGAGTCTGGACTCCCACCTTCCTCAACCATTTGTACTCTGACCCTAAGCAAACCGCTGCAAGCCAGAATCGCTTTCATCTTGCCCACTTGCTTAAAGCTGTATAAAAAGCCAGCAATGGTTCACACCAGTACTTGGGAGACTGAGGCTGGAGAATTGTTCAGAGTCTGAAACCAGCTTGAGCTATTCATAGTGAGTTCTAGGTAAACCTGAGATACAAAATGAGACCTTATTTCAAGAACAAAAAAGCCAAACTAAAGAATACAACACTATACAAGAAGAAGATAAAGTGTAGTCTGAACTGACTCTAAAGGGATTAGAAATGTGGTGAAGGACAGGTAGAATGACATTGCATGACTCTGAAGGCTACAACATTCTTAAACATGTACACAAAAATTTTAATTAATACCCCCCTCCTTAATAAAGCCACACATGACACACCTTACTGTTTTCCCTCCAGAGTCCTGCTAACAATGTTAGTGAAGGACTGGGTCAGTGTCCATCTGTCCTGCTACATTTTAAAGCCATGGCATCACGACCCATCTGAGTTTTACTTGCAGCTGATCACAACTCTGGACACACAGTAGGTGCTCAGTTATATCTGCTACAGTTCTCTTAGAAACAAGGTGATAACTGGTAACACTTGAACATTTTTGAATCCTAATTATAGAGTCAGTAATAACAATCACAACCTTGGGCTATTTTGTTACCTACATATATTTGCACTTTTAAGTGTCTGCAATTCAACAAAGATAGTTAAGTCAATGACTCCAAAGACATATTTTTACCTTTTTGCTTGTTATAGGCAAGGTCTCTCAAATATTCTCTACTTGAACAAAAATGCCTCCGATATGTTGTTAAGCCTAAAATTCAGAAGGGCATGGAAGTCCAACCCTCAATCTCAGTACAGAGGTAGGAAGCCATTCAGGACTACACGTAAGACCCTGTCTTTCAAAACAAGATTTTACCAAGTCATTTAAATGTTTTTGTTTATATCATTATATGAGCTTATAGAAAAAGAATGATGGGCTTTTATGTCAAATTATTAGTTATGTGTGACTAATTACCTATCTTTGCTTATTATTATATCATGGAACTTGAATTACTGATCTTATGGATCTCCATATAATCTGAAAGGGCCCAACAATGACTTGAACAGAAGAGTAAAATGAGGAAGAACAGATTTCTACAAAAGGTAAAAGAAGTTGTGTCAGCTATCCCTCAGTTTCTGTTTCTGACACACCTTTATCATAATAATAGAGGAAAGAACTAGAGAAGTCACTTGGTGATCAGGAAACTCACTGATTGTGGCAGATAATGGCTTAAATGTTCCAACAGTTCCTTGATAAGTAGTTCAAAGAACTTCTGTCCCCATGTTTTCAGAGCAGAAGCTAATTTACCAGGAAAGCTACGTGGATAGCAGATCATGGAAGGAACATTTTTTAACAGTTAAAAACATAGAAAGAAAGGAGGGGATAATAACTTACTCTTGCAAATCAAGGCTACATGAGAGGAAAACTGCTCAATTATATTAATAAAATTAATAAAAAACTAACCTAAGTTTTTATTCATTTTTTTAAAAGAAGATCAAGATTATTGTACCGAAAGAATTGTTTGAAAGAACTGTAAAAAGTTTATAATCTAAAGTTACAATATAAGTTTGCAAACTGAAAGCTTCATGAAACATGAAAATGTATTATAGTTATGAAATAACAGTGTTCTGACTGGTAATTTTGAGGAAAAAGTTTCAGATATAGACAATTCTAACAGAATGGTAAGCCACCTTTTTATAAGCTCACTGTGGAATCTCTGCATGGTTTCACGGGAGATAAGAAAAAAAAAAACTATAAGGAAAAAAATTCGTACCACCATGGCTATTTTAAAGAAAGAGAGCAAGAGAACCCAGATTAATGTGAGGAACTGTGAAACTGCTCAGGCTCCCTCTCATTATATCTTTAATTGAGATTCAAACTACCTCCTTGCAGTTTAACTCTATAAGCTAAATCCAAAATTATGAAAAGAAAACAAGTATCTGCAAAATTTCCATCCATATGTCTTAATCCTGAAGATATTAGACCTATGTAATTATATACATCAATGACTTCCAGATGTGACAAAATTTTAGCCCAGAGTAAATTCAAGCTCTTTAGGATGGACTTAGCCTTCAAGCTTACAACACAACCATGGCCAGTGTTCTTTTCTCCAAACTGATTATCATGCTACCCTTTCAAAACTGACACTGCCTTTAAATCAAAAACAAACAAACAATGTGCATATCCAATCTACAACAAAATCATAGAAGAACACAGAGAACCACATTGTCATTAGCAGGTTATGAATAGTGCTTGAATACAAGAGAAGCAAACAGTGGTTCCTTAAAGATTCTTGATTCCTCTTCCTAAATAATCTGAAATTTTGTTTTAGTTCTAACAACAACAATATCAGGCCATCACAGGTTGGTTCTTGTTTCAAGGGGATTTGGGTTCTGGTCTTAATTACAGAAAACAAAATTCGTTTTTGAAAAGATTATTAAAATTTGAATATTAATCAAGATCACCCATGGAGAATTTTTAAAGAGACTATTCAATCCTGTATCAGGTAATTCAACTCCATCAAAGAAAATAGGTGTGAGAAAGCTTTGGGTGGTCTCACAAAAGCTACATGCTTTCCTCAAATTGCTTTTCCTGGAGAGCACTGCCCGCTCGCCCTGCCTTGCAAAGGAGAATCACCAAGGCATGGCAACTGGTCATTCCTCAGTTTCAAATACCGCCTTGCCCAGTTCCGTTCCTTGACTCTGAACAGGTTACCAGGAGGGAGCAATGGCAGGACTAAAGAACAAAGGTGCACGTTTCTGGCCTCCGGGGTGCATCTTATACAACCTCCATACCAAGTGGTTGCTCTCCTGTTGCTGATTCGAGCTACCACTGGAAGAAACTCAGGTTTCTTCCTCGTTGCACCTGTTGCTGCATGCAGATCCACGTAAGAACTCAAGAAACAGCACCTCTGCCCTTGATCCTTCCTTCCGCTGCTGCTGGTGGCGAGCTGGTGTGTGGGATCCCTTACACTTTTGGCTTTTCAGCAATTCTAACATTTTCAGAATTGGTCTCTTCCATGAAATTCCTTCTGTTGGGCTACCTTGGAGTTCTGTTTTTCATAGCTAATAGAAGCAAGTGCTTTTTGAAATCTGACATGTTTATCATTCTAGACTCAATGCCAGGCAGCAAAGCTAGTCAACATAAATCAGATTAAATATAATACCACTTGCATATTCAAGTATTTATGATCATCATTTAAAAATGGTTAAATAAAAGAGCACTGCTCCCATATTCTGTCTAAAGCTTGACTCTTAGACACCAAGGTACTTTGTACCACATGCTATTGATATGTAAAGATAACTAAATAATTAAGTTTTCAAAATCAAGCTCAAGATACAGTCCTCTGGGATAGCTTTTACAAACTCCAACCAAAAAAAAAAAACAAACAAACAAACAAAAAAAAAAAAACTCCAACCACCTACTCCCACTTACTTTTTTTTTTTTTTTAATGTGGCATAAGCTTTCTCACCAATAATTAGCAAAATCATCCTATTTCTATGTTGTTCCCACTCACAGGACTGTACGTCTTTTGGCTGGAAAAATTAGGAGCTTGATGGGTTTTCATATAATGTTATGCAGTTGTATTTTCATGTCTCAGTTTTGTCAACTTGACAAAAGCTGCAGCTTTTGAGAAGAGGGGACCTCAACTGAGAAAATGTCCCTACCAGACTGGCCTGTGGGCAAGCCTGTAGTGTATTTTCTTGACTCATGGTTGATGTGGCAGGGCCCAGCCTACAGTGGGTGCTGCCACCCAGGGGCTGGTGGTTCTGGGTCCTGCTAAGAAAGTAGGTTGAACAAGCCATGGAAATAAAGCCAGTAAGCAGCACTCCTTCCTTCATGGCTTCGGCCTCAGTTCCTGCCTCCAGATTCCTACCCTGTTTGGGTTCCTGACTTCCCTCAATGATGGCTCATTACCTGTGAGTGTAAGATGAGATGATCTAAACCCTTTCCTCCCCAAGTTACTTTTGTCATGGTGTTTCATCACAGCAACAGAAAACTAAGAAAATGTCTCGTGTGACCACCACCTCCAAGTGGTGGTAGTTAGCGCTAAACAGTATGTGAAGATTTTACCCATTGAAAACTCATGTTTATTAGAAACTGGCTCAGCATTTACTGCTCTTCCATAGGACCCAAGATAATTTCCCAGTACCCACATCAACTGGTTCACAACCATTCATATGTAACTCAGCTCCAGGAAATGTAATACCATCTTTTAGACTCTGCCAGCAGCTGCTTTCACTTGTGCACCTACCCTAACCAGCAGCACACACATACACACACACACACACACACACACACACACACACACGCACGCACGCACGCACGCACACACGCAAAAAGAAAAATCAATCTTTTTAAAAGGAAAATTATGTTTATTAAATCATTTTAGATTTAAAATGATTCTGAGATCTATTTTAATCAATCTGTGCATTGCATGGCAAAATTTATTACAAAATATTTATTGACAAAAAGAAAATGGGAGTAGAGTCTAACTAGACCTAAAATGGCCATGAAGGCTATTTAGAAACAATATCTGCTTTTTGTGTTTCCCGTTTGAGTGAGAACGTTACAGAGAAACTAAAAGACAACCACAACAACACAGACACAGATGCACTGAAAAAGCACAAAGAACCACAAGTGGGGACGGCCTTAATATTTCTCTGCAAAGGGGCCTAGACACTGGCAGCCCAACAGTGGGGGAGAAAACTGGGTCTAAATTTTAACCATCTTTTAAGTTACACACATAATATCTGAAACCTTAACTTTCATCATAAGTTATAGTTTTGGAAGACAGCAGAAAGAAGTGAGAAGTCACCCAATTCTTCCTGTGGATCTTCTATGTAGCTGCTGTGAAGGGCCCTGGGACAGAAGGTGTAGCCCATGTAAGCCGGGACAAAGTAAAAAAACAGAGAGTTGCTGACAGTCTCTGAAACAGATCGGTGAAATTCTGAGAACTGTGATGGGCCCCCAAACAAGTGTGTAGAGCTGTCCTCTTGGAAATAGCCTGACAGAGCAACAGGAGCAAATGTCCAAATTTGTACAACTTATTTGAGGATTTTCCTAGAGGGCAATTAACACAAAATCTCCATCTGCTTATACAAATCACAGAAGACAGAACAAAATGAGACTGAAATATGATAGGCAGCTAATCTTTTTAGGGGGGGAGGGGAGGTGTATAAAGAGGGTTTCTCTGTGTAGGCTTGACTGTCCTGGAACTCGCTCTGCAGGTCAGGCTGGCCTTGAACTCATAGAGGTTCATTTTTTAAAATCAGATATGTGAGATACCGCCTCTCCACCTCCCTTCTTCTCTGTCTCTGATGTCCACCATCAATCTCAGGAAGTTCAGATCTATTTTGTCCTCTGACCTCAAAGGGTATCTCATCTCTTGTCTAAGACAGAGCATGTTGGCCTTAATTGCCAATAAAGGCCTCAAAGAGGGTAGCTGGGGGTCTTTCTGCCAAGAATCAGAGACTGCAGCAATTAATTTACTTCACAAGAGTGATAAGCTATGGAATGAGGCAAAGGGCTTTACACAACATTGACCAGTGACCAAGGCAAGACTAACCTGGTAAACACAGAAACATCTTCCCCTCCTACTGCCAGCCTGCAAGGCCCTTCCTCACCCAAAGAAGCGCAGCTCCCTGTTTCTTGTTTAAGTGTCCTAATTCTTTGCAAACTTGATATATAAGAATGGACAACGAAATAAAATGTGATAAAGCCCAGATACTTTTTCAAAGACATGAAACAGAAGTAATCTCAAAGAATATGATGTATCTATGTCTACTTTTTACTTAGAAGTCTAAACTACAAATAACCAGGCTTTCATGGTGCAACTACTTTGTGTTCATTTCTGAGGTGTTGACTCAATGACAATATAAGTAGCTTCAGAATCAGCCCAAGGTAAATACAAAATGCAGTCATCCCAATATGATCGCAAAGCCCCCTCCTCCCTTCAGTCACAGAGACTGGTATGTTTCAGGAGTAGGCTTTCTTTCACTGAAAAAGAATTTACACCTATGAATGCCACACCAAGAAAAACAGAATATAATGGAGCCGTAAGATAGGAAAGAATCTTGAGGCTAAAACAAAAGATGAAAGGTCTATGGCATTAAGAAAATATTTTCCAAATTTTTCTTTGCAGACACAAGTCAACAAAATAAGAACTGAAAATCCCTTATGAATATAATCTGATTTTTAAAATGGAATGGTTAGCTGACACGACCCATTCAACCTGGTATTTCACTGCACTTATTCCCTCGGCGCAGGGGCAAGCTAACAGTGCTACCGAAGGATGGGCATTTCCCTTTTGCTCTTTCACAAACAGGCCTGCATTGATTGACTTTTTACTTTCTGTTTACCATGATCAGTTTTTGGTTGAACATTCATTAAGGCACAAGGAGAGGTGCAGAGGTAATGATGAGGTAGTCTCAAAGCTATTATTCCTCCCAGGAGGTTTCTAGG
Organism: Psammomys obesus; assembly: GCF_907164565.1. Lineage (NCBI taxonomy): Eukaryota > Metazoa > Chordata > Mammalia > Rodentia > Muridae > Psammomys > Psammomys obesus. The sequence goes on along the minus strand of NW_026585686.1, from coordinate 6,001,081 downwards.
AACATTTCTAAGTGTAATGTAGTTCTTTTGCTTAGGATAAAGTGAAAAAAATAGAAGCTCACCCAAGAATTTTGAAAATACAAATGAATATTTTTTTAAACCCAAGTGTGTATACTTTACCTAACTTCACATTTTTTTTTTCTCCATCAGCAGTCAAAAGCAGAGTCCCATGTGGACTTTGAGCTCCTCCAAGTGGAAGAGGGCTCCTCTTCTGAGGAACAGTATCACACCCAAGCCTCCACGGACACTGAATATTTAAACTAAGAGCTCTACTCCAAATATTATCTCTAACCATAATAAAACAAACAATAGTGCTAGATGCTGTAGTTAATTGTGTCTACTCCCCAGGGAAGGCAACCACCAAAGCTGCTTGAAATCAAATTGGAAGATCAGAAGTAATTTTACTCTCAATTTTCCTAGTTCTACTGAAAAGTAAAAATAAAACATAAATCATTATATTCATTCTTCCACTATAGAGTCCACAGTAAAACCACAAAGAAGGAAACTGACAGACAGACAAACAAGCAGGCAACCATTGAGCCTAGCTGGTAAGTTTCTGGTTTGCAGTTTAAGTAGACCTTTGACCTTTGACTTCCTAGTCTGCTCAAAATTTGTTGTCAATCCCATAGGAGGTTTTAAAATTCAGAACTACCAGTGTAAACTTCCTATTAGTCCTTCATTAATGAAGACTATGACAGGTAACTTGGATCCAATCAATCAAAACATAATATGCAAAATCCATTCCACAGGCTGTAAGCCAAGTAGACAAAAACACAGAGATCTCTCTTAGTTTATACTTGTAGGAGGTGATGAGACAGCAAAGAGGCTGCCACAGCTCCCCAAGCCCTTTCCCTACATTACCTGCAATTTCTAAAGGAGTTACTGTGCCTTGCTCCAGTCTTCACAGAGAATGTGGCTTGAGAAGCTGCCCTGACAGAAGATCTCTCCTCTTTCTGTCTTGCACTTGCCCTAGACTTTGCGTCCTCAGGAATGTCACTTACCTGCTAGGCTTCACCCCTCTACTTCAAAGGAGCTAGAAGAGGACTTTTTAAATGTATATTTATTCCATTCCACTGGGGTATTAGAACAATAAACTTGATAGGACCTCTCCAATGCACTTTGATCTCTCCAGGGAAAGTTGTCATAAAAATAAAGGCATTGTTGTTATTATTCTAAGTTATTTGTGAATGATCATCTTGATGGAGCCCAGCCCTCAGATACAAAGCAGAAAACTCTCAAGTCCTCCAGGGGACAATTGCCTCATGGCAATTATATCCATAACCGAATTTCCTTATTACCATTATAAAAGGCTGTAGTTCAAGGGGAGGCAAAAAAAAAAAAAAAAGGGGGGGGAGGGGTTAAGAAAAATGATGCTGTCTTGAATGGAAGATGCTGAGCTTGCAATTTTGGGACCCAAGGCTATAGGTGAACTCTGAGGAACATGTGGTCCAAATTAGCAGTGTTTGTTAGTCAAGTCAGAAATCAAATTGGTCAGGTGTCCCTGAGGCTGCGACTTTTCAGCAAAATATAGGAGCCAGGAAAAAGAAAGAAAGAGTAAAATTACAAAGGTAACCTGGGCCCAACCGTACAAAGCCTACTACAATACAATGACAAAAAAGAAAAAAGAAAAAAAAAGTGGCTCGTGGCAGTATCATTCTCACTGCAAAGTCTTTGGGCAGGAGGCAATGCTCCCCTCCTGATCAGCACACACCATGAGAGTCAGTAGGAAGCTCTGATTTAGTCAGAGTTGTCATGATCCTCAAATAGACCATTTTTCCTAGGTGAAGAATACAATTCCTATGCCTGATAAACAATTAGAGGTGCTGGGTGGCTCAGTGGTAGGGCACTCACCTAGCATGCGTTAAGTCCCAAGTTCAACATCCAATCCTAGAAAAATAAAAAAAGACACAAAACTTCCCATCCGATATGGATACAAGTTGTGGTGGTCCCATGTGTCATGAAAAATACTTCATAAAAAAAAAAAAAACAAACACCTTAAAACATAGAGCTTTTATGAGGAAAATATTTAAAGAGAATTTCTTATTATTAATCCAGTGGAGGTGGTTTCTGTATAGTTTATTGATGCAAGCTGAGGAGGAGGTGATCCAAAGAGATGAACTGGAAAGGACGTGTGAGGCCATTTGCTGTATTGGAACAAGAAATATTAATTGTCCTATTTGGAACCAATGGCCTGTTCAGTACGCTCATTTGGTGAGAGGGTCATTTAAGAGGCTTGTTAACAGCATTGGTTCCCAAACCTCAGTCCAGTGGTTGTGATTCTACAGCAGGCCAGAATGGAGAAAGCGGGTGGCACTTCCATCCTGCAAGTTCCCAGTCACACATCCCGCTGTTCCCAGGCCCTGTACAGGCTGCTAATTGGTATTCACAGACACCAAACAGGAAAGCAAAGACAGGTCTGCAACTATCAAGTCCTTCAAAAAAAATGTAAGCTGTTAGCCAAAATCTTTCTCCACATTCTCCTCTCCCTGCCATGCAATACATCAGGCTCTGCCAGAGATCACAAGTGAACTGGGAATCCTAAAAAGCAACTGCATTGAGATCCTCCCTGAACTCTTCTGAACCCCATCACACCTCACAGAGCTGTGAACAGAACTCTATTAGAAGCACCATCCAGACTGGCTCAGAGATGCTTCCGGTTCAGATCCAAGAGGATCTCAAGTGACCCTACGTTCCACTCTCAGCATTCAGTCATACAGTTTTCTCCAACTCAGAAAGGACTAAAAAGAAAACACAAATATTGGCATAGGTGACTTGAGGTTACTTGACCTTTCCGAAGGAAGGAAGATTTTTGGCAGCCATAACCTGGCAGCTGTCTAGAAGGCAAGGCCAGGACACAAAGAGGAAGACAGGAAGCAGGGAGCTGGCCATGTGTCCTTGGCAGGCAGCAGGGCTTCGGGGTGAACCACCTCATCCCTGCCAAACCAGAAACATCGGGGAAAGCCCAGCTCATTGGCAAGTCTCGGAGGCTACAGTGTCCATCCTCTGCTTTAAACGACTGACGGAGCTAAATGGAACACCAGACCCTAATCTACTCAAACAGGATTCTCTTCTACTCTCTTAGAAACTTAATTTGCTCCTGTGTGTGTTTCCCAGGGAAGTGGTAAGGCATATCTTAAGGTGGCAAGGGTTGAAGAGAGTTTAAAGTAAAAAATATTCTGGAGTCTGGTAATGCCCATATTCCTCTTGCTTCTGAAGGGGTGTGTGTGTGTGTGTGTGTGTGTGTGAGAGAGAGAGAGAGAGAGAGAGAGAGAGAGAGAGAGAGAGAGAGATTTTAACTAGCAGGCCCTCCCCTTCCTTATTTCCCCTCAAAAGGAAACTGGAGTCAATGTTGCAGACTGAACTCTCCCACCCAGGCATTTAAAAACAAATGACAAAACCCTTTAAGACACCCAAGGAGGCTGCAGAGCCACACCCCATTTACAGCCAGCTACTGTTTTTACTTAGGCATTTGTTTGGCTCAGCTAGAAGGGATGAGGTAGCAGCATCTCATTGCTACAGTTGAGCCCCACACGGGGAGGAGGAGCGAGGAGGCTGTGCAAATAAACTGAGCCCAAAGGCTCAGACCTGGGTGCTGCTCCCAGCGTATTTTCTCCCTGGGGTGCCCTTTTGTTTCATCTTTTATGACATTGCTCATGTCTTCTCCAAAACTCACACCAAAATTTCCGGGTGGCTTCAGCTTCTTCGAACACAGTAGCCAATAATAAAATTAAATTGAAAATAAATTGCAAACACCTTCTGTCCAACTGGAGAAAGAAATATCCTACAAATGAACACAACGTAATGTTTTCTACCAGAAATTTCTTAAAGTCACAGAACTTTTTCATCCTTTAAGAATTTCCTCCATAAAAAAAAAGAAAAAAGAAAAAAAAAAGAAGTCAATGTAGAAAAATAAAGGAGGACCTAGCAGGCTTGACTCCGTTCTGAAGTGACACTGAGAAACAAGGTAAAAGCGGAGAACTCAAACACCACGGCGTCTCCCCCTAACAGGGGGTAATTCTCCAGCCAGCATCAGAGCCCAGGGCACCCGACACCATGCTGCTACCTCTTAAATGTTCCTTCCTCTTGCCTTTGGGGACCAGTTCCTTTGTCTATGTAAGCCTCCTTTTGTGGGAGCTTCTTTCTAAGCTTTCTCTACTGTATGTCCCTTCGGTATTGTCACGGCCTAAGAAAATCCTTCCACTGGCCCACCTCCTGGTTCCTGCCCGTACCCCCAGGGCAAACTCAACCAGCACCACATTGTCGGGGGACTCCCGACCCTCTACAGCTAACCCTGCTCTCACTGAACATCAAAGTCCTTGCTGATGTCACTCCTGCACAACTTCTGCCCACTCTCTCTCCCATATCAGTGAACAGGAAAGACTCATGCTGGAAACATCTCACCTCAATGCCCCACTTTCGGGTATTGGCGCAGACCTTACCTTTTGACGCTCCTCTGTCTTGCCTCCCTAATTGCAGGTCTCCATGCTCTTTACCCATGTGGCTTTCATTACTGAAATGTCCCTACTCTGACGTCAGACAAACTCCAATTTTATCTTTAAAGTGCTTGATTTCCTTCCTCTGGTATACTCTTCTGGCCCTCTTTCTCTGCATCTACCTAATGAGACCACCCTGCAGGGCCCACATCACTTTGCTCCCATCTCTTACAAAGTTTTAATACCGAGTAAAGGCTGGTTGTACCTGCACTATTTCCCTCCAGAATTGTGACTGGTTGTATTCTAAGGTACCTTGCATAATCTTGGACCTCTATTGACACTGAAGAAAGGTGTTATATTAAATATTCTATCTATGGAGAAATGGGACGAAAAGCATCAATTCCCTCGGGAAAGAGAAAATAATTTTTTTAAACGATAATAATGAGGTACCAATTCATACAAACAATTAACACCTAATAGTGGGATTCTGGAGCCAGAGAAGAGCTCAATGATACACCAACTGGCTAACATTCATGAGGTTCTGAGTTCGTTCAGTCCCCAGAAACAAAACAACAACAACAAAAAATACATCTAATTCTTACAGCATTTGCCCATTTGTTTATCTTTGAAGGATTAAAACCCAGCAATGTTCCTCCCACACATTATTCCCTTCCAGAGTTATTAAAACTCACCTTGCTCTTGCCTTTGTACAGAACACTTGGATTTGTACTATACTGATGCTCATTAACGTGGGAAAAATAAATGGTTCTGCTCAAAACTTACACATAAGGCCGGGTTTGGTAGCATACACCTTTAGCTCTGGCACTCCAGAAGCAGAACAGGCAGACTCCTGTAAATATGAGGTTAGTTCGGTCTAAACATTTGACCCTGTCTCAGAGAAATAAATTTAAAAATAAGCAGAATCTAATAAATTTTGAAAATAAGTTGCTATTTTCCTCAAGGAGACCCAAAGCACACCTAAAATTTTTGTTTGTTCACTGTTTTCCGCTACGCTACTAACACTTTTAGGGGACCACCAGTGACAGACCACACGTGATGGTGGCTCGCATCTGCAGAGAAGAATGATACAGGTGATGACAATGATAAACACCACAGCTGCACAAAGTGAGATGAGACTGTGAGGGGGTGGTTAGCACTCTCTGTCCTCTGCCGTCTCCATCTCAGAGCAGTCTGTGTGCTAGTGTGGAAGCTGGAGAATCAAATTAGTAGTTATCTCAAAAATTAAAAAAAAAAAATCATGTGGTCACACCTTAGTCTAGAACATGGAGAAAGTCTAAATGAAGGGCTCTTAAAAAGTCCTAAGAGAAAATAGCATAAAAACTGGTTTTCTATTACTATGCCCACCATTAAGAACAACAACGTCAAAAAATACTACCTTAAAAAAATCATAACCAGGGCTAGAGAAATGGCTCAGTAGTTAAGAGCACCGGCTGCTCTTGCAGAGGACTCAGGCTTGGTTCCCAGCACCCACATGGTGGCCCTCAACTATGCACAACTCCAATACTCGGGCATCTGATGTTCTTCTGACCCCCCTAGGGCCCAGGCATGCCTGCAGTTCAGAATCATACATACATACATACATACATACATGCAAAGCATGGATAGACATAAAATAAATTCAAAACACACAAAAAATTAGAAAGAAAAAAGATCATAACCAGGACAAAGTTTCCAAGTAGGAATAATGGAAATCATAAATTCAAAAATCTGATTTTAAGAAAGTGTATCCAGATGTACAGTGTGTTTATACATGGCTTTCCCTGATTTATGAGAGTGGTACAAGCAAATCACTGCGAAGAGACATCATGGATCGTGATGTCATATTCCTTATGGGGGGTGGGTGACTTTTTGCAATGTCAATTAATTCCAAATTTAGCTTTAAAGCCCCATGACCTCTACCATTTTTTAGGATAGCGAAAAAAGATCTATTGACTGGCTTTGTGGGCAGAACAGTTGAATGCTACTCTAGATAGAAAATTATTTCTTTCAGTCTATAAGAATAATTATCAGGCGATCACACAATTATTATAATTATATCCGTAAGAACTGTTATTGGGAATTTATCTCTGAAGCCGTCTCAAGCACTGCAGGGAACATTTATCGTTTTTAATGATCACCAACACAAGTGTCTTTATGCAACTGCATAAGTGATTTTACCTCTTTCTATTAATATCCTCCTGCATGCTTCGGGAGCCAAAGGAGATGGCCCCCACGCTTTTCCCCCAAAGCACTTCTTTGAGTCAAGCCAGGACTGTGGCATTTTTGAGACAGAAAGCTATGCTTCCCCTTCATGGCAACCTAACATTCACAGTGTGTTTTCCTAAATGGATGAACACCCCCCCTCAAAAAAAGCCCCTCAAATCTGTGTTTCATAAACTGTACTCTAAGAGAAGTGGCAATAAAGTTTATTACAGAGCTAAAGTATCTGCATAAACCCGGTTAATTGAAAAGTGGGTGGAGAAGGCTGCCAAATTAAATGTTTACATTAGCACAGCTGTATTGTAAAAACATTCTGCCCCCTGTGCTTTGTAATTATAAGATATTTCTGGACTGTGTATCTCTACAAAGTTTATCTCCACTGCCAAGAGTGTCTTGGCACAGAGCGGCTGCAGCTCTTGGCAGCCAGGGCTCTGCGCGGGCAGATCTAAAATGGCTGCCAAGCGGGCTCCTGAAATGTCGCCGGCCTGAGCCTGCAGCCTGGCCAGGGCAAAGGCCACTGCGGCTGGGCAGGGCTGAAAGCTGTCCCAGAGGCCAAGGGGCATTTCCCACACGGATAAGAGATGGTTCCACAACTTACTGTTCTGTTTTGTTCCCTAAGCTGCTTGAGAAACCACAAATCATTATTTGAAGGGCTACAAGTTAGAAATATGAAGACAGGGGTCTGGTTCCAAGTTCCATCCCTGTCATCGGTGAGCCCGCAACGCTTTTCACTAATTAAAGCAGCTCATTTAAATTTGGATAAAAGGTAAAATTAAATCCTCCTGATCCCACTTAAATTTACCATGGAAGAGCATGCATGGGCCAGTCGCCATTTGAAGTGGTGAAGTGTGCTTGCCCTCAACAGTATGTGCACAGAGAAAATGCTTGCACTCAACAGTATGTGTGCACATAAAATGCAAGCAAGATCAGTCCGCTTCTCTCTCAGGCCTTTCAAAGTCTGTGGGCCTCTTATATCATTCAAGTAACATTAGAAAGCATTACCAAACATTATGCTTTTCTCTGGCAAACACCTCGAATTCGAGAAATTATCCATAGCACAAAACACACCTAATCAAGAAAAGTGAAATAAAATCTATAGTCCTTGCATCTCTGCAAGACACAGGAGCTGACTCAAAAGGAGGCGAGGAAGGAGGGAGGGGGCAGAAAGGGTGAAGGGCAAGAAGGGAAGGAATGAGGAAGTAAAGGGAGGAGGAGGTGAATCGGGACTGTGTGAAGCAAAGTTGCATCGATTTCTTCACAGCAGGAATATAAAAAACAAAACCCGAAGGGACAAATAAAGGAACTAGCGGGGGAGGGGGGGGGGAGTGTACAAGCGAAAAGCTGTATCCCCAGATGCCAAGTGTCGCTGCTGGGTTTTTCTTCTAGGGAGTTCCACAAGTTTAAGTTCAGGCTGACAGACACATTAGGCCCAGGATTCTTTCCCCTGATCAGCTTCAGTTGAATCCAGCATTTGCTTGTGCAGAGATAAGTCAGAGGTAGAGGATAAATTCCATAAAGCTGACATGGGCAGGTGGCACTCATTTCGCTCATTGTGCTTACTCACTAAATGTCCTGTCTTTCTACCTCTAATTACATGCTCTCACACTCAACACAGCCACACTAATAATTTTTTCCTTTTTTTTTTTTTTTCGTCCACAGTATAATGGAGGAAGGCCTGATGTCTCTTTAGTGTGATATATTGATGTGTGTGCACGTGTCTGTGCAGGTGTGCTCACCTCTGGTGGAATGTGTGACAGCTAGAGAAAGACATCAGGTGTCTTCCTCTATTGCTCTCCACCCGAGTCTTTTGAGGCACGGTCTCTCACTGAGCCAGAAGATTGCTGCTTCAGCTGCACTGGCTATCCTACAAGCTTCTAAGAGTCTCCTTGTCTCTACCTTCCAGCAATGGGATGACAGATGCACGCCATGTCCAGCCTCAGACCAAGCTCACAGAGCTTGAGCAACAAGCACTTTACTCATTGAGCCCTCCTGAATCCTTTCCAAGAACACATTATAAATAATATCTGTCCTCCAGTATTCACCTAACAGCACAGAAGCATGGCTACTTTCCCTGGTAATTTCTTAAGATTTGTTTATCTTATGTATATGAGTGTTTTGCTTACACACGCATGCCTGGTGCCTTATGGAGGTCATAGAGGAGCAGACCTACAGACTCCCCTGGAGTTACAGCTGTGGGCTGGCATGTGGGTGCTGGGAATTGGACCTGGATGCTCTAATAAGACTAGCCTGTACTCTTAGTCTCCGAGCCATCTCTCTAGCCCTTCCCTGAAAATTTCCACAGCAGGACAATTTCTCACCATTGTTATGACTCTACATATAAGACATTTAGGCACTCTTAGTCTCTTTTAAATTAGTTGTCAGAATGATAAATATCACAGCCACGTAAAGATGGGCCACTGTGAACAGACTGATAAACTAAAGTCAATATGTTCAAAAGACATCTTTAGTTTCCCTGCTGACTGACTAACACTCTTAAAACTTGAGCTGATTTAATTTACTTTCGTGAGGTTTTATAGTGTGATTCTGCTAATTTGTTGTTTTCTTCTTTAAGAGTTTCCAAATTCCAAAATAATAATCTATTCAACAATCACTCAACAAATGGTGATTGCTCACCTCCTGCACGAGGGATTCTGTTCTGGAAGAAAGAACTTGGCAAAGGAAACATTGCTTTACAGAAACACTCATAGTTTTGGAATCTGCATGCTCCTTGTTGTGGCCATTTTTGACATACCTCCTGACAAGTGGCTATATTTTATAACCTCACCTAGAACCCATGTTTCTAGCTGTTGTATACTTCATGAATTACTGAGTGCACGGGACAGTGCAGCACATATAAAATTGATACCTGTACCTGGAAAAATTCCAGTAAGGATAAAAAAACATGTGTAAATCCATGGTGAATATTCTACACACTCTGACTTATAATACTGGCTTCTCCTCTTTACCAGTGACTATTTCATGAATGAACAGTAGTAAAGTGAAAGTCAGGCTGTGAGCTGCTGACCAGCAATTTACATCTGTCACTGTTCTCCAAGCCATGCACAGATGTCATTCTCAAAGGAACAAGGAAAGTGGGCGCTGATCCCTGTACAAAGACCAAGTATGTTCAGCTAATACATGAAAAAGCAAGGAATTAAACCCAAGACACTCAGACTCTAGACACCAATTTCAGTGACTGTTTTTCCAAGTTTGAGTGTTACCACTGGATATAATAATAATAATAATAATAATAATAATAATAATAATAATATAATCTGCAGATAGAGGTGCAACCCCTCAAGCTACAGGGAGCCTTTACCAATTCTCCAATTTTTGACATGTATCTTCCTAATTTTCCTGACAGGAAACTCCACTGAATGCAGGTGCTGAGTATGGTAAGCTGGGGTTGGGGTTTTGTCATGTGCACAAAGAACAGAAAACCATGCTGCCATGGCATGCTACAAATTGAAGACTGTGCTGGCACTCTGCAGTGACAGGCCAAGGCCACAGAGCACGAGCAGCTCCATGGTGGTAGCATCCTCACCATGCTGCTTCCACCCACAAACCTCTCCATCTCCCACCATTGTCCTGAAATTTCCACAGGAGCAAGTGATTCCCTGCTAAGTCTTATCTCCCAGGGACCATCTGATGGCTTCCGGTTCCAGTTTCATGACTGTCAAGATAGTCTTTGTGGTACTTCACATGGTCCTTTACAAGTGTGGAGAACAGCCAGTTCCCATGTTCCCCCCGAAGACAGACCTCCAACACCATCTTCAGTACTTCCTCATACATCAAGTTCTCAGACAAGAAATATTTCCTTGCTTCAGTGGGCATGGTCCGCTCTACCACAGAACACAGTGCTGTGAAGTTCACAAGGCCAAGTGACTCGCCTTGAAAGGATGGCAAGCACCAAACAATGATCGAAATCAAAGCGAAAAGAGTTCTAGCACTCCAGAGTCACGTGGGTCACATTTTCCTCAGAGATAGTGGGAGGAATTAAGGACAGATTTGTAAAAGCCAGTATGGCTTGAGTTCTGATTTTGTTATTTATGAAATATAATAGTCTTTCTTTTGATATTTGTTATATACCAAAAAGTTTTTCTTTTTTTCTTTTTTTAACAGAGCCCTTCAAGAGTATTGTTAATGCAAAGGCATCAAATTCCTCCAGTTCAATGACTATGGTATAAAAATCATTTTGGAAAAAAAAAAAAAAAAAGATTTGAAAAATTATGCCACCTCTGTCATGTGACTAACCAATATAAGTAAATTCATCTTTTATATATGTCAAATCATATAATACAATAAGCAAATGCAGTAGATATGTGGTTTTTTTCAAGATGGAGATTTCTTTTAGAAATATACTTTTCTAGATAATTTTAATCATCATTTCTCATCTTAAACACTTAACTAGTATTTCTTCAATGAGGTCTTTTCTGGCATGACTGCTGGCTTAGAAGACATAGAAGAAGACAACTGTCAACAAATGCCATGAGGAATACCAACAAAGATCCAGCATTTATTAGAAAGCAACTGTGGGAGAAGGCAGATTTAATTGTGCATACATATTTTTATTCATTAAGATGAATAACCAATCAAATCCCACACTATGGTGTCCTGGCCTCATAACACATTAATAAAGTTTCTTAAAGGTTTTGGCAGGGGGCCAGCACAGTCCATTAACTCTTTGTAAGTTGTAAAAAGAAGGAAAGTCATTTCGGTCTGTTTTGTGGTTATGAATGAAACAGCGGGCGGCCTGCAAGGAAACGTCACTTTGGATATGGCGGTGGTAATGAGCACTCTGCTGATCGGTTGTGGAGGACTGTGGAGAAGCTAAAGCATCCCGCCACAGCAAGGCCGCAAGGATACGCTGCAAAGTTAATCACAGCGAGCAGGGGAAAGAGCAGAGGCCTCCACGCTCAGATCTGTTGATCTTGCTAATAGGCTGTCACACTGCATCTGGGTAAACTTAGCCACTGTGAAACCCAAAATTATAGAATACATCTTATGCGACTAAGCTGTTCTCTGATCACTTTTTTTTTTTTTTTGTCATAAAACATAGCTGCTTAAGTTTATACTACATGAAGTCTGGACTGTAAAAATCAGGGAGGGGAGAATCTTTAACTTAGAAAACAAAATTCTTCCTTTGCAGTGTTTTGTTTAACATGCTTGAGTTAAGTCATATAAATACCCACAACAATTGGTAGCCACGTGTTTGTCTCCAACTTTGCCTAACAATTTGAACTGAAGTGCTGCAGTTCTCCCCAAAGCCTTACAATGCCATCTGTTCTCATTTTCACAACATCACAAACATTTTCCTTTAGAAAAAGGATACAATATTTTGCTTCGTTTCCAGAATGAAAACGTCAATGAAACTAAACATATATAGAAGCATCCAAGTTAACACACAAAGCTCCAAATACATGGGTGTCCAAGCTATGGGGCAAGCCCAGGCACAGGGTGCGTGTCAGACACCTTCTGGTTCTTACCTTTTATGTACTCCACTGTAAAGACACAAAGTTTGTTTGTTCTTTAAGGTTACTATGAATAGTAATTGTAAAGTTTTTAAATACTTTGTAAGTAATTTGAAGACGAAAACCCGGGGTACACACACTAAAAGCCTACACTGTGTCACTGGTTTTGGTCACTTTGGCTGTTCAAAACTATCTGCAATGTAGGTGCACACACATACTTGCGCAGGTACACAACCCATGTACAGACACAGGCTCCATCCATCTCCAACCAGACATGAGCAGCGTCATTAGTCATTAACACTTCTAGGTGTTAAAACTACAAATCCACTATCATAATCTAGGAATTCATATGAGGCCAAAAAAACGACATTTCAAGGAGAAGAGACAATAGTAGTAAATGTAACAGAAAACATCATTCATTCTTTACTTTTTTTAAAGTCTTCTTCTAGGGAAAAAAAACAGGAAGAATATGTTTAACCTTCAAACGTAAGTGTTCTTGGCTGGCTCATGAAGTGTCCTTCCTCCTTATTTCAGGTTTCATTGAGTCCATCCAGATGTGTAATGTTTTAGCTGTGTCTCTTGTATCCTGACGGTTTTCTATGAACTTGTTACCTTCTACTAGGTAAAAATGTAGGAAAGTCTTGCTAAAAGTTGAAATTCTCATCTACAGAAACCAATTTGTTTCTGTTGGGACTAAAGGCCAGAAATTACGTTTAATAATTGTCCCTTGATAATTCAGACTAAGTTAACTTTCATATATTACACCTGTTATGTTATAATCATATGCATATATTTATCCTGCACATATATTACTCTATACTCACATCATAATGTATATATAAATATATGCCATGGTAGAAAGAACTGTAACTTGGAAAAGACATGGTATAAAATTGCTGGTTCTTTAATTAAAAAACAAGACTGGGGACAATGAGATAGCTTAGCAGATAAAGCCATCCTCTGTTCAGCAGAACCCATGTAGTGAGAGGATAAAACTGAGTCCAGCCAGGGGTCCTCTGACTTTCATACCTGCACAAGCACACACAAACAAGTCTGCTCTTAGTCCCACAAGCCCAACTAGTCAGTAGAGTAGTTTCTGGTATTTGGAGGTGGTGGTGTGTGTGTTTGTGTTTGTTTGTTTGTTTAATAGTAATGTTACCTGAACTTTTTTTTTAACCTAATTTTATTTTTTTCATTAGAAGAAACACATCTACAGGACAACCTGGATTCAGATATGGGCGCATCTGAGGAGTTTCTGAAAATAAATACACTCCTTTCTTATATCCGTAGTTTGAAACATACAAGAAACAGATGGGATATGACAGTTGTGTAAACTCTTTCTACACTACCTAGAAAACAAAGTAGTAGAATAACTTTAGTGACTTAAAAATAGTAGGCACAACTATGAAAAACAGCGAAATTAGGGGGAGGGCACTGTGATCACCCCACGGTACAACTTAAAACAAAAGAAAAAGGCACTGTGCTGCTATGGCACTCAAGGCAAGCAACTGAACAGAGGTCGTTCTGAACAGAGCAAAGAGAATCCAGAGTCTCCAGAGTCGGAGTATATCAAGTCACAGAAGTTGCTGAGAATCACAACTGGAAGTTGGTTGACTCCTAAGAGACAGGAGGCACAAAGATACTGAGCAGCTTTGTACCCTCTGGACCACCTCAGCCAACGGATACACTTCATATCAACCTTGTCCTGTACGTCCCAGTGAACCCGGAGAAGAACTTGTGGGCACAATTATTAAGAATGATGATGGAGCCACAGATAAGATCCCAATGGAGGAAGCACTTCAGAAAGTGCTTTGGCATCAAGAACAAACTAAAGCATTTAAATGATCTCTCAGCTACTCAAAATATCCACAACAAAATGTGTCACTTGGATTAATGGTAACTTCGGTTTAACTGGTACTAAATGTATCTGGCTATAAGTTATTTCATATACTTTGTTCCTACTCTGAAAAGGTATGTATACATGATTATATACTCATTAAATTGAATCATATATCAATGCATTAAAAGAAAAAATTTTAAACACAATGTATGACTTCCTAATAGTTTTATTTCTAAAATGTCTTGGTAAGTTCAAAAGGCAGCTAACTAACTAACTAGACTCAACCTAAAATACAACATTGAGCATTTCAAACTTTTCCATATAATTTGAATCCATTTCCAATTGAGCAACACTGTAAATAATTTAGGTAAACCATATCAAATATTTTGTAACATTTCTGAAAAGAAAACGGTTAAAAGATTGGTATGACTTTATATAATACATGCTTTAAAAATTATAATAAATAGCTCTGCTACATCCAGTACATTTCACAAATGTACAAAACCCTTTCATATCTTTCATACCACCTTATCCCAGTCACCCTGTGAGGGAGGCATCATTATCCCCATTTCATAGATAAGAAATTGAGGCATAAAGAGATGCAATGTTTTACCCAAGGTCATGGTCCAGTAAACTCATGCCTGGAGAATAATTAGCTCAAGTTAGATAAAGGCTACTTCCTTCTTCCCCATTCCAGCCCCAGACACATATAAACACAAAAGCACTGCGGAAAAACAACCAAAAATTCCACCAGCCTCCTCCATGTGATTCACCTGAGCCGGTTTGTACTTTTGTAAGTATTGTTTTTGAAGGGAGACAGAATACATCTTCATGTCGTTTAAAAATACCACGAAAGACCTGTCACTACCTCTACAGCAGAAAGCCTCATCAGGGAGTCTGTTGTATAGGTTGAGCCTTAGGAAATGATGAGTTGCTTACCAAGGTCCCCCATCCTGGGTCAGATAGGGGATTTACACTACTTCTGTCATCTTTCATGCACATCAAAGGTTCTTAAGCATCAACACGCCTGAGAATCGCTTTCAGAACTTATTTCAGCAGTTTCTAGCCCAGAGTTCTGGGCAGGAACCTGACAATGAGCAAGTCAGAGCAGGACCCTTGTCTCTGCATTTCACAGGAGCCCACATGATGCCAATGCCACCAGCCCAAAGACCACACTTGGAGAGCAGCTACATGGTGGTGAGGTGGGGTAAATGTGACTCCACCATTCTCCTGAAGGTTTCCACACTTTCGTGTGAAGTTCACAGTTCTTAATATGTAACGGCACCTGCGCATCCAAGGCCTCCAGCCAGACTCCTCTCAGGGTTCCGCCTAGAACCATCATCTGTAGAAGCCTTCTCTCAGCTGAAGTTTTCAACACACACACACAGTGCTCTCTGGCCAGAAAGCACGGTTCCCTTTGTCCCAACATTTCTGGGCGTTTAACTGTTCTGCTTTGCCTCTGTTCTCAGAACCTGACATGGTCAGTAAATGGATGCCCCACCTCCCACTCCCTCTACTCCTAGTCCTCCACATTCAGCACCCCTCATCATCTCCCTCGCATCTTTCCTCATGTTCTTTAACAGTCCACTGCCACTGTCAGACTCTCCATCAGAGCTCTGTCCTTTGACATCACACCACACTCTACCTCCCTCAAGCAGACCACAGCCTCATCATCATCAATCCCTTTACTTAAGAAGCAGACCTCCCAAAGAGAACTTCTGCTGCGCTGAACACACCCTGTCTTCTCTCGATGTCTTCTCCTCTACCCTGCACCCTTCTCTGAAGGGCCTATGCCTGCACATGGCAATCTGTTTTCCTGGCCAGGACCTGCACAATAACACACAAACCCTGCTCAGAAGGGGCCAGTGAACAGTTTAATGCCCTGCTATCCCATCTGGGAAGCCTTTACTCCTGAAAGAGGCCCTATGATTTTTGTCAGCAATGCTGAAGGTGCACTGTGGAGCTGGAAAACACGTGTGTACTGAGGAGGCTCAAATGCACTTTCCATTCTCAGCTCTTCTATTTCAACTGGCTCCCAGCACCCTCCTACCCAGACCCCAAAACCCAGACAAAGAGCTTTCCTCTAAGAACTAGCCAACTTTCTTCCCTCAGATTGAAATGTGTATGTATGTGTGTATATGTAAACATACAAGTATTTTGCTAACTGTACCTTCCTTTCCATATTAAGATTTTAATTGTACCCTCTTTTTTTTATATTGACTACCAGGAAACTCTTATTTATATGGTGCTTATTATCCAGCAGTGAACATCTCTGAAGTTTCTACAGCTACATAAATCTGTACTCTGCTGGTCTCCGATATTCTATTTGTTCTATTTCTTTGGCCCTAATTCTCTTTTCCATTTGAAATTTATCTTTATGACATTGACTGTGAATAGCCTACTCTAAGTTGCTTATTCTACAACGCAGCGCACACAGGAATGAGAACCAAACAACAAAGATAGTCATGCTATGCACCAACTTAAACAGATCCTACCCAGATAAGATATGTATGTATCCATATGTGTGAGTGGATAGATGGACACAAGGGCTTATTGGTAGAACGCTTGCCTAGCATGTGCAAGGACCTGGGTTCAATTTCAGCCCCCAAACAGAAAAAGGATAGGTAAAAATGCATTAAATGTAAGAATGAAAGGGCACAGTAAGGAACAGTACAAAGGACATTCATTCCTCACTTCTATCCACACACAGTAATTATTTTCAGTAAATGCATTACTTTTAATTTCTCAAGGTACATAGTTGGGTAAAAGTGATCTTATGCCAATCTCATTAACGAGGCGATAAGCAGAGCAGGCAAAAAGAGAAACAGCTACAGCAGCTTTCACTTAATCTCCAAAGACACTAACTTTCACCCCAGTTTCCAGTAGACTAGGTAGGGCATTTGTAACAACCACAACAAAGTGAGTAGAGCTTGCACATAAATAGAATGAGGAGACTGAATTATATCATCTCTTTACCCATTTATTAGTTTAAATAAAACATGGAAACTGATAACTGAGCAGCATCACTAGGTGACTATCTATTTGCATATACCAGCTGAAGGTCATTTTAAGAATACATGATTAAGGTTAACTGAATAAATAAGGAAGGGATTGTCTATTTGGTGGTGAAATGCTCTCTAAACAGATGTGTGAAACATTTAATTCTCCGGTTCTAGAGAATTGTTCTCCATTGTACAATGCACGAGGGCCTCAGTCAGATACTCACTCAGCACAAGGTGGAATAAAGAATCATAAGGGAAAATAAACCTGCTCTTTTATTATATTATCTACAGAGATCCTTCTCAAGAAGCAAGACAAAGATGGACCATTTACTAAGAGTGGGGTTTATTTTTTTCTGAACAATAAAAGAGAACGAATCTACATGTCAGTGTCATTTGTGATTTCTTGTGTGCTGCTACAGTTGTGCTTTAAAAAAAAAAAGAATTACTCTTATTACTAAAGCATAATTGTATAAGTGTTTTCTTATTTTTTTAAATTATGGGTATGTATATGACTGGGTGTGCGTCTGTGCGTGCGAGCACAGATGCCCAGAGGCCAGAGGCATCAGATTCCCTGGAACTGGAGTTACAGGTGGTTTTGAGTTGCATGGCATGGATGCGTTGGGAATCAAACTCAGTCCTCTGAAAGCACAATGCAAGCTTTTAACCACCACGCCATCTCTCCTTTTTTAATTATCCTTTAAAAAAGGATAATTTAGAAAGCAATTTTCAACTGATTTGTCCATCTGCTTGCTTTATAACATAAATCAGTGTCCTGATCCTTCACAGTCCTAGAATTGCCATATTTCAAACCCCAGCACAGGAAGTCCACTGCACTTGGTAGCTGCAGAGTAAAGGTCGGTACTCTCGTCACTCTTAGCCATGGTAATAAAGCTGGCACACTTTACATTGTAGTGAAAGCAGTCAACTTCAAACTTAGTTAAAAATAACACTTAGCATTGAGATTTTTGCTTTGTGAAGAAGAGGTGTCCGAACCTGCCTGAGATAATCATGGCTGGTGGTCAAAAACTTAGCTTTTCCACTAAATGTAAGTTTAAATGAATGGTAAAATACCTAAGCAACTTCAAATTCGTAGTCATTTGCAAAATGTAAAAATCAACAAGTCAGGGAGGCTTCCCAGACGGGGAAGTTATATACATACTTCTTTCCAAGCTACTGTGCGATGCCATAGTGTCCTGGAAAAGAGGGAGTGGACCCTGCCCAGATGTAGCCCATGGCAGTTCAGTGTCCAAGTGGGTTCCATAGTAATGGGAACAGGGACTGTCTCCGACATGAACTGATTGCCCTGCTCTTTGATCACCTCCCCCTCAGGGGATGTGCAGCCTTACCAGGCCAGAGAGGAAGACAGTGCAGACAGTCCTGATGAGACCTGATAGGCAAGGGTCAGAAGGAAGGGGAGGAGGACCTCCCCTATCAGTGGACTGGGGAAAGAGCATGGGTAGAGAAGGAAGAGGATGGGTGGGATTGGGAGGAGGAGGGAGGGAGCTACAAGGGGGGGGGGATACAAACTGAATAAACTGTAATTAATAAAAATAATAATAAAGAGGGAGTGGAAAGTGAAATTCTGTAATAATGACAGTTTTCAGTGTTTGAGTGTGTACTGGTGAGTGTGAAGGAAGCATGAAGACAGGATGAACCCCACAAAAACTGAACCCCAGAGAGGTGTGCTGTCCCCCATTGCCACAGTTGCAGGACCAATTTGATCCTATGCACCAGACAGAAAAACAGCCAAGCTTCCCTGCTCACATTAGTAAATACTGGCAGAATATTTACTGAAATGACTGAAATAAAAATGGGCATGGGATTTCAGTAATATTAGAATCCATAAGTATGTTAAGTGTAAAGTTATATTATTTGCAATAAATTGGCTGTTTTGTGCAATCTCCCACCGAAACATTAGTATTAATTTACAGAGCTTCCAGGCAACAAATTTCTCTTATGTAGCTTATGTTATCTACTTAACATATTACTATGTCCAACTCCCACTGTTTCCTATTTAAAGCACATAAAATCTAAATTAGGTGCTGTACAAATTATTTCTGGTGTGGACATGAGCAATCAAAATAAAATACAAGATTCAGAAATTACTTAATAATGCTGCAAAACAGAAACTATGCAAACTCTAAGCCTATGTTATTCTGAAGAGTCATCAAATCTTGGTCCGAAAAGTCACTTGCTGATTATCTCATTTAAGATAGGATTTCACTGAATTAATGTTTATTATTTATTCATTTATCCTGCTTCAATATCTGAAATATTGGAGAACACTTATGAAAAAAATGCATGTCACTGAGATAAAAAAGAAATATGAGTATATCTGGGTGAAGAGAAAAATTAAGTTAAACAAGTGTGTATGGGTCTCAAGCCTTTATACCCCAGTACTTGGTTAGAGAGCTGTCTTAATGCCCCAGGCTCCCTTTCTTCCATGTTTGCTGACAGTCTGTGAATCACCAAGATCTAAGGACACTTTCAGAAGCAGGCAAGGATCACTCTTCCCCGGAAAGGCAGTGAGAATGATGAGGTGTGAGTATCTGAGCAGCCCTGGAAAGGCAGACATGTTCTCAAAGGGAACGAGCATTTGTCTAAGAGATGAGAACAAACCTCATCACAGTGTGCTATGCAGGTCAGATATGAAACGGAAATGATAACATTTTATAAACATTTGATTGCTTTATGTCCAGGATCCTTTCAAGAATGTGACTTTGAATAACCTCAAAGCTATCCTGTCTTCAGAGCTCTCCCGGGCTCCTCGAGCAGCAGTGATGAAACCCAGATGCCATGGGCCAACCTTGTGTCCAAGCCACCATGGCTTCAGAGCAGCTTGTAAAGACTTGCAGACAACAGTGTGGGAGTCTGAGGGTCCTAAAGAAACTGTAAGGAGCTCTTAGGCAACTTTTAGCTGAGGTGCTGGCCACCTGGGTTACTGATGACCATGGAGGCCAGGAGGCCAGTCTCCAGTTCCCTTTATTTCTGATATGTGGTTTTGTTCTTCGGTTTACTGGAATCCTTTTTGAGGAACAGAAGAAGCTATTCCTACTGTCCAGGTTAAGTCGGGTCTTTGGCATCTGAATTGTGCTGACCCTTTTCCACTTGAACTCGATGTGAGAACAAGCCACCCTCCTTCCAATCATCAAAAGACAGGTTCCCATCTGTGATGCTTGCCCTTGGAGGCACTGTGGCGTGTTTGTGAAGAAGCATGTGACCTCTGGGGACGGAAGCCACCCTCTCAGTTCCTCTGGCAGCTTCAACTAAACATCTTTGACCTCATTTTCCCACCACAAAAACATTTCTCAAGCGCTAGTTCTTCATAAAGGGGTAGCCACATCACTCATAGACATTACTCAAGTTAATTTGATGGTATCAGCCCCTCCACTCTCTTAAATGTTGAATCCTGCAGAGTGTGGCACCATTTATGACTGTTCCCTTCTGCCATGCCTAAAGATTTGTTGTTTTGATTCTTTATACTTAAGATTATCAACATTTTCAACAAAACTAAAAAACCTAAGATCCAGCTAAGTAACAATATCTGGAATATGAATGTTATTTATTATATAGGCACATAGCTAAAAATGACATTTTCCATAGTTCTCAGAACATTAATATGTTGTTCATCTTGTGACAATATATTTAAATTTTTGATGTAAAGACATTCTTCTGAATACGACACAGTTTAGGCTATGATGTCAAAACCATGAGCCTAAAGATCGAGCTTGCTGTTTTAGTTTACAGACTCATCCAGTCTGGAAATTACAAACAACTCTACACTTGCTGTCATACTTACTCAGGCCAGATTTTTGGGTTTTTTCTGTTTTATATGTATTTTACAGAGGAGGTTGTCTTCCTAGAGGTTTTATTGAATATGAAGTCAGAGAGGATTCTAACTGCTTACCAACACTCTAGGCAGAAATTCAGGAGAAAACCTTGAACATATGATACTATAGTGTATAGATTCAAGAAATAAGGGACTGTCGATCCAGTGCAGCAGTAGCAGCAATGGCACTGTACATGTTTACCCTGCATGCACAAGGCCTTGCTTAATGGGGGAGAGGGGAAAGGAGAGGAAAGGAGAAGGAAGAAAAGAAAATAGAAAACAGAGAAGCAGAAATTCAAAATATGGCAAGTTCTTGTTTACACAGAGGAATGGAAGCCGTGGTTCATAAAGCAGCGTACCATGAATCCTCCTGAAGCCTGACTCATTTCATCGGAACCCGCACAATGACTCTGGAGGCAGTGGTTCCACGCCTGAGAAATAGATGCCTTCCCTGCGAGAAGAACTGTACCAAGGATTCCTCTCCACCTTCAGGGTCAGGAGAGCATCCAAGCAGCAGGCCTGTGCCCCTGGCAAGTATCAGCCTGGTCCCTGCACTCTTTACTGAACAGTCAAGGCATCGTCTCCTTACTATGTCTAGAGGGCTCTTCTCCTTTGCGGGTAAAACAAAGGCAAAATCACGGAACATGATCTTGAATTTTCTTCAGCAAGGATCACTAAACACTTCTAAAGTTCATCTTACTATTTATTATAAATAATGATGATATGCAAATCCACTGCAGAGTAAGCCATGAAAGAACACTGTGTGTGTTCTTTAAATTAGTATGTGTAACACAAACAAGACAAAACCATCTCTGTGGCACTGTCTGCACTTTGTGGTTCCACGGCTTAGAGAGATGCTTTGAATGTCATTTATAATGCTGTATCACTGGATGAAAGTTACGGCATTCTTCAAAGATCATTAAGCAAGGCCTCAACTGAATCCACAAGGCACCAGAGCTCAAGAGAAATCAAGAACTTTGCTTAGGAGCCAAGATCTTTCCACTGTCTCTCAGAATGATGGTGGCTCTGTAGTCACTGCCAGCAGCTCCATATCTTACACTGTAACACGCAAACCTTCCACTCCCTACACTTCCTCTTCTCCTTCCTGGCCTCCCGTAGCTTCTTACTCATCCCTAAAAAAATTTTCCTCACTCTTTCAATGAAATCGAAGTGAAACTTCCTTCTTCTCTTCTTGACCTTCTCATCACTAGAAATGAGGGTGACACAAACAGGTCTCTACATCTCAAGGGTCCCACTCCTCCTGTGGTGAAAACTACACAGTAGACTCTCATCCCCCTGCCTCTCCTGATGGAAGCAGCTACATCACTCTGTCCACATGCCCATCTCCTCCTTACCTTCAAGTCTGTGAGCTCCTCTAGGACCTCAGTGTAAACGGTATACTCTCAGACTAAGCCAAATGCTGACACACCAGCAGCTCCTGCCCTCTGGACCCCAGCTTCTGCTGGATAGTCTCATAGTTCATTTAGAATCCAACCCCCTTCTTTACCATGGTGACTGCCCTATATCTCAACAGAGAGGATTCTCATGGTTTGAAATTCTGAGCTTCCTAAATTCCAAATTCTGAGAATTTATAATGTCACAGTTACTAATATGCAGTTCTGATCACATGGAAGATACTAGGCTAAGCATGCTTTTTCACAACAGTTCTATGGACTAGGTGGGACCACATAAGATTGCCAGTAGTCAACTTTTTTGATGTATAAGTCTGTATTATGTATTTATTTGGCCATAATAGCTTCATTTTGCAATTGGGGCTAAATCAGAGAAAATATCTCTCTAAAGTCATACACCTGAAATATATGAGCCTCCAAAGATACTGCCCTACACTGTTTCCCAAGTTTCTCTGACGCCCCAACATTGTAGAGCTAGTTGTACATACATAGTTTGCCTCTGCATTACTTCCTTCAATTAAGAGTCAAGTTGGGCTTAAGAACAGCCTCTTCCCTTGGCATTTTCTGGTAAAGCCCAAGTCAAGCTGATCCCTGCTGCTAGAACCCAAGATGTAATTGAACAAGCTGCCCTCTGGCACACCTCTAATGCCTTCCAATCACTCTATATACCAGGCACCTCTCTCTTCTCTAAATGCACACTTACTTAAGACATCATTGAGCATGTCACTTTCCCTCATTAAGCTGATAATCCTCTCAATTATTAAATGAGTATATCAGAAAGATCCAGAGATCCCTTCAATTTCTTCTTAGTATAAATGATATAAATGAAGCAGTGAATTTCCTTTAAAAATGAAACTGAAGCTCATATAGATAAAGGCTCCCCTGTTTAAGAAAAGATGTGAAGAGTCTACCTGCTTAGCATTCTAATAATTACCTCTCCCCCCAAAACCACAAAGAAATCAACTCCTGGCTGTTCCAGACCTGCTTTCACATCCTTCTGTTGATCCCCGAAGCACCGTTACCAGCACACTGATTCTTTCAGATATCTTGTTATTGCAAAGACTTCCTTCTTTGTCATCTATTCCAGTCTATATTTTTCCAAAATGCTTCCTACATTCTACACTGAAAGGCCTTGCTTGGGGCAGGAATTTCCTTGTTCAGACACCCACAACCTACTACCTACTACCTAAGGCAGATCTAAGGTGATCACTGCAATCTCCTTTCCTGGTCTACAATCCATGAGCCCATACGTGAACACCAGAGATTTTATTCGCCAGATGAGATTAGATGGCAGACTTGAGAAAAGGTACTTAATGCCAGTGGATCTGACATAATCAAAGAGCTTTTTAAAGGGAGACTTCTCCAGCTTGCCTCAGAAGACAGGTCAGAGAGCTTAAAAACATGAGAAGGGCCTTCGCTGCCTAAAGGCCAGGAAAAAAAATTCAAGCACCCTGTAAGAACCGGCTGCAGCCTCCAACGGCCGGCAAAGAAACCATATACCCACAAGTGTTACACTCGGCCAACAACACAAAAGAGAACTTTAAGACAGTTTCCGCCCACCCTTGCCCTAGCCTCCAGATGAGAACTCACCCCAGGTTCAACACTGACTTTAGTCTTGGCATCAACAGGGCAGAGAACACAGTTACATGGCACAGGCTAGCTTGCAACCAGAGACTCCTTTAAGGCAATACGTTTGTTGGCATTTGATGATACACCCTGACACATTTAGACCCACAGGATGATATCACTGCATCATCTGACATCCATGTCCTCAAAGATCTTTTCCCCCATTCCAGTCTCAATGAGCAGTTGGAGACCACTTACTGCCCTTATTCACCAAGTGGGTCCACACTTCAGTAACACTACCCTTAAGGCAAATGACTTTGTAAGACTCCAACTCCGATGAACAGCATAAATTAACGCCTTTGCTGCATTGTTTTTCTGACTTGCGCCTGTCTGTAACAATTTCAGCAAGTCTGGTTCACTTCCATTTTCCCCACATACAATATTTAAATAGAACACAGCTTAAAATTATGATTCCTGAATTTTAAAAATCTTTACAGTATATATGTGTATGTGTGTGCATGTGTGTGTGATAACCACTAATTATTTAATGCCCATGAAACTTCTTTTATTTCTTAATTATTTTATTGTATAATTCATTAGGAGTGTTCCATTACAAGGTAAAATTATGACACATCAAGTTCAAAGAAAAGAGGGAAAAGAAAAGGAGGAAGATATCTTCATCAGTCCTAACTCTATTCTGCTAAATCTACCAAATATGAACCTCACAAGCAAATACAAGTGGTCCTGTCCAATAGACACAGTGCTGAGAACCCACCTGGCCCTGTCCAGTAGACAGGGCAATAAGAACCCACCAGGTCCTGCCTGATAGAACCCACCAGGTAACCTGGGAGTATTTCCTGGACCTGCATGTCTTCAGCCTCATTAAGGCACTCGGTGTGAGATTCATTGGACAGTGTGCTCTTCTCAAATTTTGTCCTGGAAAAAAGGCTTCTACTTACCTCCACTTGCCTACAAATAATCTAAAACAGTATTGAAAGAAACAAACTCAGAAAAATAGAGAAAAAGAAAAATATTCTTCCTCATTATGTTTCCTCTAATCTCATTATTATATTTCCTGGAACAAGTAATAGCTCTTGAAACATTTCTACACAGAAAGCCTTTGCAAAGGGGCATCAATAAGGTACAAAATAATTTGTAGGCTATCCAGGAAACCATACCATTATCTATTGAAGACCCCTGCTCACTGCCACCACTGTTAATTTTTAGTCCTTTATTCATAGGCGCAGGAAGAAGCTTTATTTCCCTAATAATAGACAAGTGCGATGCTATCTCTAAAACAGATAGCTAAGAAGCAAAGAGGGTATTTGAATCGAAACTGTCTTTAAAAAAAGGGTGGGGTGGGGGACATTCGTGATCACAATTGAACACCCTGCCTTGTCTCAATCGCGTCACTCTCTTTGTGTTCACCATGTCATGTTACAGTTAGCTGTAAAATAGGTGGACTCCATCTTGTAGAACGTTAAGTGCTTGTCCAATTGTACAAGGTTTGCTTTCAAAGTATTGTCGTCTTTTTTATAAAAACGCTTACAAACTTTCTCTCTAATTAGCAAACTTTCGGTATTACTAACTGTGGTCCTTATGCTGCATACACATTTTCTGGGGTTAAATCTGTCTTACATAATTATAATTCTGCACCAGGTGTGTGTGTGTGTGTGTGTGTGTGTGTGTGTGTGTGTGTGTGTGTGTTAGCTGGGATTAGACCCAGGGACTTGCACATCAGGCAAGTTTTCTAACACTAACCCACATCCCCAGCCCTTTGAGTAGCCCTTCCCACGGAACTCCACACCTCATAGTAAAATTCTACCCTCTTATCTACATGTTTAACAGTTTTAAATTGCATATATAAATGGGAGTAGAAACATTTCTTTAAAGGTGAAGAACAGCCTTACTTTGGAGTGTATTTCATTTGTGTATAGAGGGCTCTTTTATCTAAAAAAATGCTCTTAAGTAGGCAGATAAACAAGCAATTAATTAAATAAGCAAGCCATTTTTTTTAGAGTCCAGTCACTGACACTCAGTTCACCCTTACAAGCACTGTATTCCCCCCCACAAAAGAACAGGGCACTTTACGAGATCTTTGAGATCAAGAATTGACCATGGCAGAAGCAGAGCGATGTATGGTAGCCGGGTCATCTGTGGGCTCATGGGTTCAGATTTATGAGGAAATCTCATTTTATGGAAACAATATGAAAAGAACTTCACTGCTTATAACAGTACAGTCTGAAATGAAAATAACAAAAGGTTACCAAGCATGCTAAGTCCACCTGTGACTTAAAAGCAAACCTCTTTCTTTCAAATACTCACTCTGGGCTTTGCTAGAATTCTGCATACAAAGAACAAAAAAAAAAAAAAAAAAAAAAAAAAAAAAAAAAAAAAAAAAAAAAATCAGAAATGCCAGTCTTTAAGGGTCTAAACCAATATGTTCATTTACTATTTATTAATGGTTTTGTTGTTGGTTTTTTTTTCTTGTTCTTGCTGATACAGGGCCTTCCTGTCTCTAGCTGGCCTGGCACTCACAGAGATAAACCTTCTCTATCTCCTAAGCGATGGAATTAAAGGTATGCACCACCATGCCTTAGTCTCACTATTTTTTCTTTTATACTAGCCACACACAATATTTGATTATTCTCCTGAAATACGGGCTGTTTCCAGTGGAATTAAAGTTCAATAAAATCATTAAAATATGATTTAAAACACTTTTAAAACTAGTTAAGAAATTCCATTACTTAGACTTAAATTGCCTATCATTGTTTATTATACTATAAAAAAAACAATTAATTGAAAACGTACATACTATACTTTTTAAAGAGCCTTTGCTTTTCTATAATCATTTAGTGATAATTTGGCTTTGTTTAAAAAAGGTTAAACTATTAATTCATTAAGAGATGAATCATCTTCCTTTTAATAAGCTGATAGATGATATTTGAAGAACAATTTTGGCTAATATCTATTAGACACTGTCAAGAAAAGCAATGAACACATAAGCCTTTACAACACGTAAGTCTTTACAACACATGTGAGATGAGCAAATATTTAGAATGAATCAGATAATTGCTAATCACATTTTTGGATTAATATTAGACTAATATATAAAAAACTTAGAAATAAACAGTTGGGTTATTCAAACAATTCTAAAACTTTATCAGAGATTAAAAATTATAACTGAAGCCAGGCAAGGTCACACATGCCTTGATCCCAGCACTCTGGAGGCAGAGGTGGGTGGATCTCGGAATTCAAGGCTAGCCTGGTCTTCAAAGAGAGCCCAAGACAGCCAGGGTTCTGTTACACCAAGAAACCCTGTTCAGATTTCCAATAGTTTTGTCATAGCTCAAATTAGTTAGGGGTAGGAGAGTGAAATCTTTTCCAAATGTGCCCAGGAAATCTTAGAGTTTTACAAGCTAGTTTACTCTTCAAAGATTTCTGCCACTTACCATAGTCCAGTTAAATTCCCATCTGTCTGGTCCAACCTTTTTAAACTATGACATCCTTGAGTTTGTGTTCCTCAGGATGAGTTTATGGCTGGTATTCTCCAATTACTTAATGAGTTAGTGAATTTATAAAATTTAAAAATCAACAAAGAATTAGAAACTTCTACTTTTAGGTCTAAAAACAAAAAGAATACTTGTATTAATATGAAAAAGAATACTTGTATTAATATGAAATATAACATTAATGTGCTATAACAACAACAACCAAAAAAAAAAATGGAGCAGACCTGGAATTTCATAAACTGAGTATTTTCCCTGAACCTAAATCTATGATTATTGAATGAAAATTAACAAAAGTATTGCAACCGCGTTTTAATATCTACTTCCTCCTGTGGCATGTAAACGTTGATAATGAGTGCCATTTATAGATGTTAATTATAAGCAAGCATTTTACAAGAAGCTTCACAAAAGTTGGCTTTAACTCTTAATACAAACCATGAAGGTAGGCAGTGCTGTGGATGAGGAAAGAGGCTGACCAAGAGCTAACCCAACTTAGTGCTGAAACTGAACTACAAAAGCCAGAACCCAAAATCTCACCCACTCAAATTCTTGAGTTTTGACACCATCAAGGCACTACTATGACATGAATTTAAAGTGACCGTATGCATTTTTTTTTTTCACTAATCTTCTTTACTGTGCTCTAACATAATACTTTGGGGTGTAGGTCATGTGCTAGCCACGGGACCCAGACGTCTGCACTTGATGACTAGATATGCTAACCTGTTGTATACTCCCCATCCTTAACCCAGACTTCTTGAATATGTAAAATTTTACTTTAATGCAGTGAAAATAGTTAATTCTCTCCATTTCACTGGATGAGTCATCCAACTTTATTTCCCCTGTCTTATTTATTACAAAGAGTAACAGAGAGATGAATCTAAGATACTATGTTGAAGCTGACTTTAACAATAATTATATAAGAGAAGAAACACCTACATCAAAGCCTTCAAATGATCAAAATGAACTTTATGATTCTCCATTTCCACATCTTAACCATTCAACGTCCTTCTTGAACTCACATGCAAAAGCCACACTCAGTTTTGCGGTCAAACAGTAAGCATTTCATCTTTCCTTGAATTTCTTTGAGATATGTTAATTACATATTAATTTAAATTGCTTGCCAATTAGAGTACTTTTGTTTTGGAAACTTTTTGCGTGGAAAAGCTTGCTTTCCAGCCAAGCTTTACCACGATGTAACAAAAGGATCTTAGAGTTGGCTTCCTTCAGCCCATCCTGTCTCTCTATGTTTATATTTTAATTTTATTGGAGTTCATAGGAATGTGGCTTTTCTTCCATGTGAACCCAAATGTAACCCATATAATGTATGTTCTTAGTACTCAAGATAAAATGATGGTACATTTTTGGATTAGGAATTCTCTTACTTTTTTCTTTTAAAATTCTCATTAATTGTAACTTCATTATGATTATTATTATTTGCCACCCACTCATAAAAATAACTTGCAGAATTTAATGGGAGAAGGAACATGGAGAAGGATATTTAAACTGAGTATTAACAAAAAAGAGGTACTCTTTCATACCACAAGAGAATGCATAAAATTAGTTTTATATCATTTCTGTTGCTCACACAAGCAATACCCAACTAGGTAACCAACAGTGGTCCAAACCATAGGTGAGTCAACAACCTCAAACACAGCAAATTCCCCTACTGAAACAACAAGCTGATGAGGCAGTTTGGTTTTCCTATCAGCCCACAAAAGCATAATTTAACCCTGATTGCAACTCAAGTATCATATGAGTAGGACCAACAGGAATTCTGACTCTAAAGAAGGGGGGCTTAAGAAGAATTAGAATAAATGTGAGATGGAGTATTTACAGGGTAAATTCATTTACTCACCAGACTCCAATTGAGCACCGAGAGGCTGCAATTCCGAGATGGTCAGACTGGTTCTATAGTATGAAGTGAGGCTGCAGTGGCGCCTTCAATGAAATCATGTGGCCCTGGAGCCTACAGCAACCTGGTGTTGTTTCACAGATGGTCACTTTGTGAGACTGCCTTCTAAATACTTAAGTTTTTCCCTGTGTGCTGCTCTCAATTTCGGTGAGCTGAGGCTGCTTTTTACAGTGGGCACCTGTGAATGCAGAGATTCCTAACTGGCTGAAGTGCTGAAAATAAGTTCCTGTGCGTGTTCAGCCCCAAATGGTGTATTTGTATCAACCCTCTCCCCCACCACACTCAGAGAACATCCCAGAGCATGGAACAAAATGAATGCCAGAGCTGGAGGACAAACAGTGCTGTGAAATACTGACCTTTGGCCACCACGTGGCCATTTGCAATCACAAATCCACAGCATCTGAGGGTACCTGAACAAGATCTGAGCAAGACCAAGCTACTCCAAATTACAGCATGGATGGGGACAGGCTCACAGACCCTACCTCTAGCTGGGGAGTTGATGATGTCTGGGGAAGGGAGAGTTGTTTTCTTTGACTGTAGGACTAAGAGTAGGTTGCTCCAGTGAGTGGTCCATACCCATGTGTGTAAAGGCAGCACAAACTGGATTCAATGAGTAAACAAGAAGAGGAGGTGAGGTGGTAGTGGGGTGATAAATTTGATTGGGAGGGAGATGGGTTTTTGCTGTTGGCTTGGAAAGAGCAGGAGATGGAGATGATAAAAACAAACTGCATGCATGAAATTCTTGACACATAAATCTTAAATTACATGTTTTTTTCCCCCAAAGCCCCTGGCATACACAAGATTCTTTTCAAACACTGGACAAGAAGAAAGGTTTCTCAGCATAAACTGTTGAAGTGAGGCATGCTTCGCTTTGAACCTTTCTCTCTTCATCTGCATTCTTCTCCATGTTCTGGGCTCCCACCCCCCCCCAACTCCAGAGCCCAGCACAGGACTCTGCTGCACTACCAACCCCCAGACCACCATCGGTCCAAGGCTCAGCTTATTCCTACTCCTGCGGTTACTAATACCTGCTGAATACTAAAACAAGAGCATGTGATATGAATTAAATCAATAACTTGTAGTAATTGACTGCTTCTCAGAGGAAAGGCTGGCAGGCCTGAATGAACTTCCAATTTGTGTTATTTTTAAGACGATATAAGAAAGTAATATAAAAGAACTCAAACACAGTACAACTGGAAGAAATGTGTGGCTAGGGATCGTGGCACTCCTTCGTTTACCCATCTCCAACTGCATGCCAACTATGTGATAAGATGATACATGGCAGACAGGGGTGTGTCCTGTCTTCATAGAGTTTAGAAAGTGCATCAAGGAAGAAAGGCTTGGTCTAACCTTTCTGAGTTTTTCTAAAAGGTATTAATAAATAGTTACTCAGTGGAGTGTATGTATGCCACAAAAAGTCACAGTGTATGACAGAAAGACACACAGGGCATATACTCACTCATAAGTGGGTGGATATATCCCACATAATCTAGGACAAACATAACCAAAAATCTGTACACCTAAAGAAGCTAATCAAGAAGGAGGGCTCTGGTCATTCAGAAAGGAGCTAACAGAATCGGAGTATCCAGAAGACTTCTCTGCTAGGGCCTCTCCTAGGTCATGAGGGCAGCAATGCAGTCTGTCCAAAAAATCTGGAGTCACAGGTCAGACACTCAGAGGAGAGAGGAGAGGAACATGTCAGCTGAGATGAGCTCAGGTTAGATCAAACAGCGTGGGCCTTTGGGATCTGAAAAAATCTGAGATGTCTTCCGTAGACCAGCAAGCCCCTGCTCCCAACAGCCCCCTTGACTGAGCTTCTTGCAATCAACTCTCCTAACATTTCTAAAGCAGGCAGCAGCTACTTGTAGATGACGCACTCGGAGGGTAAAAATGGTGGACAAGAAGATGAGTAACCTCAGCTACCAGACAGGACTGTGATAGCTACACCAAAGCCCTCTCATGAATAAGCAGAAGCAGACCATGAATATTTGAATACTTTGCCTATGACTCTCGTCCATGAAAGAAAAATCACTCCTGAGATGTTTTTGAGTTCAGACTATTATCTGATCAGGATAAGGAGTGTTAATGAAAGGGCCCCAAATAAAAACAATCTGCTACTGAATTTATGTACACAGCTTCTGTGTGTGTGTGTGTGTGTGTGTGTGTGTGTGTGTGTGTGTACAAGAAAGAGAGAGAAAGACAGAGAGACAGTCTTATCAGAGTAGAGGATTATACACTTTTCTGTTCAAGGGTGACAGAGAGAAAAGGGAGGCCGGAATCAAGCAGGAAGCCTGACCCTGTGAAGAAAACACTGTGCATTTGTGCGATCCAGGTACCTGATCTTTTATCAAAAGCTATTTAGATTGCTTAGAGAAGAAAAGCACTAAGTAAAAATTATTTACTCTGGGCCTATTATGAAAAGAACAGATTAACTCCCTAACACTTGGTTCTTTTTGAAGGTGTATTTTCTACCTTCCCGGTATGATTTATATTAATGAGCGGTTTAAAGCCAGTCTGAACTGAAGAAGGATTGCTGATGTGAAGTGCAGTAATTATATACCTTATGACAGGACACAGGAATGGCTCACACAAGGGAACTGCGTAACACGCCAAGCTAATCCTCCTTGCATAAAAAGGGAGAATACTTTGCAAGCTGGCCGATTTTAAGCTCCAGTTAACAAAACCCTTTTTGTTGAAGCCTAAAACAAGAATGGGTTAACAAAAGCAAGGAGGGTAGAAAATCTCATTTTTCCTTTCTTCACAAAATATAGTATTACAGGACTTACAGGTTGTGAAAGGCCACGGTGTTGCTGAAAGACTTGAGAAAGAAACAAGGTCTTCGCCAACAACAACAGATTGAAAGGTCTCAGGGAAAGCCAGCCTCCAGTCAGGACAGAGAGCTAGGGTTTGACTCTAGCCATTTATTTGCTCTTATCTTTTCATTTGTTATGAACTAAAGGTGCAGAGCGGGAAGAAGCGAGATCTATAGCAAGGTTCGAATGGAATGGGCTCAGGGATGATAAGAAGAAAAAGCCTTAAGCCATGGTGGGCAACTCAATCGTGTTTGTGCTGTTTCTTCACGGCTGCATTTGCTCATCCAAAAGCCAATTCTGGACAATAATGAGACTCCATAAAACATCTGCACTGAGATTGTGACCCTGTCCCAATGGAAATTTTCACTTAACATAATAAAGCTGCGTGGGCAGAACTCTGGCCTGCCTGCCTTTTTGCTCAAGACTACAACAGAGTCCTTTGCCACCAGCAAAGATGACAGCAGCAACAGCATTCCACCTATGCCCAGGGAACTGCACATAAGTAAACATGACATGAAAGCCACTGGACTTACTCCATATCACGGACTTTGCCAAGATAAGAAAGACTGGCAGGTGTTAAGAACGAAGTCTGGTGGTCCATTTAAAGGTTTTGTATCTACGGGTGTAGCTTGGTAGCAGGCTATGTCCTGAGTATGTGTGAGGTCCTCAGTTCAAAGTCCAACACCAAAACTAATTAGATAGATAGATAGATAGATAGATAGATAGATAGATAGATAGATAG
>NW_026585686.1:5874351-5968322 GCF_907164565.1 Psammomys obesus | reverse complement strand
TAGATAGATAGATAGATAGATAGATAGATAGATAGATAGATAGATAGATAGATAGACAGACAGATAGAGATGCAAGAGCCAGAGAAATGGCTCAGTAGTTAAGAGCATACACTGCTCCCCCAGGACCCAAGTTCAAGTCCAACCACTGATGTCAGGGCATGTATCTGCAGCTACAGGGAACTGGATACCTCTGGCCTCCACCTGTACTCACAGCACAAACCAACATACGGACACATACCCACACATGATTAAAAATAAGAAAGATGTGGAAGCTAAGGATCAAGCTCCCAGAACCGCCTGTTTCTAAAATAGATAATGCCTCGAAAGCTGTAAACTGAGGAGTAACAGAAGTGGATCTTTGCATCTTCTGTGGCTCTTTGTATGTCAGAGACTCCTACATTGTTGCAAGGTCCTACAACAAGTTGAACTATTTATCTCACTCTACTTAAACATGATTTCAATTTGTTTGCTTCTGTGCTCTCCCCTGCAACTATTACAGCCTATGATAGATTACAGAAGTCAGCAGTGCACATGGCCTCTTTGCAAGACTTCCTGAAGCAGAAACCAAGGCTGCCTGCTCGCACCTAGCTAAGCAGGCATGGCTGCAGGACAAGCTAGGAGGGAACTCTGCCTCTGCCTCCTGTCTTTGCTTATACAAGCTGTGTCTGCTCTTGATTGGATACAGAAGCAAGTCAGAGAAAAAAAAAAAACTGCAAAGAAGGTTAGGGCATTCCCTAAGACCAATGTATCTTACTCCTCTTCAGTACATTTTACTAATATGAATTTTAGATGGAAAGGATGGCAGCAAATATATGAAATCCTCACAAAAGCAACTTAATCTATTTCCAAATGGAAACAAAGCAAACAAAAACCCATTATTTTTATCCTTTCTGGGGTAACTGAAAGCTAGTATTTTCAGATGAGAAAGTATTTCTCAGAAGTAGACCGAAACATTTTTCAGAAGGAGAAAATCCTTGCAATTTGTCATCAAAAGCTATGGAAGGCCCAAGGATCAATAGCCGAAATGCAAATCTGTGTGTGAGTTCCTGTGCCCAAGCACAAGCATACAGAGGCCACAGGAAGCCATCGGGGAAGCCATCGGGTGTCTTCTGTGTTCCTCTAACACTCTCTACCTTGTTTTCTTGAGATGGTCTCTCTGAACCTGGTTTCCTAGTTCAGCCAGGCCCACTGACCAGCAAGCTCCTGGGGTCCACCTGTCTCTACTTCCCTGCCCTGGGAATATAGGCCCCTGTGGCAGTGCCTGACTTTTTCTATGAGTGCTAGGGCTTTGAATGGGTCCTCTTTCACACTGAGCACCCTGCAGCCTCTCAGGGTTCTGAGAGTCTATTGTAGAAACATACTGGGAGATGAGCAGAAGAGGTAACAGATTTAATCAGCACTATGAGCCTAGGAATTGCAGCAACTTCTAGTCTATGGATTCCATATGAATGAATGACCCTGAGGCACCCTGATCAGTATCACATTCTTTCATATTAAACAGGAAGCAGCCTCTGTGATATCATCTTACATACCACATCTATAGGCAGTTATTTACAGAGCGAGAGTTGGTGCTCTAAGACTATGTGAAGTGTCAAGGGAAGGATGTTTAGGGAACCTCCAGTGAGTTGGAACATCCAGCATGGAAGCCACGAGTCCTTTGACTTGTAAACTGTCATACCTTGGAAAAGTTACCCTGGAGTAAAAACGTCAAAGAACTATGCTGCAAATCTCTGAATGGCAGAGCTTTGATACAGCCTCCTCTGTATCAAACTAGGACCACAGACATACGCTGTGGGATTCTCTGTAACAAAAGGGCTGCTGAGAGAGGCCATCCTCCTGGAGTGATGGCACAAGGAAGAAGAGGACTGGGGAAAGGAGACCCATGGTTAATTTGCTTAAATGTCTTCAAAATGCATTTACTCATCTGAAATTACTATTTTAATTTACGCAAATTTAACTAATTTAACATTATTAAACACACCAATGCATAATATATTAACTGAAATATTTATATTTAATGCATGTTAAATATTTCTACATACCTTTGAAAATGATAACTAGAAAGATGAAAATTAGCCTAAGATAAAAATCAATGCCAGGTATTGAATCAGGTAAAAATCATAAAGCCAGGTATGGTGCGGCATGCCTGAGTTCAGGGCTAACCTGCTCTACAGAAAAGAGTTCTAGGACAGCCACGGCTATAGAGAGAAACCCTGCCTCAAAAAATTAAAAATAATAACTAATAAATCATTAAATCAAAAAATGGGAGTATAAAAACATCTGAATAATTAACATTTGGATGAACACTTAATTTAATTTTTAATTTCAGCAATTTAATTTCTAGTCTTTTACTATTCTCAGAGTTTAAATACAGCAATCTTTGTATTCATGAGTTCATAAGCCAGGGGCTTACTGATGGCAGGCACTTAATGAAATATGTCACTGCAGAAAATGACCATTTGACTCCAACAGAACATTGCAGAGGCTGTCATAAGATGAAAACATACACACACACACACACCAAAAAAAACAAAACAAAA
The DNA here is from genome assembly GCF_907164565.1 of Psammomys obesus. Lineage (NCBI taxonomy): Eukaryota > Metazoa > Chordata > Mammalia > Rodentia > Muridae > Psammomys > Psammomys obesus. The sequence goes on along the minus strand of NW_026585686.1, from coordinate 5,965,782 downwards.
CAAAACAAAACAAAAAAAAAAAAAAACAGAGAAATGGCTCAGATGCTAAGAAGACCTAGGTTCTAGTCCCAAACAGCTCACAACCCTAGTCCCAGGGAATCCTCTTCTGACTACAAGAACAGGCACATATATAGTGTAGTGTAGACACATTTGTAAGCAAAATACCCTGTATAAGAATAAAAATAAGTAAATGGGGTTTTTAAACCTATGTTGGTTTATGAGTTGACAATGGAAACAAATGACACCAACTGTTACGGTGCTTCTGAGGAACTCCTAAACCTACATGGTTTTCCCACTGGAGCGCTGTCTTTTCCTACTGTTGTCTAGTTCCTGTGTTCTCAGAGAGACACGTTAGATGCTTTCCTGGAACAACACTGCCCTTCCTATGTTTACCTTCCATTTCTGAGATTTCATAGTTCCACACAGGGCCTCTTCCTTTTTGCTCATAAATGCTTGCATTTTCCCTCTGCAGGTTTTCCCAAACACCACTGACTGCTTCTAACTGCATATACTTCTTATACTTGCAGTATAAGATCAGGGGGAATGGACTGTGGCAGCCTCCATTGCCTTCCCACCCCATGTTCTTCTAAGTTCCTGACTGGACTCTAGGACCATGCTGGAATATCTCAGTTTCTTCTTCAATGTGAAGGACGCACAAACTATTCTCACTCTATGTATTCCTAACACCAGGAAATGTACAGATATATACATTTAGATGTGCCCCTGATGTGTATGACTGTCAGGGAAGAGAGCTGCACAGAACGCGTGGCTTTTTTATACTGACAAGTTTGCTGAGAACCATGTTGAGTGCTGAAAAAGCTGTAACACTACTGTTTGGGAAACTATCATTAACTTTCTATATTTCACTCCTTGTTGTCCAAAGGATGTAGTTTAAAGCTGGGGAGGAAGCCCATGAAGGGACGTGCACTGATTTAGGAACTTCTCCTGCTTCTTCACCGGTTCTGCTGCTGACAGTGGGCCTGTGTGAGAGCTCCTTTTCAGTAAATGACTTGACTAAATCGCAAAGACAACACCAAGTTCACACATGTTTCGTCCAACAATTCTGACACAGTTATCTCATCCTAAAAGATCACAATGGGTTTCCACATACTTTATTGTTGGCTTCATACCAAACTTCTTTTTTTATTATTATTATATGCCATTTACCAAATTAATATAAGATGTAAGTCTGGTCAGATCATTAATTTTATATTTTGGGTTTTTTTAAATATGATATAGCAATATTTGTGCAGATGGAAGGATTCTAACTTTAGTGTGTAGCCGATCCCCAGTTAGGTGCTACAGCCACCTTCTGTTGGGCTGGTGCCCAGAAGGAAAGGCCAAGGAGCTTTACTACTGAGAGGAAGTATGAGAGGGGAACCAGAAAGAGTGCCTGCCTTCGAATACACCACCAGCTTGGCCTTGGCACTCTGCAAAACTCACAAGTTCTTGCTGTTGTTTTTGTTTCTATGTTTTGGATATTTTTTTTTTTTCAAAAATAACATTCTTTAAATCTGTTCTCTGAAAATGTCAGACAAGTTGCTAAGTCCTGATTGCTCTCAACCCCTTTGCTCCCTCCCATCACAGTCAAGCCTCTTGCCCCTGTCCTACCATCCCAACCTCTTACACCTCCTCTCTCCAAAAGGTTCCTTTCTCACATTTGTGATTTTTGGTTTGGTTTTATGACCCACTATGATCATGGTTTCTATATGCTGGAGTCTGGTGGGTTTGCCAGTGGATGCAAGGAGTTTTAAATGACACTAAAGACAAAAGCTAAGTGCATTTTATTTAAGGCACAATAAAAAAAATAACTGATTGATGTCTTATTATTTCCTTAAGGAGATTTTTTTTTCGTAGAAAATTGGAAACTGAACTGCAATCCCAAGACTTTACTAGATACTGTAAAAAAAATAAATAAAAAATTGTAATATAATGATAATGATATAGCCCAGTAATAACTATGCCTCCATCCTGTATTCCCATAGCAAATTTCCATATAGAAACTTGCACATGTGGATTACACACGACCTTTTTATAGAGAGCGGTGTACGAACAGCCTATGTAAATTGTCAATCTTATGAATTGATGGTTTTCTACAATGTTAATTAAGGATTCTGTTTTCTACTGTATTCTTCAAAACTAACCACAACAAAGTAGTTTCCTCCTTTTACAACTTCTCTCTGCACTCCAGAGAGATCAACTCTTAAAGTTATCCTGGAAACTTTGTCATGTGATCACTACTTTAGGACCAAAATTAAAAGTGAATTCTATACATTATGTTTATGTTATCATAAGATTATGCCACAACCAAAATATTCTAGTGCAGTGGAAATGTGAGTGAAGCTGAGCTGAAATGAGCCATTTTCGTTTAAGCTTAGGACAACATGGCAGAATTATATGGTCACTTAAAATCCCACTCATCCATGTAGACTAAGAGAAGGAGAAGGAAGGTATTGGCCTCCCTTCATGAACAGTCTTCACTGTGCAACTAGAATTAAATTCCAGAGAATTTTTGGATCCTATTTAATGAACAAGGATACGTTTTTTGTGTGGTGTCATTGTTTCACTACTTCCCATGTTTATTTGGACAGATTCATAGCACTGGGTAGGAAATGTATTGGTTGGCAACTTCAATTTTGGAAGAGAAAGTAAACACATGCTGATTAGCAAACAGTAAGCTCTACTGTGTTTAATTTTGGCTTCTCTTAAAAAAAAATATCCAGTATTTGGTATGTGTTCCAAGTAGGAGCATTTGTCCTCAAGTTCTCTCCTAGCCTCTTCCTGGAGGACTTCCAGAATCTCTCCTCCCTCCCTCTCTCTTCCCCCTTCTCTTTCTCTCTCTCCTTTTCTCTTGCTCTTCCCTCTATCTTCCTCTCCCTCTCTCTTCCTCTCTCTCTCTCCCTCTCTCTTCCCCACCCCTCTCTCCTTTTCTCTTTCCCCATTTCCTTTGACCCCTTTCACTAGCAGCAAACACCAACATTAGTTAGGAGAGTTCTTCTGCCTATGCTATCCTCTTAGCACAGACCCACCAGGCTGCCCAACAGCAAGGCCACTAACCCATACACCACACTGTAAAGCTATGAACCACACAGACAGAAGCAATTCTTTCCAGACCTAATAAATTCAAGGTAAAAAAGAAAAATCACATTTCTGTAACTCCCAGAAGGATGATCAATTGAACACTATCATGTCTGAGAACAGACGGTGATAAATATGACAACATACAGCTTCTAACACTCTGTTCAAAGCCATTTCTCATTGGCCTCATTTTCCCACTTTACCATACAACCCACCCCTGCCAGTCAGTTATATTCCATGTGTTGGGCATGCTTAGCCCTCTATTACTCTTCCTTTGCAAAACCATCCTAAGCATCATCATTCAAAATGTGCCCAGGGACAGAGCCCACAAGAGAAACCATGGCTCCAGAGAGGCACCATCCACTGGACACACCATCTTTTCATGATTCCTGTACTGTTTCTCATAAAATAAAGTTGGTACTTTGCCTTTTCGCTCACAAAACTACCACTCATGACTAGACGCCCAGAATGCCTCTGAAGTGTGTAAAATTCTGTTTGCACATACAAGATGGAAAAACTAAATCGTTCAGAAGTTCAGCAATGCCGGGAATGGCCCAGTGGAAGAAGCTCGTACTGTCTGTTCGTGAACCATAGTGTTCCTTCTTCACTTATTACAGAGCTCCCGGTTTTCTCAAAGTGCTAGGCACAGACAGATGTGAATTCTACTACATTTGAGGCCCCAGTCAAAAAGAGCACAAGGTGATCAAAGTCCTAACCCTCATGATGCTAACAGTCTAGCAAGGACGAGGAACAAATTAATGTAATGTACAAGTAGTTCCAGGGTAACAGTTTAGCAGGGGAGAAGGAAGGATGCTGGAAGAGGAATGACAGAAAGGAGAGAAAGTCTCTCTAGGCACAGGGAACTTGGACAGACTTTGTGGGGGGGGGGAGAATAAAGGATCAAGCTTAATCTACAGCTCTCAGAGGAAAGAGAGATTCTAGAACACAAATACCAGAGGCCACCTATGCTGATGATGGTGACACAGTCAGTTTCACTGTAGCATAGAGACTAGGCAACACTGAAACAGAGACAGCAGCAGACAGTGTTCCAGAGAGGTAGGATAGGACCTGCTCACATGCCACCCGGAAGTCATGGTTCTGTGTTGAAGCTGCAAACACACAGGAGACTGCTGGCAAGAGATGGGCATGTGAGCTGACTGCAGTATATAAGAAGCATTCAAAGTCCTCTGCACTAGAAGCAATGAAGGCTCCTCCCTGCCTGCCTCAAAGGAGCGCTACATGCATGGACACGAGAAGGGGAATAATGCGCATGCTCCATGGAACACTTCCACCCTGGTCGATGCAGGTCCATACAAGGGGGTTGCTAGAGTGCATCCAGCACTGCAGGGCCACCCAAAGCATTTCCTTCTGTAAAGCCCTGCAGCCTAGGCCCACATCCGCCTGGTCCAAGCCATTTGCTTCCAAACAAAGGTAGGAAATGGCTGCATCCTAGTATTTCATTGTAGACTCATGAGTCAGTGCTTTGGAACTTGGTGTCTTTGGGAGTGAGTGTCTATTCACCACGTCCCTTGCCACAGGGGGAAAAAGGCGCAGATAAACAGCAACACAATTTCACCCAACTGAAATACCAAGCCACAGGCTTCTCAAAAATAAACAAAAATTGAGGTCCTGGTTTCCTTTCTTTCCCTCTTTCTATTGGTTCCTAGTTCTCAGCCCTCCCTTTGTTTCTCAAACAACCTAAGGTCAGTAAATGGTGAAAGTACATCAAGGGATAATTATTGTGATGTTGTTAAGATATAGAGAACAGCTTTAATAAGAGAGTGTGCTACAGATGATTGTTCAAGAGCATTCAAGAATGCATCCCATTAACAGGAATCACAAGAAATCTCCCTAAAATGTAAAATAATTCTAGATTTAACAAGTTATTTTCAGAGTGCTACAGAGAAAAACACTAGTTTGTCTTTGAATGGGCAGAGAAGCCACAGATTATGAAGAGCAAGAGGAGAAAATGGTGGCTACGTGTGTCTGTGTGTACCTGAGCAAGTGTGCACACATGAAAAGCGCTGCCACCGTAAATCGACAAGTGCAGGTCAATGGACCTATCCATAAGAGCGTTCAGAAAAAGGTATGGCTCCTGGGTGGACAGAGTAACCCCTCGCATTTCTCGTGAATGTTGCGAAGACAATTGCTTTTCTATCTGATCTCACATAATAAGCCCATGATTAACTAGGATAAAAAAGGGGGTGGGGGGACAAGGGAGACAGCTCTAAGGAGAATGGGAAGGAGCCTATGTCCTAGCCTCAGACATATAAATGCAAGGTGTGATCTCTACACCTTAATCCCAGCACTGAAGAGGATCAGGCAGGAGGATCATGAGTTTGAAGTCAGCCTGAGCTGCATAGTAAGAAACCAGGCCCCCAACACCCCAAAAGATACATAAGCTAAATTATTATTATAATGGTGTCCATGTGGTCAATACAGCATGACCACAACATATCAGTGAGATTATGAAAAGAGAAGTTTAGAAATAGGATATTTCTGCCTAAGAAAGTATAAATTCTTAAGAAATCTGGTGTTTTCTACTTGGGCAGAATGGATTGTGAACACAATGAAAAATATCCTCTAGAGAGACAGAGTAAAGAAGTTTATGTGTTACAGAGAGGATTATATTTCACTTCTCCAATCCAGAAATAAACTAAGAGAGGGAGGCAAGAATGGAGACTGAGTGAAACTGCCATTACAAAACAGGAATGTAATTTTCACTCCTATGAGCTTTTGTCTTTCCATCACAAACTAGACTTAAAAGTTCATTGCTCTCCTTTACTGCCAATTTCTCAAGTAATATGCTGGCCAAGCTATAGTCTCATTTCACATATAAATTCTCTATATAAATGTTCTTATGTAGCCTTGGAAATACCTTAAAATTCCTTCAACAGAACTGGGATTAGTGTTTGGAGATTTTCCTGGACAGTGAACCCCCACTAAGGACAATAGTCCAGGCAGACTTCGCTGTATATGTGTGTGCACCAATCTTCTACCTAGTTCTCTATTCAGACATGTATAATGCTTCCATTTTGAAGCATATGGCTGGGGAGCCAAAAGAATTTAAATTGCCTTCAAAATGTGCATCGCATTATAAATGGTGTGAAAAAAGATCTTACTATTCAGCTCTCAACTTGGAGCATAAAGCAAAGAAGCAACACAAGACTGCTTCAAACTTTGTCCAAAAACTCAACAGCTTCACTTGTTTATAGAGGGACAAAAGTATGCAACACAGTTTATAAAACAAGAACGTTATACTGTATGCAAAAGTAAAGTTAAAAGCAAAGTATAGTAACAGCTCTATCTCGTCACAAACACTTGGCAGCCTGTCTAAAGTACTATGGTCAAAAACATGATACCGTCTGTGTTGTACTTCTGCCAGAAAGCACTCCCTAAGTCCAAGTCTCTTTAGCCATCATCACCACCTCATTTGGCAATCTCTCCCGAGCCTCAGTTCATCTACCCAAAATCACTCCTCAGAAACACAGAAAGCAGACAGAGCTCTCTCCTCTCTCCACAGTCTGCGAGTATTACAGTAGAGTGGCTTTGGCCAGGGCAGAGTGGACGAGAAAGCCAGGGCCAACCACACTTTATCCTCAGAGTTTCTCTGTGTATTAAGTTAAGCAGGGCCACCCTCCACCAGGAATGCTCAGTGCTTACAGCTGTCGAACAGCAGAGAAAAAAAAGCACACGTAGATGGTACACGCAGAGAACAAATATGCTTTCAGCAGATGAGGGGCAGACACACTGGGCAACTTCCTGTCCATTCTCTGCTTCAGAGCTGAGCTTCTGAAATGCAAACACTGTATCTCTAGCTACACGTGGGTACAGTACCAAGCTGGTACTTAAATGAAACAAATCAAGAATACATACCGGGCCTCTGGTAATAGGTAGATAAGCAGAATTTATAAACATCAGCATTTCTGTGTCCACATGGCACTTCTAAATAAATGTGGTGGTGTGTAATAGAAAAGTATAAATGTGGTGAAGGACAGATGACCTATGGGAAGGGATGAGCTGCCTGAATTATTAATTTTCACTGGGCATGGAAAAATTGGCTCCCCAGTTCTTCTGAAATCACTTGTCTCCTAAGTAGCATATTATATAATTCAAAAAACACACATCTTCCCATCTTAAGTTTACAGTATGCCATATTTCCCAGAAAGTAAACAATAATTAACAACAAATTTCACAGTCTCCACCACCACCTCTTTTCTTTACGAAACTTCTAATTTGAAATGTAGATACAGAAGCTTCTCATGGATCCGGGCCCACAAACATATGCTTCCAAAGGGATAATATGTACAGGTTAGTCTGGTGTGTACCAGATGCAAGAAAAACCAAATTCAAAACCAAAATATCAGTATTCAGCAGAGAAATGAAATTTTAATTAAATCCCATTCTTCCTTTCCTTATAGATGCAGAATATAAAAGAAAAAAAATAATCACAACTGGAAATTTTAAACTTGTTTCCTGAAAAAAAAAAATCAATCTGACTCATGACTCCATTCTTCATATACATTAGAATATAGTCTATGGCTAACACTATTCTTAATGTATTCGATCTTCTCTGATCTCAGCAGCTAAGCAGGGTCGGGCCTGATTAGTACTTGGGTAGGAAAATATAAAAACAAGATGGTCATTTTAAATTGACTTCTTTGAGTGGACTTCCCACAACATGCTTGTACTTATCCAAAAGAAGTTTCAGGAAAAGACTAGAAATTTCCTAATGTAGAGCTAATCAGGAAATCCAGGCAGAAAAGAGGCTATAAAGTTCACATCACTATCAGGCCTTGAATATGATAAAACTTTATGGAGACTAAAAAAATTCAAATTCCCTGCAATCATAACTGATGAGTCCTAACTTATCAGAGCATTTAGAATGCAAAATGAACACATTATCTGCACATTGCCAGAACTGATACAGCTTCTTCTTAGACATGAGGACACCACGAGAGTATTAAAAACTTACTATAAACACCCACAAGCTGAAGAAACCTGAGGAGACCAAAGCTAGAGCTGTGTTCCTGATTTCCCTATGTCCCTACAAGAACTCAGCCAGACTTGCAAGAGTTATTAAGTGAAGTCCAAGAAGGAGCAGCAGACTGGGACTTAGGACCACCCGTGCTTAACCTTTTCGGGGGCCTCATGATCTTTCTCCTGGCTGTATACATCAGAGATGTCACTGGAGTGAAGGCCAAGTTTTAATTTAGAATTTAATAAAAATTGATTAAGCATCACAGAGCACAAACAAAGCTGCTCCATAAATCTTTCAGCCCTTTTTGTGCTAGGAAGAAAGCAAGTACTGTCTGCCGAAGCAGATGACAGACGCTGCCTTAAAGATAAGTATTATTTATACTTCTCAACCAGATTTCTTCTCATGCATATCTTATCATGCATGGGTATATGATCAACAAAGAAATTATTTTATATCAGTCAAGCACATTCACATGTGCTTGGGCTCCATGGGAATGGCTTTAAAGAGTTCAAGCCTAGGGTTCAATTAAAGCAAGATGGAAAGAAAGGAAAGTTTTAAAAGAAAAATAAACATTGAAATGGGTGGTTACTTGAAATGCACTTTCACACAGCGGCTAATGAATATATATGCACTGAAAATAACTTTGTTCTCAACATATGCCTATGCATTTTAAATAAATGATACATGTTTGAAAGATAGGAGCATTTACCAGATCTAAACACATCAAGATAGAGCTATATTAAACCAAAGTTATTTGTATAGTGTGTTGGTTAGGAGACAGTACCTTGAAAGGAATCCAATGGTTATGTAAAGACAGAGTTGATTTATCCGTGTCTGCAGATATTTTAGTCATCAGACTATGGTATAAAAACTTAGGCCTCATTCTTTTCCTCCTTACAGCCACAGACCCTGTGAAAACCAATCACTGGATGGAAATATCCGTTAAAAAGTACCTGTATTTAAATTTTCATTTCTCCCATATAAATGGAAGAAAGCATTCAAGAATTTGAAAACACAGAGCTTATCTTTTCCAAAAAGTCGTATTTCGCATTAGAAGGTTACTAAAAGCCGAGATCTAATTCCAAAACAGATATGAAGCCACAATAGAAACCATCAGGTGGGAAGAATCAGGCGGTCACAGCTGTCTAGGCAGCCTCCTCTACCTTCTAGGCTCTAGAATCTAATAATGGCATAACTGGGAGGGCTTGGAATTTGTGCTTATTTAGTTTTTTGTCACTGTTGCTTTCAAACGCAGAAAGATGAATCTGTATATCCAGACAGAAAATCACCTATGGTTAGATTCACCAAGTCAGGTTTAAGAACAACGCCAAACAGTGCCCCCACTTGTCTTTGCAGGATCTTGTCTCAGCTTCTCCACAGCATTTTTCTATGTAAAAAGTCTTTGTAAAGAATGCCAAGCTCATCTAAGACAGTGCAAAGGCAGAGAGGTTTATCCGTGAAAGGACGAGGAAAGCCTAGCGTGAGGGTGAGATGGAGAGGGTGACCACGGGCTGTCGGCACTCTTTGCTGCAGAGGGGACTCTCTGCTGAGGACCAGAGGACGCTATACCGCCATGGCAAGTACACGCCAGGGCTTTGAAATGATACTGTTGGCAAAAGTCAACTGTCTGGTTCTGTGGAAATTACTGTACGGTGGTCTCTGGAGAATTAACAATGCACTGAAGTAGGATACACAAGTCAGTATTTTTATGCTCTAACACTAGTCTAGCGTATACAGTAACTTTTCTTAACTGAATTCTGTATGAAATTACATATATACTAGTGCAACAATTATGAGAAGATATTTTCAGGAATTGCTTCTGTGTATACCACTTAAGCACACAGTGCTACATGGAAGCACTAACCAAAATAATTGCTTAAAATATTCAGATCTTGTTTAAATAATTCTACGGCATAAAAATTCAAGTTGCACAATGTAAGCATAAGAAGTTTGTAAAAAAAAATACCAGCAAGAATATTTTCTTTCAAATGGCCTTATAATAGAAATCAAAGTAAAATATATACTAGGCTAATCAGGATATATTATAGCCACAAATACATATTTTGAATCAGCTGGCTTAAATGGGACAAATTCAAAAGAAATGTAACTTACCTGTCTATTCTTTCATCCACGTGAAAGCAAAATAATTATATTACAGGTAACTTGAAAATCCAGTCTCCATAGACTAATAAACCACAAAACTTGTCTGGCCATGCTCAGTATTCTTGCAACACATGCATGTGACATTCCAAAGCATGTTCACTTCTATTGCATGTTGGCTGTTTGGTCTTGAACATATTACTTAGCTTCTCTGAGTTTGAATTTGCATAGTGCTTAAACAAGGCTAACATCTTAAGGTTTGAAACAAGTGAGACATGGTGGGAAAACACTAAGCAAAGTGCCTAACAGAAGGACTGACAAAACAGCCAATGTAACTATCGATCGTTCTCGTTCCTCCTATTTTGTTATTACAAAGTACTTTTATGGGACTGGAGAGACAGCTGTGTGGCTCAGAGCACACAGCACTCTTGTAGAGGATCTAAGTTCAGTTCACAGCACCTGATGTCCACATTACCTGTGACTGCAGCTCCAGGAGATCTGACACCCTCTTCTAGGGTACCTGCATCTATGAGCACATCTCCATACACATACATACATACATACATACATACATACATACATACATACATACATACATACATACATATATACTTTTCCCCCCATTAAAAGTTTCTGCACATAGGGCAGCCCAGTATGTGCCTAACTGCTCTACATAGTCCTGCTCTACATCTCAGAGGTCTTGAATAACTTTTCTTTGATTTCAGTTCTTCTGCCACTTCCATAAAAGTCAGATTTCCCCAAAACTTTCTCTCTGATATTCCCAGCCTCCCAAATCTCCATCAAGCTTTGTCTTCAAAGGCTTGGGATCCAACCATGCTAAATTCAGATGTGTATTTTTATTTGCCTGCTAGATAGCCAACCAAACGCCCTTACCAAATCGGACAACGTAGCTCTCAATTCATTGTTTTTCCTTCACTCTCAGGGGAAATTAACAATCCCCTGGATGATTCTGTTCAAAGCCTCAGAATTGTTCCTAATTCTTCATCTCTACATCCATATCACACCCACTTATTTCTATTCCTACCAAAGTAGTTCACTCTGTGTTCCTGCCTCTCTCCTCACTTTCATAGCCGCCTTAATCCAATGTGTTACATTCAACAAATAGGAGCCTCTGTGATGTGCCAAGGACCATACACTGTGCAAGCAAAACAGCAATGAAACAAACCAGAAAAAACATACTCCCTTCTCACAAGGTCCTTCAAGTCAAGCTGTGGGAGAGACATGTAAACACATCGTTACCCTGTGATGTGATATAAGCAATAAGAGCTACACATAAATCACAGGGCAGAGCAGAGGAGGGAGTGATCATTCCATCTGGAGAGGCCAGGAATGACTGCAGTGTGGATAGCACTTCAGAGCAGTGCTGACGGATAGAGAGTCTGGGGTGCAAAGAGAGGGCAGGGGACCCTAAAGAGTGCAGTAGCATGGAGCTCTCTAACCAGCACACATAGTTTTTAAAACTTTCTTGTCCAAACCTAGACCTAATTATGACACTTTTCCTTTTCCAGAAGGCCTTCAGTGGCTTTCCCCAAGCTCTAGAATAAAATGCAAGGAGCTGGCATTGGCAAGGCATTTGGATTTTGGACTCTGGCTTGGTGAGCTTGGAGTCCACGCTGTCTGCGCTCCACATCCCTCCGGCAGGTCTGCAGGCCACCACACCTCCCCATGAATTGGTGTTCCAGCCATCAGAGTGCTTGTTCCTCTGCCTCTCATCTGGGAAATCATTTACTCTGTGACATCAATGTTCAACTTCACTCTACTGAAATTCTCCCTAACTGACCTGGATGGCTCCCTGCTTGAGCTCTCAGGCAAGTCCTCTATCAGCACACACTCACCTGGACTATAAAATGCCCATAACTACCATATCATTTGCAGCATGCACATGTGGCATTCAAAATCATGTCCACTTCTAATACATGTTTGTTGTTTGGTCTTAGTCACATTACATAACTTCTCTGAGTTTCAACTGGTGGTGGTGGGGTACATCTTTAGTCCCAGCACTTGGGAGACAGAAGCAGGATCTCTGAGTTCTAGGTCAGCCCAGTATACGGAGTGAATTTCAGGACAGCCAGGGACACACAGAGAAGCCATGTCTCCAAAAAACAATCAAAGAAGGAAACATTCTCTGAGCTTGAGTTTGCAGTGTTTAGCAAAGCTAACAGGCTTAATGTTTGAAACAAGTGAGACATGCTGGGAAAACATTAGCAAAAGGCCTACACTGTGGATATCAGTGTTCTTACAAGAATAGATGGGAGAGTGTGGTTTCTCTTTCTCTGCATACAGAGCAAAAAGTTGGCCTTCAGCAATCCAGGAAGAATGTTGTCACAAGAATCCAGCTATGCCTACATCCTGCTCTCAGACGTCCAGCCCTCAGAAATGAAAGAATGCAATTTTCTGCTGCTTAAGTCACACAGCCTATGGTATTTTGTTATGGCAGCCCACTAAACTAGGGCTTACAACCTTGTCAAAAGAATTTTAATAATATAGGATTAACTGGGAAAGCTAATCAAGAAAATCATTGGTATAAGTACATGTAACTTTACCCACACACAGCACAAATCACCCAGATTCCTAACAGAACTGCCACCATTTTTTTCAGACAGATGTAGCTAAGGTTCAGAATCTTCCCATCAGCCATCCAGTAAAGTCAGGCAACTTGGTGACACTAGTGTTGTGTAGCAATGTTCTCTAAGATAAAACTTCCATCTTAGGGGGCAGCTCGCTCATTAGGACACAGGATGTTCTCCGGAGAGGTTAAGTACTCTACCCTACACCATTATGACATAGGAAATAAACAACTCAGTAGCTTCAGGAAGTCCCTGAAACATATCAAATTCATTGGGCTCCTCCCTCTCCAGACATATGTAAATCATAAGGACTGCTGAGAGAAACTCTCAAAGTATTTTGCCTTAAAAAAGAAGAAGCAGAACAGCCAAACTGCTTGGAAGAGGCAGTGTCCAGCCTAGCTGTCTAGAAGAGGCTCAGACCACTGGTGCCACATGAAAAAGACACTCTCCAACTGTCAAGCTACCTGGTTTCAGTTTTTTGTGGTGTGGGCTTTGGTGATGCCACTGTCTCTGAGTCATTTCTGCTCCTCTAAGTAACCCCTCACATATTCCTTAAAGTATCACCAACAAAACTCAGTAGATCACCAAATGAAACTGTGTTAGTATCCTCTTTGGTCTGTTGTTGGTTCTTTGTCTGAGGTAAACAGTTATGTGTTATGTCTTCCCAGAAATAGTGTCACCAACAACTTACTAACAGAACAAGATTTTGAGTCCTGGATTTCCAAACACTTCTAGGGAAACCCATTTCCCCCAGGAAAGCATGACAGCCACTGAGGCCTAAGCAACACATCTTTGCCATGCTTGGGGTCGAGAAGGCCAACTGCCACAGAACAGGTACCAAAGCTCCAAGGGGGCCAAGTCAAGCATGTAGTGGCTATCCCGACTCCTGAGTGACTACAAAGACATGAGATTCCATTTCAACAGATGCCAGCGTCTTACTCCACAAAAGAAGGATTTATGTGAAGGTCCAAAATACAAAAGAGACACATGAGTCCCATGGCCTGTCATACTGTCAAGACTCCATAATTAGCAGGTGCTCTGGCTGCCTAAATATCATCTCTTCAACAATTTCACTCCTGCCTAAGTCAAAAGCAGAATTGTGATAAACTGTAATCCTTTTATCTACAGTGGATCTGGGTAGTTGGTTTGTCTATCTGGGTGTTGTTTGGACAATGTCCACTACTCTCTTGTAATAATAAAGCAATAATTTCCTTCTAGGGAGCTCCTCTTCTTGGTTCACTCTGATCGCTTCATTTGAATGTCCTGGGTTGATCTCTACTCTAAGACCAGGAGGAGACCAGGTGCTGCCAATGAGAAGAACACATCATTCAGGGATTGGTTCAGCGGTAGTCAATGACAGGCACCCTAGAAAATTTGACTAGAACCACTAGGAAAGAGAACTTTTAACTCCCCAGGTTGCTCAGCTAATAGTTGATAATCATGAAGCTTAACCCCAGGTAAGAAGAGAGTGTCCACCTACAGGGAAGGTAACAAAAAGAACAGCATAAAAGGAGAATCAGAGAAACACTGGAATGACAGCAGAGAAAGCACTGGCCTCACAGTGCTCAGTGCCTGGGTGTAAACCAGACTTTAAATCACTGAAATGGATAACTTCTTTTCTCACTTCTCTCTGCTTCCCTTCAATCTCTGACACCTAGAATTAACAAATAACCAATGCCAGCAGAAAAATTAGACCTTTCAATGGCTAAACAGCCCCTGAGATAAACAGAGGGAAATTAGAAAGTTAGAACAAGCCAAAGGCAGCATTTTCCAGAAAACTTCAGTGGATTGATAAACACGTCAAAAAGGTTATATTAGTGAAGGAACCACGTAGGTTCCTATGTTAGTGCTGACACTTTTTAGGCACAGTTTGGCTTTGCCCATATTCTGAGAAACTCTGAAATCCATAGCCAAGGCTCCATCCCTCCTGCAGTCTAACTGTTCCTAATGGAGCCACAGGAGAGTTCCCAGACACCTGTAAGATCTTCTGTTGAAAAGAAAGTATGCTTTAGAAAAACGTCCTACAGAGAGCAAGAATGAACATGCCACGCTTGCCCGAGTACAGCATGCAAACCATGCCTTCCTGAGAACTAGGCTTCATTTGAAGCATGTAGAGAAAAGAATAAAGAAGACTAAGAGATCATCTTTTTCTAGTAAAAAGCTGATGACCACAGGATTTGGAGGAAAGAATAGGAATGGTTTTATAAAATCTTGAGTAAATACTAAATGTCCACTTTTCCAAAGCTTTCTTGTAAGTGATATATATTTCCTAGGTATGCCTGAGGTGTACCACCTGACAATATGATTAAAGATCACAGCATTTTGTTTAAAAGCAACAAACTAGAAACTTCAAGGAAAACCAGTCTACTGGCATTCCTTTGAAATACTCATATAAAGGGCTCTACGGTTATTTTTTTTTTTCCTTGCCGTTGGGTGTATGTTGTGCAAGAGAGGAATTCCTGGTGCAGCAATTGCATGAGGAATTAGAATCTTCTCTCCAAAGTTTTATCTAATTGCATGCCAACTCGCAACGAAGGACATAATGTATGCACAGTAGCTAAAGAGTTAATCATTAGCAACTCTGCTTAAAAAATCCTAATGGCAGACTGCCCGTCATTCTTTTAGACAGAGCTTGTCAGAAAAACTGGGGCAGCTTGTCCAGCTCAGCAGTCAACTGATTACTAGTGAACTCAATGGGGCTCCCAGCCAACCCCTGAGAGTGCTGCCAGCCCCTTGGGTATTCAAAGGCTAAGTTCCAATGTGGTTTACTTTGCCAGGATCACATGATGTCAGTGCTATTTTCTCCTGACCAGAATAACCAGTCAGTCAGGCTGCTGGGAGTGCTATCACTGAGCTGTGTGGCACTTCACTAGTAGAGGTCACAGACACACTAGGTTGCTGCTCTTTCCATGACCCAAGGGTCCAGGGACTCTTGGGTGAGAGCAGCTAATCCCAGTATGTCCATTCCAGAAACCCAAGTCCTGCCCAGGCATCCAGCACACAAAGTCTGTCCAGAAGACCAGGAACTACAATTGCTCACTGGACAGGGTATAATTGGAGAGCAAAACACACAGCTCTAACCTCTGCAAATACCCAGCAAGGTAGAAAAACAAAGAGAAGCAGGTCTGGAGTTTCATTTCTGTTGCATTACTACAGAATTAATAAGATGCTACTTGAACACTGTGGGATTTAATCATCTTCATCCACATATGCCCACATTATTTGCATGGTAGCAAGATATCAATTGATTTTTACATTTATCAGGATATTTTTCAGTTGCTACATGGTTTACAAGAGTGTGTACAACTCTGTTTTTAAAACTGTGGTTTTTAAAACTGTAGTAATACTTATCTCTCAGTGAGAGAAACTATTTCACTCCCTAACACACAATGCTGAGAATTAAAAATAAGACCTATTCTGGAATCTTTCTTCTAGGAGGAACATAAACATGAGAGGCTACAGGAGGCTGGCACAGCTGAGGATCGCCTGAGCACATGGCACAGTGATGTAAAAGACCTCAGCACTGCTCTCGAGTATTCCCAACTTCCTTCTTTAATTTTCACTTACATTTTCTATTATGTGCAGCGTGGGGAGGCAAACATGGAGGGCAGCAGACAACTGAGGGGAATCATCTCTCCTTCTAGGATATGGGTCCTGCCTTTTTGCCTTCTTGCTAAAAGGGATTACACCTGTGACTGAGTGTTGCCTGCATTAAATTCAGGTAAACTGGTATAAGAAGTCAACATGTCAGGAAATTTGCAAAGTAAGAAAAGACTAGAGAGAGGGAGGGAAGGCTAGAAAGGGGGAGGGTTTCAGGAAGGAGGCAAGAACCAACCAAAGCACAAAGTAGGTGAGTTTATAAAAAAACACACCAAAAGAAAGCTGTATTTTTTATCAATGCTTCATAATTTTCATTCATTACATTTATGAAAAAGTTTAAACAGATTCACAACAACCACAAAGCCAATGTCATCACCGTTATTCAGTCTAATCAGGTACTATAGTTTGTTCTTCCTATTGGTGATAACTCATCTTTGACTATTCAACTTATCTTTTGTCCTGGCCTTTTATTTTCTTCTTAGATGCACAGTATCTTAGCTCTAGCATAACATCTGTGGTGATCTACCAAACGTCTGAGAGACAGACGCTTGTTGGAAGCCAGTCCTTTGATGCAAAGGGACTAAGCTACTGTCACCAATTAGATAATAGCTGGATAATTTGACAGTTCTCAAGGTGATTGTTCCAAGAAGTGCTAGAAATGTGCAGAGAGAAAATGCTGAGGTTCACTTGTGAATAGGATAAGAAGCCCAAACCCAGAGCAGAAGGGTTTATAATGGAAATGTTTATAATGGAGAGTGAAGAAATAATGTGCAACCCAAGTTGATGGATAATCTCTTTTTTAAATTATTTTTTTATTAATTACAGTTTATTCACTTTGTAAACCAACTGTAGCCCCCTCCCTTATCCCCTCCCAAACCTAACCTACCCTCAATTTCCTCTTCTCCTCCCATGACCCTCCCCCAGTCCACTGATAGGGGAGATCCTCCTCTTCTTCCCTCTGACCCTAGCCTATCAGGACTGGCTGCATTGTCCTCCTCTGTGGCCTGGTAAGGCTGCTCCCCCATCAGGGGAGGTGATCAAAGAGCCAACCACTGAGTTCATGTCAGAGAGAGTCCCTGTTCCCATAACTTGGGAACCCACTTAGACACTAAGCTGCCATGGGCTACATCTGTGCAGAGGTTCTAGGTTTTCTCTGTGAATGAACCTTGGTTGGAGTATCAGTCTCAGAAAAGACCCCTGTGCCAGATTTTTTTTTTCTCTCCTTGTGGCACTCCTGTCCCCTCTAGGTCTTTCTATATCCCCCTTCTTTCATAAGATTCCTTGTACTCTTCCCAAAGTTTGGCTATGAGTCTCAGCCACTGCTTTGATACTCTGCTGGACCCGAGGGATAATCTCTTTTAAGAATTGGTCAGAGTGGAAACTTCCCTGTTTCCTCATAGAATTCATAAAGTAGTACAGATTTCTCCCAGCAGCATGCAAGGCTCTCTACAAGGTCATATTAGTCTATTTCCCAAATCCTTCCACCTGAGTGTTTACCTCCATGGCTGTACTTTCTTCTAGCCACGCTGGACAGCGAAGAATTCCCTGCCCTTTGACTTTTGCTAATTTGTTTCCCTGGGCTAAAAACATCTCTCATAATGACACAACCCAGTCTCCTTAAGCGGGTTTAAGACAGCTCTTCTTTCTTAAACCAGGCATAAGCCCCTCCAGTGCCCTCCACTGTTCCTCAGAATTTATTGTTTGCCTCTTCTAAGAGGCCAACCTGATAAGGCCCTGCATCCCTTTGCTGAGCTTCACCCACATGCCCCTGGTGTGTGTGTGGGGGGGGGGGGAAGATTCCATGATCATTTGCTTATCTGACGTGAACTGATGAGGCTTATTTATTTTACAGTTCTCCAGTGCATTGCTTCTCTACAAGCACTCAAAAGCCCCTCCACCAATTCAAAGCTCATCTACTATCTGAGCATTGCAATAATATACAGAATCCTGAGATAAATAAGTTTATTACAGCATGCTTAGCTATGTCTCAGCAAAGAAAATAATGTGAACGAAAGTTCTTTTTTAATACAGTAGACTTAGGATTCTGTGTGCCTATATGTAAATATGCATGCTAGCAAACAGGAGCTAGAGGGGCAAGCAATAACAATGGATTTTTTTTTTTTTTACTGCAGTGTACTTTAGACAAAGCATATTTAAGCAATGGGCCTCAAAGCATTAGTTTATAAAGGAACATATTAACAACGCCTCCAAACTTCAAACCAAAGTTAACTGAGCAGAACCTGAAGAGCCAAAACTTGAATACTTTTGTTCAGAGAGTGCAGGAAATGTTGTGGCCTTTCCTGAGCATTTTGTCTCCTACAAATTAATGGTATTACTTTAATAAAGAAAGACCAATCCCATTAGACTTCAATTCTCTATTGCGACATTGAGCATCTGATATTACCTTGTTTTACAATCCCCTTTTAAAAAAAAGTATGATCAGTAACATATTAACTAAGCATGAAATAAAGGTTCCGAGCATAGTGATGGCCAGGTACAAACTAAGCATCAGACATGCAAACTAATATTAACAGCTACACATGGTTTGGTTGTTGCAAAGTGCTTACTACGTGGTGACAGTTTAACCCTTTTAATAGCCTTTAAAAAGATAACAAAAGTCAAGTTTACCTTGTATCACTCCAGCAGGTGGGATACTCAAAGCTTTAGACTTCCACACAGTTGTCATAAATCTTCGAACACTGGCTCTGTGAGCAAACCTGCTATGTGCTGAGCGACACCCAGCTGGTTCCGGGATCTCTTACGTGAACACTGGGCAAATAACCCTGAGTGACTGTCTAAAACACTTAACTCTGTCACTGAAACCAGCCCCAGATCCAGGGACAGCTATGTTCTCCTACCTAGTTATGTTAACTGGTACAGTTAAAAAAACAAACAAACAAAAACTTACATTCTGAAATCTGAGTGCCTAGCTTACGTCCACCACACATGACTTCTTTGTAAAGAAAGAGGCCCCTTTACTTCTTATGTATGCTGTAGCTACCAACAGTACCTGCCTACATACAGGTAAAAATTAAACACTTTGTACAAAAACATTTTTATCAAAACAATTCACCCTCAACTTCCATCCCAGAGGTCACGCCCTCTCAATACAAAACTAACAAAAGCACTCACTGAAACTCCAGTACAACTGGATTTGAAGGCAAAGTACTTTTTGGTTTTGTTTGTTTGTTTTTGCTTTTTCAAGACAGGGTTTCTCTGTGTAGTCTTGGCTGTCCTAGGCCCACTTTGTAGACCAGGCTGGCCCTGAACTCACAGAGATCTACCTGCCTCTGCCTCTCTGAGTGCTGGATTACAGGTGTGAGCTACCAAGCTCGGCTGTTGACAAAGCACTTTTTAATTGTATTTTTTTTTCCTTTAAAAAAGGTCTCAATTTCTAGCTTCTGTTCTACCCCAAAATATAGTTTCAAGTGGAGAAAGTGAGGTCAAAAATTCTATTAGTGATTTGTCACTCACTCTAAACATTTAGAAGTAAACTGTTTCCTAAGACATTTTCATCAGATAATATTTTCTCCCTTAAGAAAACATAAAATCAGTTACCTTAAGAAAACATAAAATCAGTCCACACAACCATTTTCATTTTTGTGTGCAACAATGAAAACATATATAAAAAAATGACAGAAGAAAAATCAGGGCAAGAAGAACTGATACACAGAAAGAGGAAAGGCTGAAATACATTACTCATATTTCTGCCTCTCAACCATTAACTTTCAGAAGTAAAGTGGATATAACAGATAGGAAAAAAAATGTTCAGAAACACAAGCTTGTTTGGCAGTCACACAATGGTAAGAATTGCAGATACTTAATCATCACAAGCTCATGAAAGTGGACCAAAGGGGGCAAGAGCAGGCGGATGAGCAGAAAAGCAACCCGGGACTGCTCTGCTCTAACAAGGCACCACTTCCGGAGAAGGTCTGCAAAACCTACAGGCTGCAACATCCTCAAGCCATCTACCTCCCAAGCCCTGTCTTTCAGGAACTGAGTTTGTGTGCCTTTATCTGGATTGGCTCTGTGGCCACTGCAGTTCTGATGCGGCTTATACTCCATCCTCCCTGGGACTGCACAGCCCGGAGTCAAGCTGCCTTGATGTCCATCACTTTATACATCAAGCAGTAGTGACTAATGATTTGGAACCAACAGCTCTAAAGCCAGATTGCTTGGCTTCCACATCCAGATTTGACACCTGCAAATTGTTTGGCCCTTGGAAAGTCTTTAACATGGGCCCCCGGGCCCATCGCTTATAAAAGCTACCGTGTACAAAGGTAGGTACAAAGCTACTGTGACTATTAAATGAGATAATGCACATAGAGAACACTACCGCTACAGCTGGGCCTTAACCCCTGCAGCCTCACAGCTGCAGAGGGACAGGAGAGACGCCCTTCTGCAAGCTGGATATCAGGCTGCAATCCCCTCCCTGGTGCCTACTTTCATGGTGCAGAAGGAGCAAGGAAGAAAAACCTCAAAATTCTTTTAATCACAGCTAATTCCAGGGATGAGGTAAACAATGAGCCTGCCACGGTTTATCTTTTGAATTTAACACAAACAGGCACAATTCCTTATTATAGTGCTAAGGATGTGATTCTTTTAAGCCACAGAGGTTTCCTTAGAGCATTATATCAGCCTCTCCTATAATTAGGTTTTGCTTAAATAATACAATTTACTAAACTGTCTGGACAGGGGAGACTCTCTTCCCACCCCCCCAACCCCCCCCACCACCCCCCCGCACACCATTTATGCTTTCAGTGGCTGCGGCTATTGTTGCTGTCAAGCATCTTGAGTGCTCTTTTATGGACACACTAAACATAAAAGAACTCTTGGACGATTCATTTAAGAACATGAGTTTGGTGGAAGCAAAGGTAGCAAGACTGCGAACGTCCACTCAGATCTACTACAATCTCGTAACTCCTCTAAGAGGGAGATTTATTCCAGCATGCAGTTTAACCGCCAGGCTCTTTGACCCTGGGTGCTTATTAGTGAAGGAGCAATTCTTTCAGGGTTAGGATGAGTAACTCAGCCCCTTGCAGGTAGGCAAGAATGTGTGCGAGCACTTCTCCACATGGCCAGGACTGTCACAGAGCAGGAGGGCACAGGCGAGCTCGTAAACCTCTTAGAAAAGACACTGAGGATGTACCTTGCAGTCCTCTGATTCTTATCCTGCGCTGAGGCTGCTGCTGCCAACAGCCTGCTTTCTGAGTTTCTCCTGGACGTCTCACAGTAGAAACAAATAAAAGCAGGACTTTGTTGGAGGTTCAGCATGAACTTGGAAAACTACTGTGGGAAAAGGTCACACTATTTCAATCGCTCACTCTCTTTCCTACTGTGTCCTTATTAGTGAGCTAGTGGGTAAGTTCTCTGTCTTCATGTTCTAGGCCAGTGAGGATGTCCTTTCCCTTGAAAGCTTGTTACATGAAAACATGACAAGCAAAAGTAAAGTAAACACACATTGCCACACACATGAACACACATGCACAAGTGCGCACACACACACACTTTGCCAACATGAAGCTGAGAGCCACCCCTAACATGGGCAGTCCACTATTCTTGTCACTAACCCTTCTTTTGAGAATGTCTTCATTTGAAGGTCTTCACAGAAGGTGGTATATCCATACTACATATCCAAGAGATTATGAGAGATTAGCGAGAATCATGTAAGGGAGAAGGGGGTGGCCATCCAAATACATGGATTTTTCCGGCTTTGAATCAGAAGCACCCATGGCTATAGAGAGTTTCTTAGGCATATGTCAACACCCAAATCTCAGAGGCCATTTTGCTCCTTCTCTACTCACTGGCACAGGTAAAGCCTGAAGCAATGACATCCTACACCATTTGTTTCATTTCACATTATTCCTTGTCTTAAAAAAAATAAAGTGGGGACTCCCTTTCAGTGGACTAGGGGAAGGGGACGGGGGAAGAGGGAGAAAGGGTGGGAAAGGGGATGAGGGAGGGGGCAACAATCAGGATACAAAATGAATAAATTGTTAAAAATAATAATTAAGAATTAAATGGGGAAGCAGGAGAGCTATATCAGTCAATGAAGTGTGTTCATACACATGTGGACTTAAGTGCTCATCCCCAGCTCCAAGCACAGCCAGGTGGGGTGTGCTCTGTGGAGTTCAGGAGACAGCCAGTCTACTCCAACTGGTGAATTCCAGTTAGGGGGAAGGCCTGGTTCAAGAAATAAGGCAGAGAGTCACTGAGGAAGACACCCAACAATGACCTCTAGCTTCCACATTCTCTCTCTCTCTCTCACACACACACACACACAAACACAGGCATGTGAAACACTCTTGTGCTCTCTCTCTCTCTCTCTCTCTCTCTCTCTCTGAAAAAGGACTAAGCAAGTGATAGTTTTTAAACAGATACTGATGCTTGAGAAGGACATTAAATTCTACAGGGCGGCCTGTAAATCTAGAAACGCATGACGCTCCCTTGGCAATATGCTATGAATGTTCAGGATCTACTATACATGAAATGCCCCGAATTCCTAGGCATTGTGAAAATAAAATCACTTTACTGTGACTGAGTGTTCTGTAGGACAAGCATTTTTCCTTATAAAAATGGGACTCAATGGGCTCGAAAAAGATGGACAGACCTTCTATCAAGAAAGGCGTTAGTGAGGATCAGATATTCCGGTTGGCTGGGGTTGTGCTTGAAAGTAGGTTTCTGATACAGCCTGAAGATGGGCTTCATTACTTTGGGCATGGCTTCTGCAGAAGAGGCTCTGGTGGCAGTTGGAAAGGGAAGGTGTCCTAGGTAGCATATGCAGGAAAGAACCAATAAGACCCTAGCATAAAAGAATAGGCAGGTAGGAGCCAAAGGCATTGAGATAAGGGAGTCCCTTTGACTTCAGAGACAGAGATCCATCTGCTTTCCAATCAGTGAGGCTCGTGGGGTCTCTGAGAAAAGTTCTGGTTCCCTTAGTCTCAGTTCCTTGGGAGAGCTCAGCATCCATGCAAATGCACTGAGACCCCACTTGAGAATATGAGCACTTAACATCTATCACCAAGAACCGTAATATATATATTATATATATATACATATATATGTGTATATATATATGCCCAAAGCATTCCAAACAAAATTGCTTATTTTTTTAAATCATGTAAATGCCATGTTAATTCATGTCTTTATTTAGTTTACACAGTTTTTTTTGAAAACTTCTTTGTCTCTTTCTAAAGATTTATTTTTTACTGGGCTCCTCTAAGGATCATCTAACTTTTCCTAAAAATCTCCCTAAGCTTCGAAGTGCTTTATATAATAGAAAATTGTTTGTTCTTTATAGTGTTGATTTCCCATAGAGGGAAGCCACATAGAAACCCAGTTGCAATCAGATCTGTGCTGTCAGCCCTTTGTGGCTGAAGAATGAAGAAAACATGATGGCATGTTTGTCCAGCATGCCTCATGCCAAGACCACAGCCATCACACACTTAGGACAACAAAATGCTGAGCCTTTCAAGACAGACCAGATCCTGCCAAGTGAACAACCAGATCAGTCTACTGTACTGGCTGCAGACGGAGGTGGCACGCAGCCTGCCACCGATGGGCCTGCTTTCTAACCACATGACAGTCATTCAGACACAGAGTTCCACAGAGGGTGGCACCAAGTGTCTCCCTCAGCAGCGATGCTGGTTCTGTCCTTTTTTGCTGCAAACTATTGGTATAGGAGAATAGTACAATCCGAGGAACAAATCTGGGGACTCAAGACCAGCAGCACTGGAGAATGAAAAAGAAATTTTCAGGGGCTTAGGGGAGAGAAACAAGGAACTCAAATAGTAGCACCTCACACTTCAGCTTCAAAATATTCACCGTTCATATTGTCTTTCAGCCCATAATGAGGCGGTGGAGAGTCCACCATGTTGACTTTTTCCCCCACTTATCAATGCAGTGCACAAAAACAGACTGCACCTGCCTTCTCCATGACTCCTCCCCCCGGCCACCTTCCTCCTCTCACCACCTAAATACGTACTTGATGGGATATTTCAACTCTGGCTTTGATGAAGAGGGTCAGTCTGGCATACAGGTGATTTCCTCGTAGATTAAGAACATTTGCTTTCTTCCTGCTGGATCCCTCCCAGAGATGCCATCAAACCTCTACCTACGCAATTAGTTTTCACAGGTGGCTGTTTTGCCTCCAGAAAAAAAAAAAAAAAAACTCCTTTCTTTCTCCCTGTACAAGTCACAGCAGAGCGAGTGCACACAAAAACATCTTAGATATGAAACAAACACTTCCATAAAGGCAGCTCCGCTGAAATGATCATCCACATTGTGGAAGTGACTCCTCACACCAGGGTTCCAGTTGGAAGGAATGATCTGGAGGAAGAAGTCAACCCGGATGAGGGTGAGGGAGGAGAATGGGAGGGGAAGAAACAGGGCTGGACTGGAGGCATGGAGAGGAAGAGTTTCTGCAGGGTTTCTGCAGGTTTATAATCTCTGGAGGTTTGGAGGGTCTTGTCTTCCTTAGGAAACTCTGTTAATGTTGTAAGTCTGAATTTCACCACCTGGGAGGAGAAAGAAGTGCTCTGGGTCATATGCTTCCACAGTCATGAGGGGGAGGAGGCTAGTCCACAGTTTCAATTCTGCAGCAGCACCTGAAAGTTTCAGCATGAAACTATATGCTTTGAAGTAAAAAAAAAAGGGGGGGGTCATTTTCTAGTTAAAGAAAAAAGAAATACACCCTTTTCAAGGCAGCCATTTCCAAAGACAAAAAAAAAAAAATCACCATCGACATAAATCCCTTGAACTAAACATCTGTTTAAACTATTTCTAGGTCAGGGGTCTGAAACTGTGAAACACTAGGGGTGCAGACATGATTTCTTTCCCAAGGTCTCCAAGTCCTGCAGCATTCACATATCCTGCCATATTGTTTAAACATCTGGCTCACTTCCCCTGAAAAGAAAAGGGCTAGCAGTGAGGGCTGTTGCAGCTTTTTGTCATAACCTGTAACATGACTTTGCTATTTGTACAGCCTCTAAAACAAACTATGTTGAACAAGGTGTTGTTTTTTTTTTTTCACGTATGACTAAAGTGTGGCTGTCTCCCTGCCGCCTGAACAGTAGGAGAGATTTTGTCTCAAGAAGTTTTGAATCTGGCTCCTTCGTGAAGAAATGGCTGAAGAAGATAAACAAGAAACTCCTCCAGAAAAGCCCACCTCCAGCATTTTCTTTCATTTGCCTAACGAAATAAAATGCACTTTTATTTTCCAAAGCCAGTTATTTTCCATGTATTTGTCTATGGAAAAGAGATTGTGTTAAAAATATTCTAACATGAATTGATTCAAAAATATGAAGGTGAGACAGGGAAAATAGAGTATTGCTCCCTAAAGGCCTCAAACCCATAGGCAACACGGAACTAAGCTTTGGTGACTGCGTGAAGACCGATGGGCAGAGCGCAGGTTTGCTACCAAGACTCTTTAGGCCTACTGCTGGACACGTCACTGAGGGAACTGTAAACGCATCATTACAGACGACAACTGGGAACATAAAAAGTTGAGGTCGTAACTGGAGAGTTCACGAACAAGAAGAGAGCTGAGCCCCAGATGAAGTGCAAGTGTGCAGCAGCCTCCAGTCCCTTCCACAAGTTCATGGTGTCTTCTACGGCTCTGTTCTTGGGGTTTGGCAGTGACTTAACTCTCACCAGGCATAACCTGCTGCATAACCTGCTCCTGGCCAGGGTGTGCATCTGAAAACAGGCAGGAAAATGTAAAAGCGGCCTTTAAAAACTCCCCGCTCAAGTGAGAAAAACTGATTTTACTGACACAGTGTAGAAACCTTCCATGGTTGTCAAATATAATAAAGGGATTAGAGTTTTGTTTTGATTTATCCTGATGTACAAAGGAAGAAAGGAGACAAACTTCAAAGGTTTTGCCTCTAGCCCAGACTTCCGGCCTTAGGGGAACCAATTTCCACTGAACATTATAGAAATATAGAAATGACCACTTAAAATTAACCAAAAGACAAAAGCAAATCCATAGTCTTGCCAACACCAGATACATATTAAGTTTCAAAAAGTCAAATGCTGTTTTTCTCTCTTCTCTGCTCCTAGGACAGGTGGCCCAGCACACATCCCTGCTTTATTGTGCCAGCTTAACTGACAGCCGTTCTTAGAGCTAAGGAAGGCGATTTCTTCATTTAGGTCATTTCTGGTTTTTAACTCAAAAGTATACATCGATAAACAATGTTCTAGGCAGAGAGAAACTAAAGGAAGATAGAGCAGAGAACATACATCAGAGAAACGCATGCTGCCTGAGTCAAGAACACTTACAGGGCAAAAGAAACACCTTTCTGTGATCTCCTCAGGAAACTGAAAGTAATCAGAACTAAGTTTACAAGGACCTGAGGAATGCCTGGGATGCAGGACAAGAGACATTTGCACTAATCCTTCAAGGTCTCTGCTGGGCTCTGCCCTCTCCTACCTTAATTACATAGTCTTTCTTGGATCTGTTCTTATTTTCAACAGACCATAATTCTAAGATGTAGAATGGAAAGCTATTTCAAACATTCCAAAAGATATGAATTTTTAAACAGCCAGACTGTTAAGAAAGCTGAAAGGAAATGCAAACTCTCCTGCACAGGCTGGCCAGGGCCAGACTACACCTGGAAGTCCAAACAAAGGATGCTCTTATCAACGTTAAAAAAAAAAAAAAAAAAAAAAAAAAAAAAAAGTCAGGGTCAGCCAGGCACAGTGGCACACTCCTGTAACCCCAGCACTTGAGGAGGGCCAGCCTAGTCTACAAAGTGAGAGCAGGACAGCCAAGGCTACACAGAGAAACCCTATCTCAAAAAACAAAAACAAAAACAAAAAGGAGTCCTTCTACTTAGGAAATCCTTTTCTAAACAGTAGCCTGAGCATATCCAGTTTTGATCAATAATGTTTTAAGAGTAGACAGACAAACAAATGGACAACATTTGTCCCTTCAAGTCCCTTCAATTTGCCATCGGATTAGAGGGTGTTGACTCAGGTAAGGCATACCTGGATCATAGAATGACCCTTGCACCAAGATTCAGAGCAAAGGCGGATACCTCCCACTGTAGAATACAGATCATAGTTGAGCTATGAAGGTCTGTATGATGCAATAAACATTTGTGTTCTCCTCAAATTGACATGTTGAAAGCAGGTATAACAAAGCTTTTGTATTCAGAAGCAGGGCCTCTCTGGAGGTGATGAGGGTCACAAGGAGCCAATATTACAGGGCTAGTGTTCCCCATAAGAGATACCAAAGAGCTTGCTTGCCACATCCACCTCCTCACCCCTTGGAGACACAGGGAGGACCATGCACCTATAAGCCAAGGAAAGAGAGCTCAGCTGGATATACAGTGTGCCATTCTTGCTCTTAAGTTTCCATTCTCTCAAGCTCTGATGAGATCTTTTCTAACATTTAAGCCAGAAACCTCAAGTTAAAAACGACAGACTTGAACAGGTTAAATACCCCCTTTATAAGGATATCCATCCATCTTGCCCTGACATCTCTGGTACAGAATACTCTTGCTTATAGCTCAGATCCTAGTCTATTTACTCGTGTAAAAACCTGAACTGAGCTCTCAGTACTGAGGGCTGGTCTAGGTACTACAGACACTGTATTCAGTGAGTCCCCACTGCAGTACAAAAAGGAGCCTCATTTAGAAGACGCTCTTACTGCTCTGTAAGAAGGCAGTGATGGAGAACACAAAGTTCTGCAGGAGCCTGAAGGAGGAACAACCAACTGAGCCCGAGTAGGAGAAATAGCTTACTGACACAAACGTCTCAGCTGGATCCTGAAGGGGGAATCAGAACCAGTCAGTTAAAGGGTGAGAGTGGGACACAGGCATTCAGGGAGGACAGGTGTGGATCAGTCCCCCACAGTCACTAACCAGACATGCTGATGAGTGCCCAACACACTCACCTCCCAGTCTTCTGTAACATTCAGTTCTGCATTCATAATCATGATGGTGCCCTTGACCACTTTTTTTTGTTTTGTTTTGCTTTTTTAATAAGTGACTACTTAGCTAGTACAGTACTATGATCTCCCTAAAATTACTAAGTCATGTTCTTTCCCTCATATCTACTTTTCCCCTGGTATTCCGTCTTTTATGAGCAGCTTCAGTGTCCAACCAGTGATAAAGCTACTGTCACTTCTCTGTCTTCTGGCCTCCTATCCACTCATCAGCAAGGTGTTTGCTGAGTATCACCAGAATCGGAGCGCTCCTGTGACTGACTGCTGCTGTCAGTCATACCCTGAGCATCCAACTAAAGAGCCGATTGATTGACTGATTCTGACAAATAACAACTTCATGCTGCATCTAATCCAAGGCTGCAATTATTCAATAACAAAAATGAAATAAAATACAATCAATAAAGGCAGAGAGACAGAGAAAATTCTATCTGTGGAATAGAGAGGAGAGCACATAACTGAACACAAAATTTCAAATCTGAGCTTCCTAGCATATAGGCAAAAGAAGAAAACTAGATTATTTGCACAGTCCTCATTATGAGATTAAATTGTAGAATAGAAGCACACCAACTTATCAGAAATGGCAAATCTGTTTCCTGGAAGCTCTGCTTCAGACAAATTGATTGCAGGGAATAAAGGATACTAAAACAACAGAATAGGAAGAAGTAAATTTTGTAAAATAAGCAAGGTCTTCTAGTATGAATCTTTTACAAGTAACATGTCTCTTAAATACAACCTCTACAGTAAAGCCTGCCCAGAGGGACACAGGGATTCAGGAAGGGTAATCTGCACAGGAAGGGCTTCTCCTACATAACTTTTTGATGGGCAAGAAAGGGGGAACTTTCCCTGCATGGCCCTCCATAGGTGCAACTACCTTACAGGGACTTTCAATGAATGCAATATTTATACTGTGACATAAATTACTACCAAAGGTATTGTGATACTAGGTCACCTCTCACATTTCCATAAGTCACTTGCTCCAAGAGGCTTTGCAGAAGACCCACACTCACTAAAATCCCCCAACTTCAGGTCCAGTTCAATCCATATCACTGTTTACTCAAAGAAGTTAGCAAATTAAAATTGCTCATTTATGGATTTGTTGGTGTGGTTCATTTTGCTTTAGGGGCCCAATATATAGGGCCTATTAGGGGCCTATATTAGGCCTATATTAGGGCCTATATTAGGGGCCCTATATATTGGGCCCCTAAAGCAGACAGGTTATCTCTATCTTGTACAGAACTGAGTGCAAATCCTTTGAAAACATTACTAGCATGTAATAGGTACTCAATTAAAATGTGATTACCAAACAAGTGAATAAACACATATATTTATAAAAAGAGAAGATAGCTATGATAAAATTTGTATAAAAATGAGAGGCTGGTTTAAAACCTTATTGACTCCAACTTCTCCTTTTCCAATCTGTCCTGCATCTTGCGCTCATCTTTGTCTGCTAGAGGAGGCAAAAGCCAGCTTCTAAAAACTATTCAGTGGGGGTTGAAGCCCTCAGCAAACCCTATTCTGCAGCATGGCCTTGGACAACTTTCCCCACTTCCTCAAAAAAAGCTAAAATCTAGTCATGGTCTCTGTAACCCCTTCTAGTGGTTTACCTCTGTGCTGTCCTTAGCCTCTAGGCTACCAGTGCCTCACAGCCTGTCACACCTCGCACGCTCATTCCTTAAGTCACAAACCTTTGTTAGTCTTGTGCCCAACTGAACTGCTTCCTCCACACTGCAGCAGGGCCTCCTACCCACTAGTGTGGCACCGTCCATCTGTTCCACGAGAGGCGGATGGCTAGCTGTACACATCTGTGTTTATGGCTAGATGAGATTATAAACTATTTGAGAACAGAGACAAACACTTTACCATTCTTCACATTTCTCCTACCTTTATGCAGTCCTAATGACGCAGAGGGCACTGGGCAAATGTTGAACTAAAAAGCTGAGAAGCTATTTGAACTAAAAAGCTGAGAAGCTGCATTTGTCCAGCTGAAGAGGTAGCAGAAGGCCTCAGCACTGGCTGCTCGTCCAGAGAACCCAAGTTCAAGTCCCACCACCCACATGGCAGGTCACAACTGCCTACAGCTCCAGTTCCACAGAATTCAATACTCTCACACAGCTCCAGTTCCACAGAATTCAATACTCTCACACAGACACACATGCAGGCAATGAGTATTAAAAAAAAAAAAAAAAAAAAGAAATCATTAAAAAGTAAGAAGAAAGAGGTAGAGTAAAAATACCGGCTACATAAATTATAAATCTCTACCCTGATATATCAGCAACTGCTGTCTACTGTTCTTCTTATTAAAAAAAAAAAGCTTGTGGTCCAATATATTTCCAATGATGAGTCATGTGACAAGATGCTTTACTATTAAAAAGATTTACATGTGCTGCCTACTGAGTTAACTTTTACTTTACATATATGCTAGTATATTGACAGCACATATACTAGCGCCCATTTCATGCATATCTCAAAACAATTTTAATCAGCATTTGCCAATTTAAAAACTCGGCAATTTGCCGAAGCTCGCATCTGATAGGAAACATTTTAATACCGCGGTACATCTAGGTCTCCTCTCCGAAGACCTCGTCTACCTTGAACCTGAGATCTGCACTATCGCCGCAGCTTCTCTCAGCACGTCCAGAACGACTCCCCAGCAAGACTCAGCGGCCAGCCTAGCACAGCTTTTCCTAAAGTACCACCTGAAAATAAAGAGGGCATTCACCAGACACATGTCAGGCTACGGAGCAACGAAACACAGGCTGAGAGAGTGCTATTGACACGTGTGTTCTTACCATCTGTACACACGATCATATGTGCTGAAAACATATGATATGTCTAAAACCCAACTTTATAATGAAAAAGAAAAGCTCTCTCATGCCAACTTTTCAACATCACATGGGTTTCATGATCGGTGTCTTCACATTACTTTACATATGTCTGTAAGCACAATCTTTTTTTAAAACAGAAAATGCTAAGACATAGAATCAGGGACAGGGAAATATCTCAACAGGTAAAGGTGCCCTGCCACCATGCCTGATGATCTGAGTTTGATTCCTGGGACCCACATGCTGGAAGGAAAAACCAACCTCCTCTTGTCCTCTGACCTCCACATATACACCATGGTGTGTGTCTTCATGCCCCCCAAAACACACAAAATGTAATTTTTAAAAAGTACATAGAATCAGACACCTTCTTTAACTACAAAATATTGACCTTACTCTTATGCCAGCAAAATCCTACTCACTCTAAGACTAAATACTGACAAACTGACAAATAAGTCTACTCTCTCACGACCTTTAAGTTTCCCTTTAGTTACACAAAACAACAACAACAACCTAGAGAATGAAAAGGGAGCTTGTGTGAATACAGTAAAATAAAGTGGCAAGCTACACATATTTGATTAATTTCACATATTTTGGAGGGCAAGCTCATTTTTTACACAGGTGCTATCTGCCCTCTATCCCGGGAGATGTTCACTTTAACCATAAACAACAACAAAGTCACGAAACCTTGTACCACCAGCTCAAGGCACTGCACCTTCATCACTAAGGAAACTGTTGGATGGCTGTGTTGTTGAGACCACAAGCATGTTTGAGTAAGAGAAAACAAGACTGGACCTCCAGTGGGAGAACAAAAACCCTCCGCCTCCCGCTGCACTCACCATGTTATTTGTCATTTCAAACGTACCTGTGCTCTTGGTACAAACCTTCCAGGAAGCTTTTATGCTACTTATGCCATAATCAGCTGCTTATTGCCAAGGGAAGGACTTTTCCCCTCCCAGAAAGACAATCTGCACACACTAATTTGAAAGACAGGGTAGGCATGCAAGTGTTTTAATAGCCCATTATCAAAAATTATCCCTTGGCTATAAAATCCCCAGACCATTGGCTTGAGATCAGCTCAAAGAAAAATGAGATTACAGAATTTAATCTAGTGAAGGGGAGTGAAAGATGAGTTTTAAAAAGCTTTAGGACACACACACACACATACACACACACACGGCAGAGAATCAAAACAAGATCAGCTTAGATAAAACCTTCCACACATTTACCTCGTACAAATCTGACCGACTTCAAGATTTATATTATTTTAACTTTGAAAAGTAAGCGGTTACTTTGCAACATTTTAATAAGAAATTGGGAATGTGCAAAGAAAAATTATAGAGAGAGGTGACAGGAAACAGAACAGCATTTTGTCTTAAGTTTGCACAACCTAATTTAGAGCAATAAAGGAGAAACCTATGTGTTCTGGTAAATGTCACAGCCATTACATACATGGATAGGTATGAAGCAGAGTCTCCGTAGGCCCTTCAGAAATTGCACACAGCCGCCCTAATGCAAACCAGAAGTCTCAGGCTGCGGGATGAACACTCAGACTCACTCTCATGTGGATATTTGCAGAGGGTCCCCTAGCCCATCCCACCCTCATTGGTGATATTTCAAAAGGTCATAGCCATGGAGTGACTCCTGAGATACAAAGACACCTCCCATCCCAAAGGAATGTGTCCCAACCTGGCAAGGACAGCTTCAGAGTCCTGGAGAACCTCCCCCTCCTCCCTGCAACCTCTACCCCCTTGTTTCTCCTCCCTCTTTGCTCCCCCTACTCCCCTCCCCATGAGCATCTGCCTGGCCCAATCTCGCCTGGGCCAGCTCCAATAACAACATCTGCTTGGCAGCTTTTCAAGCCCACGGATAGTTATCTAACTGAGGCTTTTGTGCTGTACTGTTTATTCTATGTGAAGAAATGCCTCCTTAGTTGAAAGAGTACTTTAGAAAAACTGTGCAGCTATTAGCAAGTGAAGCACAGGGCTAATAACCCCCACCTGCTCATCAAATTAATTATGACATCTGAGTCATTATAACTCAGAAAGAAAACACGACTGCAGATTTGTCACATGGAGGAATAAACATGTATTAGGACCAGAGGGGAAAAAAAAAATCAGACCAAAAGATTCAGCTGGACAGGACACACTTCCACCTCTCAGAGACTGTAATGTGGATCTTGTCATTCAAAGGGATGTCAAGGCAAAGGGGTGCATGCCTGGCCAGACAGCCACACTGTTATTGTTCCATGGAGCAAAATGAGATAAAGTCAGGGAACAGGAACCTCAGGGGATATGCTTAAAAACTCAGTAAGAATTTTGTTCAACAAACTAAAATGTCCTCCAGAGCCAAGCTGCAGAGCAAAATACACTGTTCATAATGAATGTGACCCCGTGTCACTTTCCACTGCCATCCAGTGTAGGTGTTTTCCACGACATTTACATTAAAGCATACACTTTAGGTATACTTTAATAACACTGACACGTTTAATAAGACAGTACATTAGAAAGAAACTTGTCATGAAGTTCTTGCATTTCTTAGACATGCAAAAAAAAATAGCATTGCTGAAAGGCAAATTATCAATCAGTGGCCATAAAAAAATAGCACTTGAAAGTCTGATGTTTTCCAGTATAGTTTATGCTCAATACTGTTCAGACGAGCAGGTTTTCACTAAAAATTCTGAACAAACCTGCAATAGCTCCTACCATCTCATTCTTCTCCACATGGGGACGAAATTTACAGCTTACAATTTATAATTTAGTTCTGAATAGATTACCTCCAAATTTTGGATCTGCTTCATGCTATGATGTAGAAACAAATGTGTCATTTTAATAAGTTGGCTTGAAACAGACATGAATTAATAGAAAGATGACCACTGAAGAATGTCCACTAGAGGACATTTTTCCTGGCTATCAATGTTAAAGGAAATCACATCTGCAGAATATCTGCATGAATCACAGCAAGTAGTTTTATTTTTTAAATGTTCCTGTTGAAAGTATTTGCAGCTCTACTTTGAAAACCTCAGCCCCCTTTTCTAACATCTTTATAACCGAGATAACTATTTTGGTTCCTTTGTTGACCTTGGGCTGCAAATTTGAGAAAACAAGAATCCTTCTGGAAAAGCATGTGGCCACTTTGCTAATAGCATTAGCCTTTGCCCTTTCCACTTTACCTCCAAAAAATGCCACAGGCTGCAGCAGCAACCAGCTCTTCCAGAGAGACACACAGAGACAGAGACAGAAAGAGACAGAGGGAGTTTAAAATTGTTTTATAAAAAGCAAAACCCAGAATACTCCAGTTTAATGCTCAGCAACATACAATGTTTCTAACTCCTTTGAGCTTCTAATATAAAATGAAAGTGAATCTCAGGAAACAAAACAATTAGTTTTCCTCTCAGCGAAAGACTTTTGTATAGAGTCCGGCACTGAGAGTTGATTTATGTAGATATGTTACTTAAGCTCAACTTAAGATATAAATCCAGAATAAACATAACAATGGCAATCCTGACACTCCACTTTGCCAACTTGGAAGATTTAGTCAGCCTGGACTAAAAGTGAATTAAGGTTATATTGAGAGTGTCAGTTCTAAATCAAAAAAGCCAGTGGTGCCAGCCCTGGCTGGGGACAAAATCAGGAAGCAGGCAGCGGTGCTCAGAGCCTCTGCCTGTCTCAGAAAACATGCTCCACTTTAAACTGTACTACAAGTCAAGGCACTCTTCTTAAACACGCTCCTTGTAATTTTCTCCCTTATCAACACTCCTGCTGTAGGAACCACACAGAGTGAGGGCCTGATTGGGCCTGAATTCTCTGAGACAGGAAAGCCAGGTCCAAGTGCCTTGCAGCCTTGAGGACTTAATGACCAAAAATATTTCCCATCTGAAAATAACTTTTGAGTTGCTTTTTAACAACTGGTTTGCACAATTATTAAATTCCTTTACTATGATACATATCACTCGGAAGCACAACTGAAGTATCTGGCAACAGACTGTTGTCTGTTTGCTCAGACACATTCACACAGAAAATGTCTGTGCTGATTATAATGAACAATAGTTCTGTCCAATCCTGAAAGGGAAAAAAATAACTTTGTGTAAATAACCCAAAGCAAGTATCAATGTTACTCTCAGACTGACTGGAAATTCTAAAGGCACGCAAGCAAGGGCAGCAGAGACCCCAGCAGTTCGGAGGTACTCTGGGGTCCTCTCAGACTCAGCACCATCTCCACCGCTTCTTGTCCAGCGCTACGTGGTCTTGAAAACACAAATGTTCATGTTTCCTGAAACTGGGCTGCAAAGGAAAAGTCCCCTCCCTGGAGGCAGAGTTCCAGAACTGTGGGGTCTGAAAGGTCACTACAGTACAGCAGAATGGCTCACACCAGGGTTAAGCTCGGAGAAGCAGCCCCTGTTCTCCCCTCGGAGGCCCAGAGGTAGATAAGGCCCTGGGGTGCCATCCAGTCAGTGGGCAACATTATCTTCAAAGCATTTTAGGAAGTGTCTTATGTGGAAGGTCACAATTCTGCAAGGCTGACTTAGTATGAGTACCTGCCTGCTACTGCACAATTCCTCTTGATCTACAGGAGGGAGAGGAGGAACTGGCAAATCCAAATACTCTTTTTCAAAAACTACTTTTACTGATAGTTCTTCCTAAGCAATCTCTCCTCTTTCTGGCATCATTTACACACACACACACACACACACACACACACACACACACACACACACAGGCATGAATGCACACACTCACTACTCAAAGACATCCAGAAATATTCAGAACAGTCTTCCATAATGCTTTCTGGAATCTTTCAGGGACTTAGGAGGTCCACAGCCAAGCTTCCCTGTTAGAAGGACAGTCCTCACTTTTCAGTCCTCTGTGCTGTGTCTGAGTAGCCTTCACTTCCCGATTAGCTGCAGCTCTAGGAGGAGCGGTTCCTTTTAGAGGGAAGTCAGGGGCACTAGGCACTCTTCCTGTTAGATTATTTGCTGCTGTTGCTGGCTCGACAGAAACTTTAGGTTTGAACTTAAAAAGGAGCACATCAGCGTCCGGGGCTCACATTTCTTTAGAGAAATACACACCAGAGTCTCAACTCACAGACTAAAGAGGGAGCAGTTACCTGTTTGTAATGGTGGGCCCTACACCAGCCTGGCAGCATACAGAAGGATAATAAATAACTTTGCAAAAACACTGCAAGGAGGAAGCCATGTCGCTTCATAGCTCAGGGAACTGATTTTATGAGAAAGAATGCAGTAAGCTTTTTGAAAACATTATTTAGGTAAAAGATAAACAGAATATTGTTTTCTTGATCATTGTCTTGTGAGGAGATCAACTCTTCCCAGAGAGGAAGTGTGATGGGAACTTTGATAAAAAAAAATAATAATAATAATAAAATAACCATAGGTAAAATGTCATCCAAGTCTTAAATGTGCAGGTATTCCACACCTGGTTCAATGACCTCAGATCCGATGGTGTGGCCCTGTTGTTGATCCTTCAAGGAAAATTATGTCCTATGCCCTAGGCTTCCAGAAGGACCCCTCAGCTCCCAGAGCATCAGCTATAAATCTCCACCTGTCCACATACTTAACTGAATACTCAAGAGATCACCATTTTCCATTTATCTAACGTCAACTCCTTCATCAGCTAACATTCACCGACTCTTATAAGAGAACACACTTGAATTCACAATGGTTCTGCAGTTTTGGCAACTGTCAATCTCAAAGTCAGAATAACAGCAACAATAATGAGGTATCACTGGAGTTGCAGTAAACAATGAAGAAACAGTATGCAGTACATGGCTAGGAAACTAACTCTGCCAGGACAGGAAGGCTCATTAGCACCTCCTGAGTCATCCCATTCACCAGCATGACCTTGGAAGATAACGTCTATGTACATAAGTGAAAACCCTGTGACACAGCAGAGCTGAAGGCCTCAGTCTCTCCATTTCCCAGTTATGGGTATTGACCTAAGAGGCAGGGTAGTGCGGCCCTAAGCTGCAGACAAAGAAGTGAAATCCTACCACAGCAGAAGAGAGGACACACCACATTCCCAGGCAGCTCTGAAGTACTGTTAAAAACAAACAAACAGGCAGCCACTTACTTCTTTCCTACTCTTACCTGTCTCTACTTTTCTACCTTTATAAATTCAGTAATCTTCATTTCGTTAATCCTCATATGTCAAAAGCCTAAAAACAGTTTATGTTCAAAACCTTCCCAGTATGCACACACACAAAAAGTTTCTCTTAAAACTTTGCCAGGGTCGGGGAAGCCGGGTGGCAGCGGCACAGGCCTTTAATCACAGCGCTGGAGAAGCAGAGGCAGGTGGATCTCTGAGTTCTAGGCCAGGCTGATCTACAGAGTGAGTTCCAGGACAGCCAAAGCAACTTAGAGAAACTCTTAAAAAACAAACAAACAAAAACCTATGAAGAAAAAGAACAAAAACTGTTTTAATCATCACCAAAAATGAAGTCTGTTAAACATGTGTGGCCAGATCAACCAATGGCCCACTGAAGTGTTATAATACGGAAGTTGCAAATAGCACCGGCTCAGGTACTGCAGCAGCTTTTTTGTTTTTGTTTTTGTTTTTAAATCAAGCAAAACTGTTTTATTATTGCCACACTCAGTATCTGATTATGAGATGGCAGCACATCAGCCATGCATTGTCTTTGAATTTGAGAATGTCCTGAAAAACAAGACCACAGACAGGAAAGGATGCTATTCTTTAATTTTACTATGTGTACAATGTTTTGCCTGCTTTTATGTCTGTGTACTATGTGTATGACTGATAACCTCAGAGGGCCAAAAGAAGTCAGAGCCTCAGGATCTGGAGTTACTGGAGGTTGTGAGCTACCATGTGGGTTCCAAGAACTGATCTCAGTCCTCTGGAAGAGCAGCCACTGCTGCCAACCACTAAACCACCTCTCCAGACCCAAAAGATGCCATTCTGAACCTTCATCTCTAGATTTTATTGGATGAGGCATTTAATCACTGACTCAGTCCCCTTTCTCAGTTGTAAGGTAGGCAACAAATACTAAATAGCATGCTTTAAATAGACAAAACAAGTACTTGGGGATTTTTTTTTTTAATTCAGGCTTGAGACAACTGTTACCAGGTAGCCCAAACTAGCATCAAATTCATGACGATCCTCCTGCTTCAGTCTCCTCCTATGCTGGGATTATAGGCATGGCCTACTAACTAGCTCCAGGCTTGAAACTACAAAGAAAAAAAGCCTACAAACAAGAAAAGGGAGAAGGTTTTGTGAAGTTTAGGAGGGAATAATTTCTCAATTTAAGTATCTTCTTCATGGTGTTTTGCTTATTTAAGTTGTTATTTAAGAAAGTGTGTGTGTGTGTGTGTGTGTGTGTGTGTGTGTGTGTGTGTGTTAAAAAAACACTGCCATTCAGCATTCTTTTGCTCTTTATCATTCAAAATTTTGAAGGAAAATCCTGCAACCCCCAAGACATGTGCAATACACATAGTTAGCTAGCAGAATTTACTCTAAGCATCTCTGCAATATGCAGGACACAAGCATGCACAGCACAGCACACCACACACACACACACACACACACACATTCTTGAATCATTAAGTCATTTGGAAGACTCTCCAGAAGTGTGCTGAGGCATGTTTTTGGTGTTTTGCCAAATTATGTGCTTCTGTTTGTGGCTTTCCAATATGGATTAGACAGAACACAAGCATGTACAATTTGGCAAGTAGCGACAATGGACTAGTCTGAATTTAGTAATTTAAGCTTTCCATTAGTTATCTTAGGTGAAAGAAAGAATTAACAACAACTTGTTTGAGCTCTATCTGTATATCCCTTTGTCATCCATTCTTGTTCACTTGCCATAGATTAGAAACCAAAGGAATTTCAGATGTCCTCTGCAGATAGATCTAAAGCAACAGCTCTAGACAAGGAGTTCAGATGTCACCCAGAACCTGAACTTCTGTGCTCCACTGCTCTAAAGCTGTGACCCTGCTTATCTGACTCCCACAGTGCTGGAACTCCCGTGTGCCCTCCTTTTCCTGGCAAAGAAACAATGGTTTACAAAAAATTACCTCAACAGGTAAAAAGTCACTTGAGACTTCTGTTTTTAAGCTATCACACACAAAAGTAGACTTCTTTCTGTGTGACAAACTGATCACAAAGAAATTTCTGCCTCCAGTGATTATAGGGAAGCCATACTCTGCTCTTGCTCCTCTTGGCCAAGAACTTTGACACGATATTAAAATGTAACTGTGAAGAGGAGTTAATCGATCACTCTGCCACAATCAGAACCAGTACATTGATCACTACAGTCAGTTCCTCTCTTGGTCAACCAGAGAAAGCCAAGAAAAGTTCAAGTGATTTGAGCTATTTCACATTTCCTTATGTGGGTTGTAAGAATACTCCAGGTACCTAACACAAAGGTTCACAGGAAACAGCAGGTAAAAAGGACTAAATGCTGACAGCGGTCCATTGTTAACTGGGTCCCCTGTGTGAAGCTACAGAAAGACGGGTTCACACAGGTTCTCCCTGTGTCACAGCGCTAGTAACAATGTGCGTGCATTCAGTCAAAGGCTAATTTAGCTCCCCAAACTTAGGCAGTCCAATGGGCTGAAATGTAAGCATGAATCAATAAGCATCACTCTACAAAAGGAAGGTCAGGGTTTACTCTTGGGTCAGCCCAAGGGCCCAGGAGAAAGAGGTGAGTCCCTTTGTGGGTACAATCTAGACCATTTGGTTTGGGTGCCAGTGAGCAAAGCATGGGAAAAGGCAGCTTGGGGTCTAATAAGAAACTCATAAGGAACATTACTAACATGCAGTTTTCCCAGCTGCTGAGTGGAGGTGTTCTGAACTTTGACTGCACTGTGATTCTCTGGAGAATGAAGACGTGAACGTGAGGGGCAAAGCTCCGGTTGCGATGCGAAGCTACGGTCCCACTGGCAGCTCACTCAGTTGGGTATCAGCACCTACTCTGCCCTGTAAACTACAAGCACACTGATGGAAATGTGTTAACTAAGTTTAGAAAGCCTTCACTAAAACATATACAAGCCAAAGCATCCAAAAATGGATCAATATATTAACAGAACTATGTTTTAAACAAGTGTTAAAGATAAACCATGCTTTTTATCCTCACCAATTTTTCATTTTGGTGTGTGAAAGTGAAGAAAAATATAACCATATACATATATGCACACATACAGGAGAAAAGGGAGATGATAAAAAGTGGGAAAGAAAGGGAAGGAAAGAGGGGGAGAAAACATGAGAATTTACAGTCCACCAAGTCCATTTACACATATCATAGGAATGTTTCCTCAGGAGAAACTATACTGTTACCATTTTACAGAGGATGAGATGGAAGCTGATAATGAAGAGAAAATGGAAGCCAGATCTCAAACATTACCTCTTCAATAATAATTTCACATCTGCCAGTCACTGTCATTTTTTAAGCATATCATCCTGAAATCTAGAATCCTACTTCCAGTTAAAATATACATTCTTGAAGTGTTACCCTCCCACTACCATTCAAAAAATGTGTTGCTTGAACACTGCCTAAGATCAGGAGTTTGTGGAATCTCACCTCAAATCATGGCAATGCCAATCAGACTGCTCTGCATAAAAGGAAGCTCGGAGGGTGGGACTCCAAAGAGAGTTCCTTTAGCAAAAGAAAAAGAAAGGTGGGGGGGGGGAATGAAACAAGGAGCAAAGACTCCATTTTGAAATTAGTTTCTCATTTCAATTCAATGCATGTAATAAGAATTCCAGGATGGGTATTTATATCCATAGCATGTACTACTACTGGCCTGAGTCTGATTCTTACAAACACATCTTTCCCATTCTCGGTTTACTGCCCTACTATGGGCTGGCTGAACTGACCATCCTGAATCTCACTGGGAGGTCCAGTGTCCCCAAAGCTCCCAACTATAACCAACAGCCTCATACTAGCGAACTCAAGAAGGGAGAATGGTACTTAGTTGACCTCTGGGCTTTTCTCATCTAAACAAACCTCCCCCACCGCCATCTTTTGTACATTTGATTAAATCATCAAATAGAATTTCAACACATGTAGAAAGATTGCTTTGGGAGCAGCCTGAAACACACTCATGCCAAACCTATGAACTTGATTCAAGATGGTACTTCGCGATGACATACGTTGGAATTGACTGTTAGAAGCTATTTTCCAGGGAGAGGGATGAACCTGAGCCAGGAGGAGACTGTCTAGAAGTCTGCTTAGGCGGTTTCCCCAGCCTGTGCTGCTCTCACCGAGCCAGCTCACGAGCTGCTCTTACCTAACAGCCCAAAGCATGTGCCCAAAGCCTGACTGTGACCACTTACAAGTGTGAAAACTTACATCATCTTTCTGTACTCTGCCGTCCTCACGTTAAAAAGAGGTAACAGTGAAAATGGCTTCCGCAGAAATGGTATGAGGACGGCAGAATGTGTGTATGCAAATCCCACACACACTCACAGGCTCACTACAACTCTGTTCACCACCTCCTTGAAATCTTCACCAAACACTATCGCAGAACCTAACTGCTCACCTTAATTCTCTAGCTCCTCTAATCCCAAACTCACATATCCTCTCTTTTAAAACTAGATGAAACGGTATCTCCCGTAAGGTTGGGTTCTTTATTCAACACTGAACTTAAGACACGACTTATGAGAATGAAGCAAATTATTAACTGGTGTCTCCCTGCATCCATCAGCACGCAGAGTCCTCACCCCTCACACAACAGCATTAGAAAAGGGAGATCTAGACAGCGGCCCAGGCTGAGGGAACCGGGGATGCGCTTCTCTTGCAGACAAAGAACACTCTTCCCAACATAAGGCAAAAGGAGATGTGGGCAAATGCCCCAGAAGGTTCAGACCCACCTGACAAGGAACGTGGACATCTTCAGAGCAGGACGAGGCTCCTTTCACACTTTATGTCACCGTGAGCACTAAAAATAAAGCTTTCTTACATTTTTTCCTAGAATCATTAAGCTGTAGTAATACTTCATATGCAAAACAAAGCATCACAATCCACTAATTGTGCTGTGGTTTTGTGTGTGTCTGTGCGTGTGCCACAGTAAGTTGGGTGAATCAAAATGGGAAATTATATTTTTTCTTTAAAAAAAATCTTATTTTTACTGTTGTGAATAATCATGAAAACAGCAACAACACACACACACACACACACACACAAATCTGTATTGTGGTTGCTAACTTGAACCATGCCAATGAACACTGAAAAGATTAATCAGAGGCTTGACAGTTGTTAACAGTTCAACATGGTTCCCATAATTATCCAATTAAACATATAATGCAAATAGTAGAAGTCTTATGGGTTCCATAGAGCATGAACATCAGGCTGCTTCTGAGGACTATTAACTGTAATGGACTGTCTGCTGAGTCAGAAGGAAGTCAAAGGATAGCCAGCCATTCATGGAGGAAGGCAAGGAGAATAGAGTGCAGAGACGTGGAGTTCAACCACTCTTTATGTGGTCATATAAACACAACAGACAGTGGTAAAACCCAGAAAACAAAATTTAAGTAACAATTATTGTAAAACCAAAAGAATGCAGAGCAATGACTTTACCCCGTAATTCCTGCTGGCGGTACTACAGCCACTGTGTACTTCAACCACACTTTTCTAGCTCACTGCTAAGTTAGAAACATGGATGTAATTATAGTTGTTGGCTTCTGACTCTGTCTATAAACCATGCAGAGATAAACTGCTATTAGTGAACATACCAACTCCATATAATTGTGTTTTGACATTATAGGTAAAAACAGTGAGACAGAGAACTAACCACAGCAATTATAAACAGCATGCCGGAGGGCGCGTCAGGTCACTCATGACCTTGACTGAATTGTTGCGATCCCTGAGCTTCGTTTACACAAGTGCGCACGCAAGCATGCACACCTGTCTTCTTTAGGAAAACGAGACTACAGAACGGGAGAACGGCTAAATCGCACACTTACAAACACCTAAATGGACGTAAGATATACACCAGAGGGGGCAAATATCTATTCTTTTTTTTTTTTAATCACTATCCTTTAAAAAAAAAAAAGAAAAGAAAACTTTGTGGTAACTCTTCACTCTTCGTTATTTGATGTTGTAGATGGATTTACATAGAGGAACATGAGAAAATTTGATTCAGTATAAAAACTTCTGTTATTGTATGGAGTTAAGTTGTGCTTCTTAAAATCGTACCATTAAATGTTAGATGTTTAAATAGTCTCCTTACACTGATAACAGTTTTTAACAGTCGCACAATTACATATCTTCACAGTAATCAAGCACAGAAGTTATTGCATCACGTCTTCCTGTAACAGTCTTTTGTCCTCTCTCAGAGTAGGAGCAAAGGCAATCAGGGAGCAAATACATATTTTTAAGGAGTAAATATGGCGTCATATTCAGTGACTTTCCCTCTAAAGTCCTATAGGATTTGTGTGATCCACAGCGGGATGTATGTGACAATCACAAAACACATATGGGGGAACATACACAAAACCCAGAAACTATGTAAGTTTTTAATGTGATGATTCGCAGAAATATATATATGACCTTACGGATGTGCACTGCCTCTAAGACGAGCTTGGGTGTGTGTGGAGTTTTTAAACCATACACAGTGGTGTCTGAGCATTGGTTTTTAAAGGCAGGGTCTCATGTATCCCAGGCTAGCCTGGAATATGCTGTACAGCACAGGATGACCTTGAACTTCTGATCCCCCCTGACTCCGCCTCCCAAGGGGAGGATTACAGGCATGTGTACATATTTCTGCTTGGGCCTG
Source organism: Psammomys obesus (assembly GCF_907164565.1). Classification (NCBI taxonomy): domain Eukaryota; kingdom Metazoa; phylum Chordata; class Mammalia; order Rodentia; family Muridae; genus Psammomys; species Psammomys obesus. The sequence goes on along the minus strand of NW_026585686.1, from coordinate 5,921,924 downwards.
TACTGAGGATGGAACCCAGGGTCTTGTGCATGCTGAGCAAGCACACTACTGTGATGTGTCCCTGGCCACTTGGTTTTTCTCTCTTGACAAGGAAGGCAGAAGTATTTGACCTTTTACAGATCAAGAAACAGCGTCCTAAAGGCACATGGACTTGCCCTAAACCTCAGATAGCCAGGCAACCCATTGCCTGAATGCCTGAAAGCCCTCTTACTTACTCCCGAGTAAACCTGATCAGGACAGAATCTGTGTGTGAGTAAACTACCAAGATGATAATGATAATAGTGATGGCTTCCTCCTATGTGTTTGGAAGGTTAAATGAGAAGAGCCGTCAAAGTGTCGCCTGGTATAATGGGTGCTTCCAGTGCCTGAGAGGCTGTGACTGTCGATACAGTTACTGTCATCTCACAGCTGGTCTGGCAAGAGAATTCCTACATGGCTAAAGATTACGTTAACAACTACAGAAACATCAAGTTCCACATTAGAGTTTGCCCCACGCCGCTTAAATGACATAGCTGGGTTTTGGTGTCATTTCTGACTGAGGGATTTCAGGAAATAGGCTGTATTATCTGCCTTTTAGTGGTTTTGGCAAAATACTTACACGGAATATTACTATTCACTGGAAATAGATGTTATGAATTGAAATTAAATGGGGGTGGGGGGGAACTCTGCAAATCCCAGCTATGACCCAACACAACAGTGTGCTGGAGTCTGTACCTATTTGGTTTTTGAGATCAAAGTCCCCTGTTTTAACAGCCACATTCCAGCCTAGACAGAACAGCTTCTGTGTAACCAGCTCTGGCATAGAGCATCCTGACTGTGAGTTCACTGCTCAGGGCTGCACTGTCCTTTGGGACAATGGGTCCTCACTGAGGGTGAGCACGGCACTAACAACGTTCAGCGCTGCATGAACTCAAGCTGAATCAGCCTGAGCCTTCACTGTGCTCACAACATCTCTGAAAGGAAACTGAACAGGAAGAGAGAAAAACCTATACTCGTGTTTGCAAACACATAAAACTAACACACTGAAACACCAGAGAGGGCTTTGTTTTCGCTGCTGACCAAAGAAGAGAGCAGCAGTTTCTAGACACAAACTTACACACAGGCAAGCAGCAGGAAGAAATGTTTACTGTGGGCAGAGAGAAGGAAAAGCAGGTAATTCTTTCTCCCTGAAGGCACAGTCACCCTGAGGTTTGGTGACATTCGTTTAACTGCCTCACAAACACACAATTATAAAGTGTACGTACATCCCTTGGTGGTGCAGAAAAAAAAAAAAACACACTTAAATGATGTTTTGTCGGGAAAGGTTGGAAAAGCAACCTATCATCACCTTCATGTTCATCATCTGTTTGGTGGTGTACAAGCCCAGGGCCTTGTACACGATAAACATATGTGTTCTCACTGAATGACACTGAATGAAGTACACCTTCTAAATAGTGCAGTGATACTGGGAGGAGTTGGGATGGGGGCAGGCATGGATTCAAACCTTGGCCCTGTCACTAGCTGTGTGTACTCCACAGTTTACCTCAACGTGTGCCTGTTGCTACAGTAATAGAGGAACTGTAAAGATTTCATTCATTAATTCAAAGGGCACGTGCGATGTTTTCAACATGCTGTAGCTGCCGTGATGACTGATCTTACTGCACTAATAATAAAGCTCAGAAGACAGTCCCCACTTTCTGAGGTAGAGTCGTTTTGGAGTCTTCTATCACGTTAGCTTTCTCACTAAGATCTGCCACCTTGTTGAAGAAGAAAATATTCCCTTAAGCCAAAAACAGGAGAATAAGACGTTTAGGAATAAAATATTACGGTATACACAAACTCCATAAAGTCTTATCTAAATCATCATAAAGTAAGTACCTAGCACATACTGGAGAAGAAGAATCGAACTTTTCCAGTGTGTGGGAACAGCAGAAGAAAGCATTCTAAAATGTGACATAAGCGCTGCACAGCTCCATGTGAGTGGGCCAATGACGGCCTCATCCTAAACCACAGACACTTCGTGTCCTGCACAATGAAGTGAATGCGCATCCAATTCCAGGATCTCACGCAAGAAGCACAGCAGAGTGGAGGGAAACAACAAATTACAAAGGAAACTTAGTTCACGAGAAGAGATGAGCCAAGAAATTACAGTACTACTTATCAGAATTAGTAAGTGCAAACGGAATCATTTACAAGTCAAATGTAAAACAAATGAGCACTTCAATCTTTTCTGAGATATGAGAATAAACTAAATGAACTTGTGCATTTTTTTAATACAGAGAGTGTGTTACCTGATATACAAACATTTGTATTTGTCCCTTGAACCCTACGTGGTCAGAGGAATCTTTACCATCTAGAAGGATGGCTAAGAAAAGAGCTCTGGAGACAAACTACATGGGTTCAAATCAGCCTCTTTTTAACTAGATCAACTGCAGAATTGCCATTTATGAAAGGACAAAAAGAAGTATCTACCTTATGTAGTTTCTGAGAATTAAATGAAGCCTGGTTTGGTGCCTCCTGCCTATAATTCCAGTAGATAGTTTGGAAGGCTGAGACAGGAGAATCACTACAAGTTCAAGACCAGCCTGGTCTATATAGCAATGCCCTGTCTCAAAAAGGAGAAAAAGACAAAGAAAAGAAATTAGTGAGTGACACAGATGACTCATTATGTTTAGCATGTGTTACATGTACACAAAATGTCCACTGTACAGCTGTACACTACATAGGAATGGCCACATGCCGAAAAACCACCTCAGGATAGACACTCCTACCCACCTATTGTGTGTCAGTCTAGCTCACAGCCCAGAAGATCATTAATGCCCTCAGCACTCCAAAAACAACTTTCAGGGTTAGTATTACCTCTACTCTACTTTGCATATGAAACGAAGCCCCTGGGACTTCAAAACACTTGATGGGACTCATATCATATTGCTGAAAACTGTAAGAATGGGATTTTCAACCCAGTACTGAGCAGCCTCAACTTTTGACACCTGTCCCCACGGCTTCTTCTGGGAGGTTCCAACTCAGTGGATTCCTAGTCACTTCCTCCTAGTCACTTCCTCCACCGCTAAGCTGATTCCAGAGAGCTGGAGAAATGCCTGTGTGTCCCCTAACGCCACGGTCATCCTCACTGTTTGTCTAGGTACCTGCAGTTGTCCCTGGCAGCATAGCATGCACCCTGCCTCCCAGCTCCACAGCACGTCCTGGTCTCGCTTCCGCACTGGGGTGTGACACCATGCTCCCATGAAGGGCACAGGCCAGAAAGCACCAGGTGAGCAGAGGCTCCCGCTACAACACACCAGAAGCAGGCGTTTTTACTGCATGTGCTCTACAAAGACAGGTCTAACCACCAGGACAAAACATTCACACCAATCCGATCTTGCTTCCTCAGAAGTCACGAACTGCCGTGTGATTCCCTTCAGATGATATTCGTATGATCAATACCGTGACTCTATGATTTGCTAAGAACTTAATTGCAATGCTTTTTATTAAGAAGAAATAAAATATATGAATAATTTTAAAAGTTTCTTTCAGTACTACAAATTTAGGGAAGTATCTGTCTTTTCTACATTGCAATGCCTGTACCTGACAGAGTGCCTGATACACAGTCTGGGAGACTCAGTAAGCAACTGTTGAATGGCAAAGGAGCTTCTTTTTAGCTGAGACAGACTGACTTTCATACTTCAACGCTCACAATCTTGTCACATGTATATATGAGTCAACATCCAGCTACACAATCAAAAAACCCATGACACACATACATATGTCTGTGTCTCTATATGTGTTTATGTACATAACACACACACACATTCTTACAGAGAGTAAGAAATACAAAAATGAGAAATCTCGGGACTGGACAGATGGCTCCGTGGTTACTATGATTTGTTGCTCCTGTGCCCACACACAGCCTTACAATATTCTGTAACTCTAGTTCCTCAGCATCCAACACACTCTTCTAAGGCTTTTGCAGGCATTAAACACATACATGGTACACATACATGCATGCAAACATTCATAATAAGCGCTAAAAAACCATGAGCAGCACCCTCTAAGAAATACAGGCCAATAGGGTGCTGAGGCCACGAGTTTTATCTCTTGATTTTCTGAGATAAGGTCTCATTATGTAGCTATGGCTGTTCTGAAACTCACTACATTGACTAGGCTAACCTTGTATTCACAGAAATATGCCTGCCTCTGCCTCCCGAGTGCTGGGATTAAAGCATGCACTACCTGGCTGCTCTAATTTTAGGTTTTATCTTTTGTGACTATGAACCAAAAGCTACTATAAAGGTCAACATAGCTGTAGTCACAGGACTGCCATGATTTCCTTTATCCTTTTTCTGTAATCACCTATGAAGAAACACTATATTCCGGAGTAGATATCATTTACAGGAAACAAACTGTCACAGGAAAACTCAATATAGAAAGGTGCTTTGTTTTGTTTGGGGCATGGCATTGTCATGGGCCACTGTCTTTAGCCACCAAAGTATGAATTTGTATCAGACCATACTTCAGTCTGACAACAAAACACAACTCATCAGACAAAAACTCTTATTATTTTTTTCTACTCAGCTGAGAAGCCAAATCTGACTTTTAAAATACAATGATGACCAAAAACTGAATTTAGCTAACTTTATAGTAATGTTTAAAAACATCTTTGTCAAATAGTATGACTATCATATATTAATTGCTTATAGAATTATGTTGTCAATTATAAAATATATTTAAATAAATATTGACATTTTCCACTCCAAATTATAAAAAAATAAAATTTTACAATTAATAAAAAAAATTTATGAACCACGTTAAAACACATACACTAAAATCTAAGACTCAATGTATTTAAGGATAATTTCAAAATTAAATTTAAGTTGTACTATCCACTAACAAAAAAAAGTAAAATTAGTTGTTCAAAGACATTTACTCCTGTGCATGGTTGGATCTGAGTTAAAACACCATATTAAATTCTTTAACAAGTTTTTAACAAAGGATCCAATTTGTCACACACCTATGTATTCTCAGTGCAAAGTACAGCACTGACAAGCACAGTCCACCCAGGTAGGCTCCTGGTAAAGCTTCCTTTTGTTTGTTGTCACACAGCCCCTGAGAAAACACTGCTGAGGACTCACCTCCTCTCTGACCTTTCCATTACAGTCCCCCTGGGTCTCCTCCTCGCAAGCTCAGCACTGCTAACTATATTTAGTGGTGGGTGAGACAGTGAGGCACTTACGCCTGTTCTTCTGCCATTAGCTTTTTGCTGCTCATCAATAGGACAAGTGACCACGATCTTTTCTTTTCTACTTGCAAATTACTTGAGCAAAGCCATAATCCTTAAAATACTAAAACAACAACCAGTACAGTATTCTTATTCTTTGGATGCACTCTCAGTCACTTTGTGTAGTTATACCAAATGTTTTATAATTTTTCTTAAATTCTGCATTTTAATAGTTTCATAAACGTCTACCTTATTAACTCTAAACATACAAAAACACATTTGATACTAGAATATACACATATATGTACACACACAATTCGCACTTTAGAAAAGCTAACACCATTGCATGAGTAACAAAGCAAAAATTCAAGTGAGTATTGAGGCAAAGATTCCAGCGCCAAAATCCCACTTAAAATATATATAATCAGTGAAATAATTTTTAACATATTAAAAAAAAACAAAACAGTCAAAAGTCTGCTTCAGAGAATAACCTTAGGGATAATATTGAAATATTTATTCTCAGCTGTTTTGAGGACCTATGATAAAGTACTAATAAGAAAAAAAGGGAAAATACATATATACATATATCATAAACATATAATATATAAATATATAAATATCATATGTGCATGTCACTAGTCAACACATTTGTAGTTTTTTCCAAATATTTATTTTTTATATTAATTACAGTTTATTCACTTTGTATCCCAGCTGTAGCCCCCTCCCTCATTCCCTCCCAATCCCCACCCAACACGTTGTGATTCTAAAGTCTAGTTTTTTATGGAAATAAATACTACTGACCCAAGTCAGTTAGGTAACAGGTGTATGATCATTTTTGTTTCCAATTACTTTCATGTCAGCGACCTTATGACCTGAAATTAAAGATCTTAAGAATAGCAGGTAGTAGCCATGTATGTAGGATTCTAATAAGAAATTTTACTAGCATCCAGCATATCTTTATGCTCCTAGAGAAGGCTACAACCTTAAGTTGCCCACTAACCCTGGCATGAGGACAGTGAGCGTCTGTAGTTCTCTACTGCCCATTGTAGGGATGAATTCTGGAAAATCACACAGCAACCACAGTATCTGAATTCTCCCTATAATTACAATATTTGAAAACTATGAACTTCGGAGATTTTTTCTTCCCACTTTATTTCTGTTCGCAAATTAATATTCTGCCCCCACAAAAGGGACACTTCGTCTTCCAGGATCCTCAGAGAAAGGCAGGGAGCACTCTCTCACAGACCAATACTGAAGACCTACTATGTGTCAGGACAGTGCCAGTTGATTAAAACCAGCATAACCATTAAGATTTCAGATTTGGAATGAGGGGTGTTCTGTTTTTAGGATAGTCTGACTCTAGAACCCGCAGAGATCCCCCTGTCTCTGCTCCCTGGGTGCGGGGCTGGAAGGCACCTGCCACCACACAGCTGAGGGCAGATGTTTTAACATGCACCTTCTATATAAGAGTTGTGGCACGAAGTACATTACAAGCATTTCTCCCTTGACTCTCAGAACTGCGAAGTAGAAGTGCATACTACTCCAAAGCTCAGGAAAACAAATCTTAGCAAATAAAACCAATTTACCCAACCACACACTGAGCATTACAAAACCATCATTCAAACCCACAGCATGTGCTAGAATATGCTCTGTGAATGACATGGGCACACCATATGGTTTCATTTTGCATATTCCTAAAACTTTTATATACACACACACAATGGTGTGACACTCTGAAACACTGACCAATCAATAGAGAGACATAAAATAAAGAAAACAAGTCCCGATAAACAAGTTGCCCAGTCTGAAGGCTTCACGTTGTAGCACACATGATCACAATCCAGTTCCCTATTATTCTACATACAGCTTAAAATGACATGCATTTGCTCATCAAATAAATGTCATCTGTTTCCTGGGACACTTTCACATCATGGCCATGACCTTCCTTTTTGTCATGACTTGGCCTTTCATGTCCTTCTATAGTATCCAGTTTTATTCATTTGTTTTTCCACCTACAATTGTGCCTGAGAAACTTGTTTCACAAACCATCAAACTAGAAATGAGGCTTTTAAAACAATGTATAATACTGTCTGACTTTCCTTCAACCTAGTGTTCTCCACCATACTCCCAGGGACAGGACACACATGAAACATGAACTCCAGGTCAATCTTTCCCATTATAAAAAAAGACTCTTACCTCAAAATATCCTTTGAAAGGTCTTTTGACATTAAACACAATGTCTCATTTTCTAAAAATTCAACTGACAGAAGCCTTAGAAACATCTCTTTTTTTAAACTTTTATTAATTGTACTTTATTCACTTTGTATCCCCCCATAAACTCCTCCCTCCTCCCTTCCTAGTCCCACCCTCCCTCCCCCTTCTTCATGCATGACCCTCCCCAAGTCCACTGATAGGGGAGGTTCTCTCTCCTTCCTTCTGATTTTAGTCTATCAGATCATATCAGGAGTGGCTGCACTGTCATCTTCGGTGGCCTGGTAAGGCTGCTCCCCCCTCAGGGGGAGGTGATCAAAGAGCAGGCCAATCACTTCATGTTAGAGGCAGTCCCTCTTCCCATTACTATGGGACCAACTTGGACACTGAACTACCATGGGCTACATCTGTGCAGGGGTTCTAGGTTATCTCCACGCAAGGTACTCTTAAATAAGAGCAATTATAAGGTATTTGTTTTAAACTTTAAAAAACATGTAACTGAAATAAAAGATGTACATGACACCAAAGGAAATGGAGACAGTAATTATCAAACCAATCTGAAAATTGCAGGGATCCAGGGGTAGCCCATAAAGCAGCTCCTCAACACAGCTCCTATTTTATCTTAAAATACGGAACTTTCAATTTAATTTTTTTTCTTAAACTGATCTCAAACATTTATTCAAACACTTCAAACCATTTCTTGTGGGAAGTTTAACAATGCATTTTTAGTGGCTTCGTTCTGTTTTCTGACTGCTACCATAGCTCTTATTAGTTACTCATCTATAACTTTAAGGGAGTGTTTTCCAAACACTAAAAAGGGCAAAGACAGCCTCCTGAAAACCATGGCTACAGCCTGACTTCCTTACAGCACTTCCTACCAAGAGACAAAGAAAACACCAGACCCTGGAGTCAACTTCAAAAAAGCAAAAATGATAATACAAGATGTTTTATGACTATTGTCTATGTTTCTTTTAAAAACTGTTGCCCGTGTTTTCATAAACTCACACTTCTCATTAGATACACTTACTCTGCTTCTGTAGCAGTAAGCCTAACATAAACAAGCAAAGAGGCTTGGTTCTCTTAGGTACAATATTCCAAACTGTAATCTCTTGAGATTCCCACCCCACTCCCATGCTAAAAGCCTACCAATTAAAGGTTACTTTCTTTAAAAGTAAGCTTTTTTTTCTTTCAAGTCTTGACCAACCTAAACCATCTGATTATTGGACTTTGAACTGAACCACATGAAAATGTTACATAATACTCAATAATAAATAAAACTTACTAAAACTCCAACTTAGCAAGGGGTTGGCCTCTTAAGAGCTAGCTAACAAAGAGGGGACTGCTCTGCCCCTTGGCCCCAAGCTAACCAGAAGCCAAATTCCTAAGATGCCCTCACCAAGAGGTCTCAAAGAAGTCCTCTAGAAACTGAGTCACTGAGAGACACGGTCCCACAGATATGTGAAAGAAATAGGGCCAGTAACTGTTTTCCCTTTCACTTCAGCAAGCTGTTTCAATCACTGTGTGGCCCAGAGTGAAATCTGCCAGTAAATGAAGAAATAGCAAAAAGTAATTCCACTTCCAGGTCACTAAATAATTAGCATCCAATTTTTCCTTTCTATAGTACAAAGACCTTATGCTCAGAAAGTTACAGTTTAAAGTACACTAAGTAACATCACATCCATATGCAAATATATCTTTTCCCATATGCATCTTAAGAAAATAACAAACAAAAATAATTTATCCTCAGTCCCTAGAAAACAAAAAACTGAAATTAAAGGAAAGAATGGAGAAAATCTAAATTGTATATTTTTGTTCCTTCTAAAAGGATTAAATAACAGAATTTTAAATGGTTTGTTTGTACTTTCCATGCAATATGTAGATTAACCATGAAATTCTGTTTGGGACACTTTGACATCTGTTTTCAGTGCGTTACAATGAAATCTGGGGACTTGATACATACATTTGCTGTAATAAAACTGTCACTAATCAGTGTTTTCCAAAATATTGCCCATAACTATTACTATTCAGTAGTCTCATTTGCATGATCTAATACTGTTGCTACATCGTGTTTTTCCCTGACAATGTGGTAGCTGGTCCCAGGCACGTGATGGAAAATGGCTGCACAGCACTCGGTAATCTCGGGCTTTCCACAGCACTTTGCTGACGATGCGATCTGCCCTAGAATGGACCCATACTTCATCCTTCCTAAGATACTCTTCCTGGAATTGGAGCACCAAGGATGAATTCTCATCCCAAGTGTAAAACACTCAACGACAGTAAAGATGCCCACACTGAGGAGAAGACTCTGCCTCATGGGCTTGTGCCACAGGAGACATAAACATAAACCTAACTCAGGAGCCCTTTCAACAAAACCCTAATGATGCTCTTTGAACAACGAATGGAGGTGTGTCTTTCACTACCACAGCCCATTCCCGTGAACTACAGAAGCAGATCGGACCAGACTTTAAAGCTGAGGCTGCTTCATGCTCTCTAGGACTGAGCAGAGGCTGTACCAATAACAGATGCCATGACCACAAGTTTACAAGGTATTGATAGCCAGATTGTAGACTGCACAAAGGTTTCCATTCATGTTTCATGTGTCTTTTACATCATGTAGAAAACGTGGTTATTAGCAAAAACAAACTAAAAAAAAAAATTCTCAGAATATGAACATGGTATTCACCAAAGAAGAATATTGTTAAAAATATTTTTCTACCTACTGTCACTCTAAATGAATTCCAGATTTTATCAGTATTTGGAACTATATTCATATTGCTCAAATCTAATAAAATTTCACTCTGTCCTCCCATGAACTCATCCTAAATCTGAAATATGCTTCTCTATACACATGTTTTACATTATACAAATGTTGGATACAAAAAGCAGATTAACTGCGAGCCCTAATGCTGTGTTTGTTAGTACTGAGAAGTCATTCCAACTGTTCCAAACGGGATTAATGCAGTATAACAAGTCTATTTAATTATTGTAAGACCAGTGATCCTCATATTACTATAAGCTGCTTTTCCCTTATTTGGAGACTATAAATGGAACCGAAATTGCACATGATAACTACAGGTCATACCCTGAAACATGATGCTTGATGTAGCAGGAATAAGGAGACATTTCAGCATCTCTGAGAGGCTACAAAACACAGCCAGTGTTTAAGATCCGTCTGGATGCTCTCACCGTAGCGTCCCATTAACTTACATCACAAGCGTACTCAGAGCTTTTCAAGTGCACTGGAAGACGCAGTAACAAATGTTATCAGCAGCAATCCAATTTGAATGTTGAAAACTTGAGGCTACACAGTGTTCTAGGAAATCACTTTTATAGATTTTTTTTCTATCCTGTGCACAGAACAGCAACTGAATGCCAGTATCTTCTAAAAAAAAAAAAAAAAAAAAAAAAGGCACACCACAGATCATTTGAACTTATGTACCAGAATCTAAACAAGCTAATCGATATTCGGATGTGCACGCCCTAGTTATCCTTTAACTACTAGACAAACGTGAAACAGCTTCTCATCCTGACCCCTGACTCGATCCTTTAGTCTATGATAAACATTATCACCAAGCCCTCCTTGCAGGAATATGTTTTTTCTTCACAGAGCATTAGCATGACATGTGACTTGAACTATTTCCCGCTTAATCTCTATGATTTCCAAAGTACTGCGCAAAGTGAGTGAGAAGAACAGTCCCCTGGCCACAGAGAGCAGGATCAGCCAGTTGCCCAGGAATCTGGCACACAAATTTAGCTCCAGGCCCGTGGGGAGCCAGCCGACCAGAGCCACTGAAGTCAAACACCAATCCCAAATTACTTCACAATGGAGAGAAACCGATGCTTTAACCATTTCTCCTCTCGCATCCAGTTGTTCTCAGTAAAAGTGAAATCACTCTATGCAATAAATACTAACTTCTTCCCTCTAGAGGTCATTTAATTAATTTTCGGGAAGCCACAAAAAGGAGGAATGGGAAAGAGTGACATAAAAGAGAAGAGTCAGATGGCAGTGGAATCAAAACAATTCATGTAACCAATTAAGCAATCTGAGGCTTTGACCCAACCGAGGGTCATATGGCTTTTCAGACTGAGTCTCACAACCAGCAGCTTGCTCCTTTTAACCAGGCATCTGACCTCATCACATTACCCTCACTTCTGTCCAACTCAATTCGAAACATAAACGAAGCTCTTCCAAACGTGGGTGACTTCGTTCTGCTACTCAGAAACTTCCATGTTCCACTGCAGGGCCACAAAGTCGTTCCAAGCATTGACCAGGAAAGCCTTTATCTAACATATGTCAAGCTTTTTATTCAGAAAGCCACAAATAAAATTAGGTTGCTCCTTTCTTTGAAATATTCCTAGGTGGGTGAAGAAAACTCTAGAAGATCTGAGGACTCCTGAAAAAACACCTAAGTTCTAATTTAAGTGGGTTTCAAGACTATAAAGGATTAGCTAACTGCTTATACCCACCTTCACAGTTCTTACCAGCAAGCACCATCCACAGGGCAATGACTGGAACACTTGATATCCACTTATTCCTTCCCTCCTGACTTAGGTAATTTCTCTGGAAGTCTCTAGACTATGCTATATTCTATGCTATATGCCTTCATATATGCTAGCAGCTGTCATTAAGTAAATGCTTTACTCACATGATTTCACAAATCTCAAAAGAGTCACTCTAAGTCCTATTTTATAAAAGAGAAAATCAAAGTGTATGGAGTATAAAGGACCTAACCAAAGTTACAAAGCTGCTAAAGGGTCAGACAGAACCAGTGTCAATCCTATGCATGAGCTTTGTTCTAGAGACTGAATGTTTGTTAGATGCTTAGTTTGTGTCACCCTGACACAGTCACCTGGGAAGAAGGAACCTCAGCTGTGCACAGCCTCTATCGTCCTGGCCTGTGGCATGCCTGTGGAGCACTGTCTTGATTGCTAACAGCTGCCCACTGTGGGCAGCTCCACCCCTAGGCAGGAGAGACTGGGCTATATAAGAAAGTCACCTGAGCATAAGCCAGAAAAAAAAAAAAAAAAAGCAAGCCAGTAAGTAGCATTCCTCCACAATCTTTCCTTTACTACCTAACTCGAGCTACTCACCTTGACCACCTTCTGGGAAGAAATGTTACCTGGAAGCATAAGGTGAAATAAAACCTTTCCTCCCCCCCAAGTTGTTTTTGGTCATGGTTTAATTACAACAACAGAAAATAAACCAGAACAGTTTTTATGTCTCCAAAATTCTTGTTGAAACCCTGGTCCTGAAGGTGATGGTATTAAGAAAAATATTTTGTACCAAATTAACTCAAGAGGGTGGATCCCTCCTAAATGAGTGACTTGAAGAGAAATTCCAGTGGGTTTCCTGACTTGACACTGAAGAAGGGATCAGCAACCCATAAAGCGGCCCTCCCTGGACTCTGGCCCTGGACTAACAGTCTCCAGAACTATGAGGGAGAAGTATTTTGTGGTCTGTAAGCCAACCAGTCTGCTGCTTTGTTACAGTGGTCTAAACTAAGACACATCTTTACATAACCTAAGAAAGCATGAGGAAATATTTGCAGAAGAAATCCAGAATTCAAAGAATGACGGAATTTCAATTGTACATTGATCACTAATACAGAATTATGAGCAACTGACGATTACTCACTCCTTGATCCAGAAATCATCCATCTTTGTCAATCCTTGCCAAATCTAAGCTCCATCTCTCTTTCTCCTAACTTCTCTTCTTTAATGCTTCAAAGCACACAAGCGTATACCCCAGCACACACTAATTATCAATGGACCAGAAACTGAACCCTTGCAACTCAACAGTGGAGATCAATTTAAAAACTTTTTAAAGAACAGAGGACTATGTCTGGAAGAACATCACAGATGTTCTTAAAGCCCTTCACACCTCATTTCCATGGCCATGGGACCCACTAGCCCACTAACCACCTCCACACTCCACGGCAGGTTCACATTACCTGTGGGGTGCCAGTGAATGAGAAGAAAGACAAGCGGGGTCATGTCTTCTCTAACCGGCTCCCTAAGGAGAGGAAGTCTGGGGGTGCTGCTCTGTCGAGGTCTGTTGGTATTTTTCATCTACCCTTGCCATCTGAGCCCTAAGATGCATTATCAACAGGGTTAAAGTTTAAAGGCATTCAAATTTCTTGAGATCCTGAACATCCCTACAAAAGGACAGTTTAGCACAACCAATAAATTTTAAAGAAAATTTCTCCCTGGCTATTTGTAGGAAATAAAAGTTATAAGGACCCAGAACACTAGTGCTTTTCCCAGGGTTCCATTGTCACGCTGCCTCCCATCTGTTGGTCTAAACAGTGTACAGCACAAGAGGAAAAAAAGCACACTCCAACTTCAACTTCCTTCTTTTCTCTTATAATTTAAAAATACAGTGCAACAGTTTGCATTTTAAACATTTAATCTGGCAAATATAAGAAAAAAAATCACAAACTATAGTGTCATATTTGGCATTGAAAAGATTGGTAGGATAAAAATATCTGTGTTTTAACATTTTTAGAAGACATTTCCCATATTTTTAAAATAAAATTATTTCCCTCTTTTGAATGGGAACCAAGGTAAAATTCTCCATTTTGAACATGAGGTTTTCATGAGGAACAGAAAACAATTTTATATTCATTAAGATAAACAGTTAACTTTACATACCGGCAAAAGTCCCTACAGAAATAAAATCTTCACATTTACCATGGGGCACTACCATGTCATGAAATTTAACTATTTACCTCAATCCCAATACGAGAAGGTTTCCTTTAAATCTAGAATATATTGTAGAAGACAGTATTCTCAGTTTAGCATGTTCCTTTGTAATCCTGCGTGCTCAGGATATGGGTCTCCCATTGCTGAGCAATGCTAATAGTGCCAAGGGTAAGTCAGTTGTTTGAAGATTAGTGACTGAGTAACCAAACACGTAACTAAATTTGTCACTTTAATGTACATAATGACAATAAAATGTTTTTATTGTAACGCTAAAAATGTTGAGAAATAATTACTAAGGAAACCATAACTCTCAAGGGCTAAGAAGTAAGCTCAGTGGAATGGGAAAAGGAAATTGTGATAGGTCAACACAAAACACAGAAGTTGAAAATCCACAAAGAATTGATCCAAATCCCTCCGAATTCCAGAACACAATCCCCTACCTCCTATAGCCAGCAAGGCTGCAAATTTGTCCCCATCACTGTCAGCAAACAAAGGGAAGTCGCTTCTGCAGCCAGACCATGTCAAACAGAAGATGTAGCTGCTGCAGAGGGACGCCTTGAATCCACTGGTGTGTAAAGTGTGGGCTGGGGCCTTTCTGTCAGCTATTACCATAAAAGAATAAGAGGAAACAGTGACATTACTGCACAATAGAAAGGTCAAACAGCTTGCAGCCATTTCATGACCCAGACAAGTCAAGGTCAAGGGATTCAGGTAGCAACTTAGCTAGGGCATAAGTTACAGCCCAAATGAATTGTTTTAACACATCAGCTTTGGTCAATTAAACCTAACAAGGCAAGTTGCATCCCGTAGCAGGGTTCCTGACACCAAGGCCAGAAGCTGAGACCGACCTCATAAAACAAGGCTTTTAACATAGCATAGCAAATTTAAGCTAATCCATCCAGAAACTGCAGATGTCAGAATAATAAAATACAAGTTGTCCTAAGCAAGAACATTTTTCACACTTCAGAATGCACTAATAGAGGGGTACAACCTTCACATCCGCATTTGTATTAACACAAGTGGAGTCCCCAACTTATATGAATTACCAAGTATACTCTATTTCAAATCACTTTGTTACCATCTGTGTGCATGATTAGATTTCTGCCCCTACTCTCAGCCCATTGCTGTTGAAACTATTACATGTTTAACCACAGTTTTTGAATATAAATGTACAAAATCAAGATTTTTCGAGAAAAATATTTATTTGCCTTCAGTATCACAGTATTATGTGACAATAAAGATTGGTACCTGTTAAGTACTTTTTTGTAGTTTTATGGAAGACATATTTAAATTTATGTAATGTTAAATATGTCCATGTACTTTTAAAAAAAAATCAATGCATACTATTTATTTAATTTCCTACTTTGAGAAATAGTTGAAGCTAACTGTAACTTTAAAACTGTATGTACTTAGCGTTTAAGAATTTTTCTCAGAGGCAGTTCCTATTTCGCTTTGTACTTGTTTGAACAAATTCTGTTTTCTGATTGTGCTGTATCAGTAACTCAATGCATGCTCTGAAGTGCCTTAAAAAAGCATCCTGAAAATACACAACCTCCAGGCAACTTTTCAGCTCATAAAATCACTTCATCCATCACTCTGTATTCCCAATTATACAGTCTTTATTCAGAGTTCTTTAATTTGTCCGTGATTCATCAACAGTATCCTGCCTAAACTATCATCGTGAACAGAGAGAGTGCGTCTAAGTGCTTTATTCTAAACAATGTATTGATGCACATGAATGGCTCCACTTTTTTCTTAGAATACTGCTATGCTTAAATTATAAGAACTTTATTTTTCCAACGTGTGGCCATCAATTCAGCCTCAAGGTCTTTCCACCTCACTGGTTAATTGGTAGCCATTTATCCCAATTTTCTGAATAATGTAACAACCAAAAAGCCCAACCATTCAACTGTTACTAGTCTCACATCCTGTAACTTTCAGTTAATACAAGCTAATCCTACAGACTCCCTCCTTGCTATACACACTTAGTTTGCACAAGTTCCCTACAATTTGCTGATTTATTCTCTATGTCAAATACTAACAACTAAATTATGTTTAAATTAACCAAATCACATAATTAGAGTTCAAGGACCTAAGAAGTTACTTCAAAATGAGACAATGTATGACCCTGCCATAGAAAAGTGGGCACAGTAAAAAAAAAAAAAAAAAAAAAAAAAAAAAAAAAAAAGCACCCCCCTCCCCTCACTGTGCGTGGCGTGACACTCACCCCTGTACCAGCTCAGGTTTTCAATCACATAACCACGGGGCCTTGAGATTTCTAAAGCAAGCCTTCCTTGTAAGGATGAAAGAAAAAAGCTGGAACTCTTGTTCTGAGAGCTGGGCTGCCTGCTCCACCACAGCGTGTGTACTGACAAACTCCTTTGGGGTCATGAGTTCTATCCTCATCACTGGTGCACTATAAGACGCTAGTCTTTCATCAACTAAAAGCAGTTTCATCAGAAGCAGCTTTCCGACGAGAAGCCTGGCATTGCTCTGTACCATCAATTCCAGCTATTTAGTACCGGTCAGTTTCAGTGTGCGCAGTGTGTGTTATTCTCACTCCTCATAAACCTCTTCCAAACACAGCAGTAACTGCTCCTTTGAAGATAAGTTCAGTTATCCTATAGGCCATTGTGATGACAGAAATGAAAATTAAGGTATCTCAGCTATTAGGAATTGCAGAGGATTCAGACTCAGGCTGGCCATGAATGCCTTCATCTTCAGGTGCTAAATTATAACTGTTCAGCAGAGACAGCAAGAGGAATTTCACAAAAACAAACAATGGACTTTTTCATGTTAACTTAGCAGTATCAAGACTTATGAGGAGAAAGACCCTACTAAGTTGGGTATCTTAGATGGTTTATTCAAACTGGAGTACCCAGATTACAAAGAAGAAAAGTCACTGGATATTAAAACTTCTATTTCCTTTTGGCAGTTTTCACTCAAAATCAAAATTTAGGGGGAAAAGAACTACGTTCCCAAATCTATACTTCTGCGCTTGGGTGTGCTCCGGTGTGCTTATGACACTGGAGCTCTCCAGGCCCAGCTAACACTGCATTGAGCAGGGTGTGGCCCCCATCATCCCCAGCCACATTTCCTGTCACTCAGGCTTCAGTGCCCCTGGATTTTACCACCATTCCTATGCAATGAACACAATCTTGATTCTCACTCGCAGGAGACACAGATTATGAAGCGTATGGCTCCAAACAGACAAAATCTATACGCATAATTCTCATTTTATAATCCACACTGCTGTCTAAAAGGGAGAGAGGGCAGAGCGAGAAAGCTAACCTAAGGCCAATGACTTCATAGGATGCCCTATCAACTTCTGCTACCTTGGAAAAATGGCACATTGCATGGTGTATTTGAATATTTGAAAATCCTCAGCCTTTGAAAAGTGAGAGCGTATGAACAGCAATGCAGAAGCTTGCCCTGCCATATCAGGACACAGATGCCAACCTTTCCAGCTGGCAGCCAGGGCCTCAGAGTTTAACTCTTGAGTTGTCCGGCAATGCTATCTTACGTCAGGGACATCATGGCAGAGAGGGTGAACTTCTGGCCCCTTAAACTCTGTTTTGTCCTTATCAGTGGGAAAACTGCTAAGTATCTAATCTTACAAAATATATTCTAACAAAGGTCTCACTAAGCCTAGGGCAAGACATACCAATAAGAGCCCTTCTTTATCTTGTGAATTGTATATGAGGAAGAATGCAAACAAATGCGTACCAGAGTTCAGAGTTCAGTCAAGAACTTTCCAGGATGGGAAAACTTAACAGCATATTCCTAAATCAAACATGCATCAAGTGTTTATCCTCCACCCAAATGTCATGCTCTCTGATGTCACAACGCAAGCCCACCAAATCGCCACACAGAGCAGCTTCATTTAAACACATTAGGAAGCTTATTTTCCCCCACAACGGGAAATACCTGCAAACGAAGTGAAAATTATTAAAATGTGAAAATGTGCTGTCAACTTGCAAACAATTATCTATTTAAGCTTTTCATAAAGAAATAATTGTTCCCCAGAAGGATTCTAGGCTGCAGTAGCACAGGGAGGAAACTCGCTCTCTGCATGTGCAGCCTCACGAATGCCATGTGACAAGCAGGAAGAGTTCTGTTTCAAAGACAATAATGATTACAACTTCCCTTCTACACAAGTCACATGTTTCACAGCTTCAAAATACACTTCAATTATGATATCGTTTAACAATCAAGCAACAAACGTTGCCATCCAACACTGGATCACAATTAATGCAAAGAGTTCAGCAAGGCTAAGGGAAGCTACTTGTTCAGGGAAGAACAAGCAAGACTGCTGAGCTCTGCCGTACTCCAAAAACATGTCTAATAAGAGTAGAAAGTATTGTCCAAACATCACATAAGCGGACTTCTTTAAGCTCTCGTCTGTTAAATTCATAACAGCAGACAGTATCTCTTAAGGTCTTTAAGCTTTGTGTTGTGACCTCTTTTTTTCTTTAAAAACCCTCCCTGCCTCAGAAAAAGCCCAGTCCTTGTTTTCTCCCCACGTCCTCTCACACCGCTCCCCAGCATCCCCACATCTTCTGGCTCCAGACAGGACACAGTCTGGCGACTCAAGGCCTCCCATAGGCCACACTTCCTTCTGTGAAGCCCTTTGGGTGGAAGGATTACTTCTTATTAATTAATGAGATAATGGCGGTTAACTGGGAAGCAATAGTCATGCTAACTATCTAGGAAACTTGAAACAAAATTATTTCAGCCTTTTGGATGTTGTTTTGTCCCCCCAACCCCACCCCACATTCCCCCAGTATGCAGAATTGTATGTTAAAAATTTCTGCAACATCTTGGGGCCAAATAAGTCAGGGATGACTGATAGATATCAGATTTTAACATGTAGTTCCTTCATTAAGGTCCCTTGCTTTTCACATACACATTACTAACTAAGGAGAGAGGTAGGGGCCTCTCAACAAACTACAAAATGAGATGTAGAAACTGAGAGAACCAGAAATTGAATCAGAAGTAAACAGGGACGTAGATGAAAGCAGCAGCCAGCCACAACGGGTGCATTTATACATCACCACCCTGGGCATGTCCCCACACAGTTGTCACAGTGCACCCTGTATTTTACAGGACACTGTGTCCTGGGAAGGTGCACTGCACAAGGCTTGCTGGTTCCCACTCTGTTTTGCTTTGCTTTGTTTTGATGAATGCAATAACAAAGACAATATGGGGAATGGGTAGCACCTGCCCAAGAATCATTGGACATCTTTACTATCTTTGGGAATATGAAGCCCATTTTAGAACTATTTTTCCTTAATCTGTCACAATCTTTTTTTAAGCCTCTGAGGGGAAAAGGGAAGGGTTTTCTATTAGCCAAGCTTTGCTGCAGCAGACGAGCCCGCAGCTTTCATTCAGGGATTGTCAAAAACTTTCCAGTGTGCCCACTGCAATGCGGATGCCAACCAACGAATCAAAGGCATTCAGCAGCTAGACAAAGAGGGTCTGATGCCAACCTCGGTGCCACTGGCAACCATTATTGGCATCAAACACAGTGTCTGCCTTTTTTTTTCCCCCTCGCCTGGCACTTCACAAACAAAATGGCGGTTCTTGTAGCAACGAAACAGCCGAAGCGCAGCCTCTGAATCAATAGCACCAAATGATTTTATGGACTTAAATACAGTTACTCCCAAATCAGTTACCAAATTTTAGGCAAGGTGGGGACAAATAATTTTATCAATAACAATATTTAATATGAACCTTTACTAATGTAAAGAAAGAATAAAATGGACTGAATTGCGGTCAACTAGGCTATATGCGTGGAAGAAGCAGAGTAACAAAGACACTGAGCTCTGAACAAAATACTGCCCTGTAATGCAAAAGCCTAATAAACTACGTATCAAAAATTATTTCAAAACATATAAATTTTCCCTCAAAACTGTATCAGATGCAGATGTAGCACTATAGTTTGTGTCAAAGCTTCAGTAACTCTTTCCACATTTCAGAAAAGATGAGGTTGCTGAGGAAGGAAAAGGAGAGAAGTGTGGGCGGAACCAAGAGAGAAAGAGGGAGAGAGCAACGGGAAGTTGGTCAGCAATGGAAGTTTATAATCCATCCGTCTTTATTTCCTCTACCATTAGAGGCGAAGTATGTGATCTGTAAATAGCCAAGAGGACTATTGACATTTCTAGATCTGGAAATTGTCAATATATTGTAACATCACTCCACACTGCAATGCGGATGCCAACTAACAAATCACAGGCATCCTGAGCTAAACAAAGAGGGTCTGATGCCAAGCCTGGTGCCAGTGGCAACCATCTTTGGCACTCTCTCTGTTCTTCCTCATGTTTTTCTCCCAGTCCTTTATAAGCAGAGAGGAAGAAAGGGAGGAAGTAATTTTGTTGCTCATTCTGTTATAAACATTGTTTTTCTGTTTTAATTTTTCTTTCATGTTTTCCCTTCTACTTTATCTAATTTCTAAAGTGCAGTAAGCATGATTTCATGTACTTAGAGGAGAAATAAAAAGTTACGATGTGAGATGAGGCACTCGGGGTGTTTACAGACTCATCTCTGAAAGCCTTCTTTCTT
This sequence comes from Psammomys obesus, assembly GCF_907164565.1. Taxonomy (NCBI): domain Eukaryota; kingdom Metazoa; phylum Chordata; class Mammalia; order Rodentia; family Muridae; genus Psammomys; species Psammomys obesus. The sequence goes on along the minus strand of NW_026585686.1, from coordinate 5,901,256 downwards.
TAATTAACTACAGTGCAAATGACAATCAACCTGCAGTTCAAAAATAAAAAGATATACATCTTGGAAAAGAGGAAACACGAAAGCAGTGGGAAGTGACTTTTTTAAGACGGGCCACCAGATGTTAAGAGGAGACGATGCAAGGGCAGGTGGCAGAGAGGGCCGGTGACTGAATGCGCAGAGGAAACAGCAAAAAGTCTTCATATTGTATCAATGTTTTATCTGAAAACACTGTCTCTAAGACTCAGCTCAAAACTTTATGATCATCATGACCACTAGTGACATGCCAAAAAATAATTTATCATTCTGTGTCTTTTTGTTTTCTTTTTTCAATCTATCTTCCTAAGTCCAAAGGATAGTCTTTATTGTCAGTTCAACAAAACTAAGACTTGGCTGCCTGCCCTAAGATAAATCTGCACGTAAGTCCACTTAGGAACTAACCATCAAGAGTGAAAGTGGGAACACAGGACAGATCTCCCCCCTCTGCGAACTGTATGACCCCCTTTGCAAAACTTTTCCTTCTAACCAGTGATTTTCACAACAGTTACAACACGCAGTCAGTCCAACGCATGCATGCAGCCCACCTTAAAATGCCACCTCTTAGACAGCTGTCAATCAAACTGGCATGTGTTAATGAGCTTTTATTTTAGGACATCAAGATTGAAAATATATATTTCCCTGCTCATTATTACTTAAATTTTAGTTCTGAATACAGGGAAATAATAAATGGGTTGTTTTGTTTGCTAAGAAATACATTTTCAAATGATGATGTCCAGCACTCTTACTTAAAATCAGAGCAAAAATTCGGAAATGACACTCAAGCATGTCTCTAAAACTAAGTCAAGGGAAAACCTAGACAAACTGCACACAGTAAGTGCTAGACTAAGTTCTGAGTAATAACAGTCATTTTCTTACATCTCATTTCTGAATGACAATAAAGTACCTCAATTTTTTTAAATCACGCATTTATATAATGAGCATCAGATAACTGCCACCTGGCTATTCACAAGACATCTTCCCTCCCACCAGGCCAAGTTCAGAAACAACCCACTCTCCATGGCAGGCCACTTTCTCTATGGTGCCTTCCTACGTGGACTGTTCTCCGACATACTGACTCGAAGAACACAAAGTCAAAAGTCTCACCTACTTAAGAAAAGCATACTAAGAAGAAACAGAAACAACAAAGGAACATATCTCATTAGCTCAAAAATCCTTGGCAACAGCACTCGGCAGTTGCACTATCCAGGCAACATTTCCAGCACTCTTTATCGAGGACTTTAAACATGGTCCGGTATGCGCTCTCTGCATTCTTTCGAGATTTATTTTAAACCAGTGTAACCAGTCCCCTTTCTGGTTTGCTCTGTGATGCTCTGTAAAGAAAGCTGTGACTTCTTCCTTGGGAAGCTTTATGAATTTGCATTCAAGTAAACTAATAATAGAAAGTGCTTTCCCAAGTCACTCTGGGAAAGCATTATAAATTATTTAAACAAGAGCTGTGTTGCATTAAATCTACAGCGAATCTGCACAATCAAAAGGAAGTGTCCATAGAAATATAAAAATTACATAAATCTAAACTTCTGCCAGATATGTATTTTGGTAGTGACCAGCTTAGGTATTTAGTAATAGTAAATGCTGTTTTGATTTTTGGTGCAACTGCCACTAGACTCCCGAGCAAAGTTCATCTACCTTGTTAGGTAAGAGACTAGTTAATACAGGGATTACTAAACAGTGCTTTGACTATTTCCAGTAAAGTTGCGATTTTAGATGGTGGGCGAATGCAGCCTAGCAGAGAAAGTGGGGTGCAAGAAACTGTATTTCATAGACTACTATGCGGCTGTTTGTCTTTTGGGTCTCTCTTCAAACGCAAAGCCTATCCAGGCAGGAAAGCTCCCTGTTCCTTTTCATGGTTCCTACTTGACTGTGGACACGGAGTATAGCTGGGCACACCAAGGTACCTAGAGGGGACAGAGGACATCTGGTGGCGTCCAGGATCTCAGGCCAAGCCAGAGAGGCCATATCTGGAGACGTATGGGCAGTGTTTGCCGTGCTAGAAGAAAGAACAATCTGCTCCTACCTTGCTCCTGCACGTAGTATGCCAAAAACAAGTCAAGCTCCTTAACTGATACTGTGATATGGTGAGGCTGGACACAAAGTGCTGGGTTTGTGCAGTGTGGGGACTTCATGAGCCGCTCTCCATCGGTACTCTCCAAAGGGATGCCTTTGAACAGGATCACCATGACTAGATCCAGACGCCAGACTTTGTCTGCCTGTCGCAGGCAGTCGATCCTCCTAATCTTACCCTTCTGGTCTGGATTGGATAAGACACAGCACGGGTGCTTCTTGCCAGTCACGGTGAGCACGAAGTCCTCCCGATACTCCTGGCGGATATCTTTGCGCAGTTTGGCCAGGAGCCTGGATGCCCACTTCTGTTTGATTTCAGGCTTTTCACTGAGCAGCTCATCTTTGACTGCTCTCTCTTCATCCTTTGACATCCGTTTCTCGTGCTTTTTAAAGTACTTGCGTTTTCGAGCCTGCAGGTTGAACCAAGTATAGGCGATTGCACGGACATGTGGAAGAAGTGCCTCAATAAACGGGTGGAATTCATCCTGCAGAACAGGGGAGACAAGAGGCGTGCAGTCAGTCTAATTTCTAATGCTAAAAAAATAAAATAAAATAAAATCCAACACAGAAGATATTTTTTAAAAATACATTATTTTCTAATTTAAAATGAACAAAACAACAGGGCAAGAAGAAAATAAAGTATGTCTCCTCTCCACCAAAATTCACAAACTGGTTCTCCCTCCTTACAGAGAAAATAAGGTTTTATTTTGTATTTCCGCTCCAGTCCCATCCCCCTCATTCCCACCTCAATGTCATGCACCTACATCCTTTAAAAGAAGGTACATAGTACCAAATTTAATATCTAAATATTTGATTGACCAATTAGCATTATGCAGTACCATTTTACAAGGAACACAGTGGGATTTTTTTTTTTTTTTTTTAAGCGGAGCAGAGCTTCTTAGAAGGCAGGAGCGATGCCACCGTCATTTCTGTTCCCTGTGGCACGGAAACACAAAGCATGTAGATGCTCACTGTAAAGCCACCCAGTTCCCGCTTTTGGGGCATGCTCTCAGCAAGAGCCTGCTGGTGGCACAAGGAGCATGCGCCATTAAACTTGATCCATTTTCTTATCAAACGTCCAACATTCCTCCACTGAAACAGCACCACTCCAAGAGTGTGTAACTAGAGAAACCGGTACACAGTGAGGGGAAGTGGGCAAAGGACACAGCTTGTCTGTCGGTGCTCTGAACACAAGGTTTCCATATTCTCAGCAATGCATTCTCTCCCCGCACCGCCAACACCGGCTTCCAGCCTGTGTGAACACCGTCTCTCTCTATCTCTCGTACACTCTTGCGTTTTTAAATAGTTTTGAAAGTTGCCAACAAATGACATGAATGTTCTTGCAGCGGCTTTTCTACAGACTACGAAGTCCCACAGAGTCAGTTAATTTGTTAACCGATCACATGAGTAGGGGCGATTATTCAAACCCCTTAAAAATCAATCTGAGGTGAACAATGAAAAATGGCAACTTGGCACCAACTTTCCAGTCTTTGTTCCTCCGCATGCTGTGGCACGGCGATACCAGGAGTGCACCCTGGTCGGTAACTGCTTTTGTGGAATCCCTAAAATTCATGTGCCACACAGACGGGACACGGGACAGGACTACGGGTACACACATGCACGTGCTTAGAAGCCCACAAGTGCTTCAGTCATACTGTTCCCAACTGTCCTGGGTCCTACGTGGTTTACCTTGAGGCCCTGCTTTCTGTTTTTTTTTTCCCCCTGCCTGTCTTATCTGAGCCTTTTAAAGGGCTGGGGCAGTTGGGCATTTCAGATCATCTCCATTTCCAAATATTTCAGGTCACTTCCAAATGGAGTCAGTATTTCCCTATCTGCTGACTTGAGTGAAGCTGGACATGCAAGCTCAGAGAGCAGAGCTCAGGGAGCCGAACAGCATCCCCCTCACGCACACTATATGAACGCAATAGGCCAAGCGCTGACGCCAAGCAGAACTCCACCACGACCATTTTTCCGGTCATTTTGACTGTTCTGTCATCCTAACCACAAAATAAGTTTCTCTAATGGTTCTATGCTGGGCCAGAATTGGCTTGTTCGTGTTAGTTACTCTGAAGTACATGGAGTAAATAGCCCAGCAGAGTGACTAATTTCGTAAAATAAAGGTGATCAAAGTAAACTAAGGGCCCTCCAACAAAGAAGCTGCCCTAGAACTCCAGCTCCACGAAAGCCTTTGACGAATAAAATTCAGGATTTGAGTGCAGAAGACTACACCATATTAGCAGTTTGCAGTTCAGACCCAGAGCAGGTACATGTCTCCCCTAATCAATAACACGGTTATCAAGTGTTCTGACATACTGCCGACGAAGAATGACTCCAAATTTTATAATACAGAATGCAGCAGATTACATCGCAGCATGAGGCATAGCCAAATGCCATGGAGGAAATTAAACCGATCAGTACTTTCCAGCAGAGATTTGAACAATTCAGTTACTATGTGAGCACATTAAAGGAGGCCATGGAAAGAGTTAAACCACAATCTGTTCTTTGTGTGGGAAGGCAGCCCTGCTTACAGCAGCCACAGCCCATGAGAAGACACCCCTATCCACATACACTTTCTGATGCCATGCGCTTAGCTCCCACTGTAACTGTAAAAACTTTGTTCATCCCCTCCCCTCAAAATGTATGCAAAAGGAAAGGCTGCCTGCTCAAGGAAATGTGGACTAAATGTGCTTTATGAACTCACTTCCTATGACCTGGCTCCTACTGTGCTTTACTCATATGATTTTAAAACGTGGATCTGCGCTTCTGTAAATGAAAACAAAAAACCTGAGGATGTAGGGAAAATGGGTGAGAGGGCTTTGTCCCACTCCTTTCACCCTTACCACACTTTGTAAAGCGCACCATCATTTAACAGCTATTAAGCAATCCAGGAACACTGGAGTACTTAGATACTTAAATACTATGTTCAGTGACATTTCATTTTCTTATGTGGACGTCAAACATAACTTTTGATCAATAAACACTATCTAACACATAAGAAATTTTAAATTTTAAACAGTTGTATCACACCACGAGGATGCCAACTGAAAGATGAATTTGGAAAGTCTTAGCCAGTTAACCAAAAAAAAAAAAAAAACACTGTTGTCTTGAGTTTGCTGTTACTGATGGCAAATACTGCTTTAAAATGCAGCTTTTCTTTATTGATAAACAGAAGTGGCAAATTTTCTCAGCCCACCAATTTGCCTTAATATCTCCTGGAGCCTCTGTATCACACCGATTCAACTTTAAGTAGAACACTTACTTGAGAAGACATAGCGTCCCAAAATGATAACAAGTGGAGATAAGCAACAAGCCGCATAAACTTTTGCATTCCGTCTCTAAACGTCATCTCCCATGTGTGAGTGCTTCCTAAACTTGCATCATAATATATTCTTAATAATTTTAACTGACACAAATATGGAATGTAGCTGTCCCCACGTAGAAAAATCAAGCAGCATCAAGGCATTCAAATATCCTAACTAACAGATTATCACAGTAACACTACGAAATTATCAAAATTATTCTTTAAATCAAAGCATGGAAGTGATTTAACATTTAAAGTCTCTGTACTAAGATACATAGACAAGCTCAGTCTTTCAGAATTTTCCTTAAAATATACCGATGTCCAGTGAGATCCTTTTCCTGGTAAAACTTTCTGAAGTTGAACTGAACTGATAAAATAGATAGACAAGTTAAATTTCCCATAAAAAATCTAGATTATCTACATGTATTTATTTTTCTTCAGGGAAACAATGATTTCCATGAAAAGTTTGGAAAATTGGCCCAACATAGTGATGGCAGAATAAATACTGTATGCTCTTGGAACCTATCACTATATAATGATAAACCCTGAAAAAAATTGAAAGAACTGGAATGACAATGAAAGAAAAACATCATTATGCCAACTGGACATTATATTAAAGGCTTAAATGCAGATAAAACATTTAAAAATATAGATGTTTCTTAATTTTCCTTTTACTCATACTGACCTACAAATGCTGATTTGTAGTGATACTACACCAAACCACATTGCTAAATATCAACTTTAATGGAAGCATCATTTAAATCATGATATAAAAAAACCTAAAAGCATTAATGTAAAAACTGAGGTACTTCTTAAAGTTTATAGCAAATTAACAATGTGGTTGACTTTGTTTCTGTGTGCCTAAAAACAGGTCATGAGGTGAGGCAGCTATCAGGCCTTTGTAACATAAAATTAAACTATCCATCTGATACAAATGTAACACTTTCCTGTACTGTCACTTTCGCAATACCTTAAATTACCTACAAAGTCATAAAGTGCTTGTTAATTGAGAATTCTAAAACTCTAGCTCCTCTGGTATAGGCCTTAAGTTCCCAAAACAGTGCTAATACAGCAACCCAGCCTTATACTGCCAAAATAACAAAGAATATATAGCCATCATCCTGAATTAATGTTGGTAAGTATGTATCCTTGAATAGCAACGTGATAGTTGGGTGACTGCACCGTCTATGGCCCTGTCATTCCATGTGTCAGGATTCTGCAATAGTAGTTTTAACATACACAAATCAAGATGCAGCTGTTGAGTGTGCAGTGCTTATTTAGGGGACACTGAAAATGTGATGCAACTGCTGGCAGTTCCCCCGAAACAAGTGTTGGAAATACAGAGACGCACAGGATCATTCAGTCCTTCCCAGGTAAGAACAAGCCAGGCCACACTTTCTAAAGGAAAACCTTAGTTCAATCTGCTTCCTTTGATCACAATATAGAAATAATAGAAATGGTCCTGGTTTGCCAGAAAGAAAGGGGAAAAAAAGAAAAAGAAAAGCCTGCTGATGAATAAATAAACGTAACTTTTACAACCAGAGGAGAAATGTTATACCTGAGATGATGCCATCATATTCGTGGGTTACTATAATTCATAGCTTTTAAAACACAAATAATCTAACAACTTATTTTTCCAGTTTTGTAAAATTAAAGTGCACGTTTACTGGCTTAAAACAGCCATATCTGAGTTAATCATACTCAGAGGCCAAACAAAATATAAACAATAAAAAATGTGTCAGCCAAAGAGCCACGGGGCTGTGTCCAATCACTGAGTGCCCCTTATCATTGTCTTCATCTTCATTCACACTGTATGAATGCCGCAGTCTTTTGAATCACAATGGTTTCTAATTGTCATACAATTGAAATCTTAATTATTTGTTCATTATAAAAATGCATCATCATAACATTAGATTAAAAAAAAAACTTAAACAACCAAACTAAGCATTTCTGTTACGGTTTTATGACAATGTCAAAGAATAATTTCAATTACCAATCTAGATTCTCACTCTTGAAAGTTGAAGTAAACTGTCCCACAACTTTCAGGGCTTAATTAACTGCTGCAAATAACAGTTCCGGACTAGGCTATTTAATTCATCAGTTGGTGAGTTCGTTGGGCAATCATGAAAGGATAAAAGCGCGCCCAGGTAAGTCGCACGGTCTAACCACTTTTTCATTTGACCATCTGATTAAAAGGGATAGAAACTGGTTTTTGGTTTTTAGGTATAAAGACGGTGTTTTACCTCCTAACATTCTTCCTTAGGTTTTAGGGCAATTTTCAAAGTTAAAAAAAATAAAATAAAATAAATAAACCTCACTTTTCTGATATTACTTGGGAGTTATGTGCAAATTTCGCCAAATGAACAAGTCTGACTTTCATAAAATAAGTATGTCCTAAAACTTCTAAGCATTCACGAAAACCATCTAAACTCTTGTCAGCTTAAAGAACGCCTCTGAGGTGAGATCTCTGAAACCCCAAAGTGCGAGTCACTGCAGAACAGAACAGGACTTTAGGTCCCCAAATACGCAAAGGAATAGGTCCCTGGGACCACCACCTCGAACTAGTAGCGTTACCCGCCCACTGCGGGCACCAGAGTCCCGGGGCGCTCAGTCTACCCTCAGCCGCTCGCCCAAGATCCCCTCCGCAGCCGTTCCCAAGCCCCGCGAGCACCGGCCGGGGAGTGGGGTACCGCCAGCGCTGCAGCGGGCTCCCGGGAGCCCCTCGGGGGTCCAGGGCCTCCAGTCCCGTCCCCGCCCGCCCCAGCAGCCTCGCCCGCCCAGGCCAGCTCTCCCCGCCTCGGCGCGGGGCAGGGCGCGCGCGGCGGCCGGAGTCCCAGGCCGCCCGCACAGCCACCGCAACTCCGCGCCACTTCTCCCGGGGAGACCTGGCTGTGCGGGGGTCAGGGAAAGCCGTGGAGGGTCTGCCGCACGCACGCGAGCAAGGACACACAACAAAGGCGTCTGGGGCCAGAGGAGAAGCTCGAGAAAGCCACGGAGACAAGTACCTGAGTGAGACAGATGGGAGAATACATCATGACTTCGCCTTAAAACGCACTTTCCCGGAGATGCCCAAGAAAATCTTCGAGAAGCAAGGATTTCATCTATTCATTTTACAGTCATCTGAGCGCAGCGACGCGATCAATCAGGACGGGGCTCTGCGCTGGATCTCCGCAACTTCGCAACAAACCCAGTCCTCCTTAAATAGCCAAAGATTCAAGTTCACTCGGCGTGCTAGATTTCCCGGGGTGAAATCCAATCTACACTTTTAACCCTCTTGCGGTCCGCGTGCGCCGGCCGAGCTCTCCGAAGCCGCCGCTGGTGCAGGCTGCTGGTCGCCCGGTTTGGGAGATTTGTTTTCTGTTTTGCAGTTGTTGTTGTTGTTGTTGTTGTGGAATTGGGGTGCGAGAGGGTTCGGTGTGGGTTGGATTGGGGTGGTGGTGGGTGGTGAAATGCTTTTTTAAAAAAGGCGGGGAAGGGGGCGCAGGAGGCCGGGCGGCAGGGAGAGCGAGGAGAATGTGTCACCGCGCTGGGAAAGTTCAAGGTTACCGCCGCCAACACTGCAGCAGGATCCGGGAGTGGCGACCGCGGGCGAAACTTTGCCGCGAGCCGACCATGTGTGTGCTGGAGGGGGAGCGCGAGCGAGTGCGCGCGGGTGGCGGGGCGCGCGCGGAGAGGGCTGGGTGGGGGCGGGGAGGGGGGCAGGGAGAGGCCGGGGTGAGGGAGGGGGCGCGAGCGCGGAGCTCCGGGGCGGGCGGAGAAGGCTTCGCTGCGCTCCTGCCCGGCCGCGCCGCCGCCCGCCCGCCGCGCCCCACGTCTGACCCGCCGAGCGCGGCCGCCGCCGCCGGTGCCGCTGCCCACAGCCCGCGGAAGGGATCGGAAGGACCTCCTGAAAAAAAATCCCAAATGATCGATCCCGCTTGGCTGCAAACTCCTCTGTTCTGTTCTGGGCGCTTTTTCCCCCTCCCTCTCTAGCTTTCTTTCCTTGAAAAACTTGCAAGTTGAAAGATTCACCGGTTCCACCCTCTGGACCCCGCTGGAGCTCTCTCCAAATCAGACTTAAGGATTGTTTTATTATTTAATTACACAATCACCGCTTTACTCCTCCTCCTGCAAACGCGCGTTCCTTTTGCACCAGCCTCTCCACACCCCCCGCCCCCCACCTTCCTCCTCCTCCTCCCGCGCGCCTCCCCCAGCCCTCTCCTCTCTCCCCCTCATTTGTTAAAGGTATCAGACCGGTGCTACAGTACTGGGACTTTTTTTTTTCTTTTTCTTTTTCAAAAATAGCTCTTCTCTCTGTCACCCTTCGTACACCCCCTACCCCCTGAAAACCCGACCAGGGAGAGGTATTTCACTGTCCGCTGCAGACGCTCAAGCCACGAGAACATCCTAAAGGAAGAAGCCCTGAGCCGGTCTGGGCCCGAGAAAGAAACCAATGGAAAATTCCCTCACACCCAGGCCGCCCCGAGCTGGGGCTGGGGCGCAGACTCTGGCACCCCAGGCGGTGGAGGGAGAGGGCGGAGGCGGGGGCCGGAGTGAACTTGGCCTCCCGCGGTGGGAGCGGACCGGCGCGGAGCTGGGGGCGCGGCGGGCGCGGGAGAGCGGGGAGGGGCGGCGGGGTCCCCCGGGCCTCGCCGCGGCGGCCCGCCCTCCCCCGGCGCCCGGTGCACGTGGCCGCGCTCGGAGCGGGAAGGCCGTGCAGCCGCCACCGCTCGCCCCTCCTCCCCCTCCTTCTCCTCCTCCTCCTCCTGCCGCGCTGGCCGCGTCCCAATCCCCACCCCCAGGGCCCGGGGCGCCGGCGGAAAGCGGCTCCCTTCCCGCGGGGGTGCGGGCAGGGCGGGGCCGCGGCGCGCCCGGGCTGCTGGGCGGGAGCGCGCCGGGTGCGTGTGCGGCTGCGGCCCTCCGGGGCGCTCCCGCCGGCGCCCCGCCCCCCGCCGAGTGAATGAACTTGATTCCCGGGATCGGGGAGGCGGCCAGCCCGCACCCCCGTCCGCGCGGGCAGTCTCTCCCACACGCCGCCCCCCAAATTCCGGGTTTCCGCTAGGGGTGGGTGGGGAAGTGGAGGAATCAAAGGCTGCCCAGACAATGGGGAGAGAAAAGTGAGCGCCCGGGGCTCCGCGTCGACCCAGCTTGGGGCCCGCCGAGCGTTTCCAGGCCCCCCGCGGCCTCCCGCTCCCACCCAGTGCCCTGTACTTTCCCCCTCAACTTTCTCCGGTCCTTGCGCTCCTGACCACCGTGCCCTCCCCCGGCGGACCTGAAAGAACCATTGACTTTTTCCTTCCCCAAGTGGAAGTTACCCACATCAAGCATTTCACAACGACACATCAAGAAAAGTAGGCAGGTTCAAGTCAACCATGAAATGGTCACTTTTTAACCCCGTCCTGTCCTCATTAGGGAAATGCTCAAACACAGTCCGTTTTCAAAAAGCGCTCTTAATGAGGCGAGCTTGCCAAGTCTACCAGCTGCAGCCCCTGTAAACCAAGAGCCCGGTGAAGAAAGGCGCAGGGGGTGGGGAGGCGAGGAGGCGGGGAGGGCCGTGGTCTGGGAGCACAGGTAAAGTCGGGGAAACTGTGAGAACCGGGGCCAGTTAACCCTTTAGGGCACGCGCCGCGGGGTGCGTCCTCCCAGCTCCCCCTCTAGGCAAATCCTCTAGTTAGCGTTCTGACAACGTTAATTTCCTTTGTACCGGTCATTTCTTCTTGAAAAACTGGGATAAAGTTGGCAGTCTTTATAGATGAAAGGAGGTGACAGTCGGGGTTAATCCAAATAAATACTTCTCTCTCAAAAATTTTAGGCAACCTCATCTTAACTTTTAAAAGAAAGAGAGGGAAAAAAAGAAAGAAAGAGAGACGAACAATCCCAAAGCATCACTTTGTGCTAAGCTGCATCCCTTTTCTCACCCTCACCAGATCCTGCGGGAGGGGGCGGGGACGCGCCACTGATAATACCAGCTTTAACTACTGGAGTTTCCCTTTGAACAAATATTCAATTTAACTGGAGTTAATTTACCATAAAAGACATTCCCCTTGGCACGAATGGACTCATGTCCTTGAACACACCTCTTTGAATGCCTGGACTCTTACAGAAGCCATTATTTCGGGGTCTCTTTAAAAATCCAGCGCCCATCTCTCTGCTTCCCTCCCTTCCTCCCTTCCTCCCTCCCTCCCTCCTCACTACACCACCCCCAGCGAAATCCTGGCACCCAGAGAGCACTCTTTTCAGCCAGAGCCCAGAAACAGCCCTTGTCCCCTGGCAAAAGAGGCCCAGTGCTGGGCCCTGGGCAAATGTCTCCAGACATCCCTACCTTTCCTCCTTTTATTAGTCTCCTTCCCCCACAGAACCCATTTCCTTTTGCCACTAAAACTAGGTTGCATCCAAAAGTTTCTCACAAGCTTAAAAAAGAAAAATGAAAAATTGACATCATTATACAGAAGAATTCACAAAAGCTGCAGAGCTCCAGGGCAGAGAAGCAGCGACAGACACAGGTAAGAACCCAGAGAACCCAAAATTCAAGGCCTCCCAGGCCCATCCCTGAGAGGCTGGGCTCTCTTTCAGGTGTCCCATGTCTGTGTTTGTACAGTGCTGATGGCTGTGGTACATGCTGATAGCCATAGGGGATGCTTTGTAGTTTGGGGTTTTGGTTTGTTTCCAAGAGAAAAGAAATGAAAGAAGAAATAACAGTGAAGTGAGGAAAACCAAAAAGGAGTGAAGAATGAACAAAAGATATCCGGGAAAGAAGGGCTTAGGGAAGCCCTTGTTGGCTGTGGAAGGCTTTGACTTTCAGACCTTGGAGTCAGATTCAGGAGGCTGGCACCTCATGGGCCCAGACTCTTGCTGCTCAGGCCACTGTAGGCCTTCCCAGGAAGACCCCTAGGAGAATGCTCTTGGGACCTATGAGCTCCTGGGACCTCCGATTTCTCTGGCTTCCCTCAGCACTTGTCAGCACCCCCTGGCTTTGAGAAACACCAGTCTTTTCAAATCCAAGTAGAAGGATAGAAAAGATGGGTTGTAAAGTATGTATGTTTTATAAAGGCAGGTTTCACATCGCTCTGAAAAGTTTCTGATGCTGTCAAAATGGCCCCAAACCCCCAGACTTTGGCCCTTGCCTCTCCTAACCCTCCTGTTATTCCTTTCTTGCACTGGGGGCTAGGAAATGCCACCAACATTAATCTCAAAACCTGCCTATGAACTATTCTCTCAGCAACAGGGAGATCTGTAGCCATATGATCTTCTTGGACTATTCTCTGCTGCCGCATTAGGGAAAGGTGTCTTTTTAGACAGAAAGTTTATTGATTGCTAAAAGAAAAGTCAGGGTTTCTCATGGGTTTTCAAAACCTAACTATGTATTTAAAAATACACATTGCTACCCAGTTAGGAGTCTCTCTGACCTCTAGAGAAGAGTTTGGTATCTCCTGATAGTGATTTCTTTGTTTTGTTTCTTTAATCTTTCTTCTTTTTTAAAGAAACTGCAGAGACAGATTGCAAAGCCTGGGCAACTTCAAGTAAGGTTTCCCCGAGCTTAACAGAGCTGTCATTTTCAATGCACACCACTACTTTTATTTTTTTATCTCTTGCATGTGATTTTCTGGGAGGTTCAACAATTCCCCTAGCTGCATGGCCAGTATCAATGTTTAAAAACTAAATACAAAAGAGACAGGTGACCTTATGACCCCGGGAAGCAAGCTTGCAGAACTGCAGGTGTCCACTGTGGCCTATCCAGGGACCTTTCCTCCAAGTATGGCCTGGAAAACATAGATTTATATCCAGCAGTTACAACACCAAAACCCTCCCCCCCCAAAAAAAAATGCATATATAAACAGTCAGCAAGTGCTAAGACTGCCTGTTCATGATGGGAACTGCAGGATCACGCCCGGCTCTCGGAGCCTTTAAACTACTACTGTCAAATTAGGGGAGCAATTTTTCCCCACTGGAGAATTCACAACTGCTTGGTTTCCCCACCTACTGCCAGGCCTTTGCTTTTCAACTGAAATGAATAAATAACCTTGGACTTCTCTTCCCTCCTCCGGGAGCAGTTTGGTCTCCCCTGAGGACAAAACTAAATGAGAAAAAATGACGCTGTTAATAATGCCGCTGCTGAAATGCCTGTACTTAACTATTAAAAAGAAATCCCTCTAAGCATGTCTGCATCCGGGGCACAGTTGCAGTCTACAGCTCTGAATGTGAACAAGGACCAGTCCAGAGGCCTCCATGAAGGTTCACTGGTTACAGTTTCTCTACAGAGACAAATCCAGTTCAGCAAGAGATTCCCAACTTTGAAAATATTTGCTCCAGGGCTACAGAGTCAGCCGCTGGCCTGCAACTTTTGTCTGATTTATTTTGAACCTCCAAATATTCTGTCACAGTCGCCTGGCTTTGTGCACAGCACTGCAGAGGTTACAGACATACACGGTGGTGAATTCTCAGCTGATGCTGCCGCCTCGAGCTTTCCAAAATAGATCACCTTTAAAGTAAAACCATCAGTGTCTGGCAGGGGAAACTCGCGGCTCATCTACACGTAAGCTGTGACCTGTGAAGACTGACATTCAGAAAGGTCTGTCTAAAACACCCAGGTAGTCTTTACACTGCAGTATTAGAGGTGGCCACAGGCCATCTTAAACCTCCACTGCCCTTTCTCTAGTTCTCTTTTGAAAAGCTGCTGCTCTGTTTCAAAATCAAAATAATGTACAGAAGGGGATCTTCCCACTTAAGTTTCTAATGAAAAGGTAAGAAGCAAAAAGAAAACAAATAACTGGGCCTAAACAAAATATATATTCAGAAAGAAAATCTCTGTATGTATCTGAACCATTTTAAAAACACAAGCTAATAAATTTGAAAGCAACGAGTACCGTCAAATTGATGATATCACGTGAGTCCAAAAACAAAGTTACAGATGTGTGTGATATCACTTCCACTCAAAATTATTCTGCAGCTCAGTCTGACCATATTAAAACTAAATGGATGCTTATGCCCGTCTAAAGAATAAAAGGAATTTACTCTGCACATCAAACAATGAATCTGTCACCATTTATTGTATGAAACACTCAGCTAATCAATTTCCTGTTAAAATAGCTTTCAACAATACTCAGCTTTAAAATTCATCAGGGCCAGTAAAAACCTTTGCCCAGTGCACAAGAATGCAGCTCTGACCACGGACGGTAATTACCATTCTAATACTTTTATTGCCCAAGCGCTTTTTCCTGTGCTCCCCATCACTAGGCAGTATATTGTATCAGTGAGTTGGAGTGTTTGACCTTTGACCACATATGATTTAATAGGGACTTTTCAGCGCTGGCGCTCTCTCCATCCCTCATACCATTAAATAAAAACATTAAACCTCAAATGTAAAACTGGAAACCACAACGTTTTTGCGTTTCACAACCCTGTGCAGTTTTTACTTAAGCTGCTCAAAGGTCAGCCTCTTAGGCTCACAACACGCTTCCCAGTACAGTAAATGCACCGGGAAGTCACTCATTCTGATTTTGATTAAATCTCCAAACCCTCCTCCCGAGCACACATGCACCCCGCTTATTTACACGCGCATTCTTTCTAACCGCAGAAGCATGCGTGTATGACTTTCTGGACTTATTCCACTTTAGGGCTGATTTAAATGTCTGTTCAAATATGGGTTCAAAAGTTAACGCCCCCCCACACTCCCGTTGGAAGTTATAGTTACAAAGGAGGGAGCTATAAGACCCGTTCAAAGAAAGTCAGTTAATCTTGTGTATTTTGGCGCCTTTTCCCTGCCAGCTACTGAACTTGAGGGGGTAAGGAAAACCTGGAGATCTTGTCTGTCCTGTCTCAAGTTCAATGGCAGTTCTTCCGACCAGGAGAGGAAGATGGCCATGTTCACAGCCCTAATAATAATTCAGATCACGCCACCTCGGCATCTTGTGTCAAAGTCGAAACTGGCTTCCCCGCCCCCTCCAACCTGAAAGCTGCCAAGTCTTCACACACTCCGCATTCAACCACAACTTAATGGATGGGATATTGTGCATTAAAATGTGTCCCAGACTCACTGTTGAAGAGGACAAGGGAGAAGGCAGACGCGCAGACAAGCACACACAGATTTAGGCAGAGGGGGATCTTAGGCTAGCGCAGAAACCAGTGGGGTGGGAAAATGACGCATTAACAGGAGCAGGAAGAAATCCATCATAATCCTTTTTTTTTTTTTTTTTTTTTTTTTTTTTAAGAGTTGGGGCTGCTGGAGAGAGAAGGGCTAACAATGTTTTGCTGAAACAGAGTGTGGACGAGTGAACTAAAGTTTAGAACGACACCAATTTTAAAAGCTCTTAACACACCAAAGGGAGCTAAGTAAAACTTTTTTGCATTTGAAAACACATTTTAAATTAAGAATATGGAACAAAGTGGTTCCTTATGATGAAGGAATGTGCTTTTACTTAAAAAAAGAAAAAAAAAAAAAGGATGGGCTATATGGGCAACTAAGTATTATTTATATCCCCCCCTACATTAAAGGGAGAAGGGAAGAAAGTTGAGCCTGAACGGGGTGGGGGTCCTGGATCCCGCGACGTCTGGATTTAGTGGAATTCACTGATTCCCACCCTAAGAGCGTTAAAGCTGCCAACGCATAGAAAATACGTGTTTGTATCAGTTCTGAGAATGCAACAGCACCGTTCAATCTTTAAAGCAAAAATATGGCACCGAGAAAAGGAGTGAAACAGTGGCTTTACACACAGGGACAGGAAATAAGCGGTGTGCGCGGTGTTAAGGGGGAGGTTGCAAAGGACAAGCACGAAACGAGACAGTTCATTTCAAAGCCACATACCATCGCACGCACTACACAAAACAGATCTTGCGTCTGTACAGAACCCTGGGCCGCTGACTTCGTGTGTCTCAGGTAGACATTTGTGGTTGCTTTCGCGTCTCTTTTGTGTTTAGAGTTTTGAGGGATTTGGGGGGGAGGGGCTAGTTTTTGGTTTTTTCTTTTTTTTTTTTTTAAGCCATGCCGGCCTAGTCTGCTAGTGTTTAAAACTACTTCTGCACGCTCTTTGGCCCAAGCAGAGGAGCAGGCTAGGCTCCCCCGGGCGGAAGAGTCTCGGCCCGCTCCCGCAGGGTGTGCGTGCGTGCGTGTGTGCGTGCGTGCGTGCTCCGGGGCGCACGGTCTCGCGCGGGCCTCGCCGCGCTGGGATTGGCCTGGTCGCTCCGCCCGGGCTCCCGCCCCGCGCCCCGCCCCGCCCCGCCGGCCCTGGGCGCGGGAAGCCGCTCTTGGCTTCCGCCTGGCGGCGGGAAGGCGCGGGGGGCGGGGCCTTGCCGCGGGGGCGGGGCCTTGCCGCGGGGGGCGGGGCCGCCGGCTAGTGGAGTGGCGGATGCCGCCGGCCGCGCCGCTGGCTGCGGTTCCTTGTGGTTCCCCGCCACGTGGCCGGCTCTGCTGCTGCCCGGGCATCGCTGCCTCGGTGCAGACGGAGCCCGGGAGGCCCCTCGCTCCACGGCTTTTGCTTTCGAGCGCTCGAACTTGGATGTATACTTAGACGATGCCAGACATTGGCAGAGAGAAAGCAAAGAACTCCAACCCCTCGTAGCCAGAGGATTGGGCAGTGCGATCACAAATAAACCTGTTTTAATTAGTAGTTTTGAAAGTTAGATAGATGGTAGGAGGAATGCCTGGATTTAAAGTAATCCAATTAATTTCATCTTAAGTATACTTTTGTACTTGCACGGTCAACAGTGAAGGACCAAGCAAAGTCGATATAAAATGGTGCTTTAAATGTAATGCTTTAAAGGTAAAAATATAACATTAGCCCTAAATGCACTTAGTTACCAACCCACATGTGTTCGGAGATTTTATTACAGGAATCATAATTATGTAATTGCTCAACAGGCAACAATAGCTTCAAATAGCCTCTAAAAACCCTGTCCAATTATGTGATTGCCAGCGAGACCAAAAAACACCCCCAATGAATTGTTCTTATTTCTGCTAACCGTGAACCTGCCGGTATTTCAATCCCCATTATGTTTACCCTCAAAGTTCTGATGAACTTAAACAACACTATTAAGGTTTGCAATCTCCACAGTATACACTGTAAATAAAGATGATGTTGGGCCTGATTACAAAAAAAAAAAAAAAAAAAGCATGTCCTTCCCATATACACAGAAGCATTTATGGATGGTGTCTGGCCGTTCATGTATGATACACATACCAATTTTGATTATTGATCCTAAAATAAAGATGTTTTACCCAATTAAATTTTAGAAATGCACTATTTAAAAATGGCTGTTAGCTGCAAGTGTAACAGTTACCAGCGTCCCAGCCTCAAACACCAGCACAGTGATGTATGCCTTTCTACAGCTACAGAGTGTTTAGGAAGGGAGATGAACAACTCGGAAAGAGGACGGAATGCATCATCAGCACACTTGGCCCCAACTTCTGAGGGAAATGTTTCCTCTCAAGGTCTGTCTTGCTCCACGTTAACGTGATTATAACCACTTAGCAGCAGCATGGCCATAATTCACTGTACGCAGGCAGGCAATTCAAGTGAGCTCTGAACAAATTGCTTTGCATTCTAGGATTTACTGATTGTAGTTTTGTGGTCAAATTGTATCCGTGAAGCATTCCAGACCAAATGTACAATGTGAAAAGTTCAATGAGCGAGGTGCAAAATTCTGTAAAGCAGGAGAGAGTGTATGGTAGACAGGCAATGTTAACTCCACTCTTCCACATGGGCCCCGGGAGACATCTCAGCATCTCTCTCATGCAAAGGAGCCTTGTGGAAAGAATCTAATCTTGTTTAGAAAATATCTTTAAAAAAGACAAATAAAGAGGGAAAAAACAAGGAGAACTGCTCCCCACCCTGGTGTCACCTGTCAGCAGTTTCTTCCTAAGTGTATTCTTTAGTGAGGAAATGTACCTTTGCATGTCACATTCAGGCTTTTGTAGATTAGCTTTTCCTGTCCGCATGTCATTCCATTCCTCTCTTTCGACATGTGATGGTTATAAGAATTCTTGTTCCTATGCCTATCACTCTTCTGCCTGTCAAATATGCACATAGCATCATTGAGATGATGCTCCAAGTTTGCAAAATACAGAGATAAATTTTCACGTGTGTCATACAGAAATCTGTCTTACAGATTTGTGTTCACCCCAGTATATTATCCATCCTTCAAATGGCAAGTGATCATCTTTTGATCTACATTGCTGATTTTCTGAGTTTTATATTTGGCAACATAAGAAATATAGAAGTGCAAATTAGGAATGTTTTAGTATAGGTGTTTCTTTGTAAGTGATCTTGATTGAAACCTTTATAAAAATATAATCAAGATTTAATATATTATATTTTTTATAAATTATAACTACTGCCTTAAAAAAAATATTGTCCATTGACCAATGCTGCTTGATCATTTTAGACCTAGGGACCATCTCATTAAAATTGCAGAAAATCCACAGAACTTACTGGAAGCTTCTACCAAGTTCTAACTTTGGATTTTTCTGGTTCTTCCTAAAACCAAATAACTGGTAATGCAGTTTCTGTATGTTTTCTTCAAAGTAAGAAGTTTTTAATGTGCTAGCAACATCTGTGTGTTTATCCCTGAGAATAAGTGCTAATTATTTCCAAAAGCCATCTATTATTGCAAAGCTTTATGTCATAATTGAAGTAATTCCTCTGCCCCATCTAAACCAGTAATTTTCAGTCATTGATCCAGAGGTGTTTATTTTGTCTTCAGTATTTCCTAAAAATATAGGAAGCATATTTTCATTACTTTATATTAGTAAAGGGAATATACTAATTTATTATATTATAACATATTATTATATTATACATATTTAGTCTTTTGGTTCACCAAAATTATTTGAGTGTAATACATATAATAAAATTAGTGGAATATTTACTACTCAATGCTAAATCAAACATATATCATTTTACAAATAACTGGATAATTATTTGTAATTTATATAAAATCTTAGAAATATACAATGTATTTCTTATTGCCTCCAGGCAATAGTTTCAATTACTTTTTTATTATTTAAAAAATATTTAGAAAGACTTAGACCTGGACATTTATAAAATGCCAGATTTGAGCATTTTGTTGGAGTTAACAGACAAGCAGGAACTGTCTGTCCAGGTCTTATGGAGGAGAAGAGAATGCATATCGCATGTACTTCCCTGTGAAAGGAAAAATCAAGGAACTTATAAACCACAGTCTCTAGGAACATTTTACTTTCCATTTTTTATGGCAAGCTTTAGCTATAACCCATAAGTTATTCCTCTTCTGTAGACACTCATTGTAAAAGCAGTGTCTTTTCATCAAGAAAGAGTTACTCATCATTCCGAATTATATCTGCAAAGAACTTCAAGGGATTTCCATGGAGGCTGTAGCAGTGAGGGTGGAACTCCACACTACCCAGGAGACAGGGAGTCACTTTGTAGCCACAGAGAGTGTGGGTACAAAAATAAATGTCTACACGCAGTGTTCTTGCTCCCACTAGCTGCACGCTGCACCTGTGCACACACAGATCTGATGACATCTGCTAACACAATAAATCTCAAGTGGTTTGTGGTGTCATCAAAATCCTGAGATGGTGGTATGGCTCACAGCCTTACTTACCAACCCCAGGCTATGGCCTTGTTAAATTTCACAGGCTAAACAGAGACCAACTAGGACTCATTCCACACACTTCAAGAGCAGGTTAAGGCGGTTTAAAAAAAAAAAAAGCCTATAAATTATGACTCAATATGTGAAAGATCTGCTTTCAGATTCAGCAGTGGTAAATCAATGTCTTCTGGCTTCAAAAAAAAAAAAAGTATGGCAATTGTTAAGATTCTCTATTTAAAGTATCAATCATTTCTTAGCCTACTTGTGTTTTTAAGATTTCCTTTAAACACAAAGCATGCACAATTAAATCTTCTTATCTTGCTCATGCTTTCATTTAACAAGAATTTTAACTATCAAAATGCCCATAAGAAGAGGGAATTGATTTGAACCAGTTTCACTGTAGTGATGAACAAATTGAGCAAAGAAGAACCAAAAGCTTTCTCAAAAAAAATTTTTTTTTCAGAATATTTTATGCCATATGTAAGGTTTCTGAGACAACTAAATTACTAAGATTTTTTTTTTCCATTTCAAAAAGAAGAAGAATTGCCTGGCAGTCCAAATACTAGTAAGGCAACAGGATACCAGCAAATGCTAAACATTCCATTATCCTTGAGTGTCAGCCTGGCAAAGGACCATCCTGTTTTTCGCACAGTGAGCCACTTATCCTTGTATCCAAATCTTGTAGTCAGTTATCCCCAATGTCACAGAATGCTAGTGTCGTTTCTAGAGCAGGTTGGTGTCATTTCAAATTGCCCATTGCTTCACAAGTTCTATACTCACACTTTGTGTCTTTATGCCATAGCTCAGAAAGGGTAGGTGCGAACCAGGAGTAGGCATAGGAAGAAAGGAGACCTTCATGCTAGCATGGGCCCAGTCCCCCCCACTAAGCACTGCTATAAGTAGAGGGACAGGCTTTGGAGGGCCTCTGCATTTATAATATGACGGGCTTTGTGTGAATATTCTCTTCCAAACTTGTTTAGAAAGGAGTCAAATTCACACGGGGTCTTCTGAAAACCTTCACATAGTCTCTTTTTTTTTATTAAATTTTTATTTTTTTATATTAATTACAGTTTATTTCACATAGACTCTTAAAAGAATAAACCACGCTTTTCTGCTCACTTTCCAGGCAGTTGGTGTAGTATGAAAACAGTCAATGGAAACTGGAGACAATTTTAATTAGGCACAGTAAGTCAGCTGCGCTTCCCACCCCTGACCCAGTGAAACAAAACCAAAGCCTCTTCTAATGTATTCAGAAGCCAAACCAGTATCTTTGGGAAACTTTTGATACCACTAGACTACGTGTTGTGGGAAATAGTTTGGTTTGTTTTCTTGGTTGGTTGGTTGGTTGGTTTTACGGACAACAGGAAGGAACAGAGGGGAGGAGTATGAAATGGTAAAATTCAGCACACAGGTTAACCAATTGTGTGACAGTGGTGGCTGTTCCCTCCAGCTGAGGGGTCCATGATGATCCGGAGACAAGGAGACAGCACAGAGACAAGGAGAAATACAAGCTTTGTCCATTTCTCCGTGAGTCTCTCCAGTCCCACCCTGCGTTACCCTTCTTCCACTATTGTGTTAAAAAGAAAAGAAAAGAAAAAAGTATTATAAAAACAAGAGCAGAGGCACTTTGCATGAATACTCAACAAGATGAAAACAAAAAGCATCCAAGTATAATCCTGTAACGTAACGACTGTTCCACTTGGGCATATTTCCAACAGGTACTTTTATGAATAGTATTTGCTATTTACAAATTTAAGGTGGACAGAATTTTGTAACTTTTCCACTTAGCCTTCTGTTTACATTGTTGAGACTGATGCATGCTTACAAAAAAGAATAACACAGAGAAGCTAGAAAGTAGTTTTTGAGACTTCTAAATAAGAGAGTAAGAAACAAAACTGGCAACTCCTCCACCCCAGGGGACGGGATTATTATTGTTGTTAAAATTAATTGTTAATATTTAAAATAAAGATTTTACGTAAAAATCTAAACACACTAGTACCCTTGAAAGGGGGTCTGTCTGGACCAGTACTGGCCTGAACCAAGAGGCTGCAGTAGTGTCCCCTGGCTCGGTGACCAGACTTGTTCTCCGTAGTCTCTATTGCTCCTGGTTCAATTACAGTGTCCCACTTTCCTCTTCTACATGACAATCCGAGGGCTACCTGGCTAGCCTCTGATGGCTAAGCTGGTGGGTAACGCCAGCATCACAGAGGAGAGCTCCTGACCCTGAGCCACTGCTCACCTTCAGTGTGTATGTGGCGCATTGGAGGGAATGTGGACACTAAAAACTAATGTGCAGCCACACCAGAACAGCTGTGGCTACAAGCTGCTTCACAGACAAAAGGCCAAGGTCGTCACTTACCACCTCTCCAGCTCATGATCAGAATTAATGATAAATGTTCATAGACACAGGACCCCACAAACCGTGGCCTGCACACAGTAGGGCCTTTCCTTTCTCCTATTAAGAACTGAAGAACAGTAGTTGAGGGGGGACAGTCACTTAATGGGGATTTGGGAAGCACCTAATGGAAAAAGTAAATACCTGTAACAATCCTCTCACAGACATGTGATCTAGGCCAACATTCTTGGAGACAATCCCTGTCCAAGAAAATATAAAGAGCCTATCCCTCTACAGAGGGATTTTCAGAGCTCTAAACCAGGACATATGGTACAACCAAGAACTTTTTTAAATGGACCTGCGATTTGAAATTTTTTATGTAGAGGCCTTTTTGTTTTTCAGTCAGTCAGCAATAGTTCAGTGAATGGATAAAAATCAGTTTGGGCGACAATCACTTCCACCCTGTAGGCACCTTTAAAACATCTCTACAGTCCACATCTGCTTGTGGGGCTATTCAGAAGGGAGCCCCACTTTCTGTGTATTGGTGCCCATGTCCTCCAGTGGACATGAGGATACACATGCAACATCGGGAGCCAATAAATAATTGAGAAGCTCATACATGATGTATGTCCTGAGGCTACAGTTACCTTCTTGGCCAGCACAGGGCAGTCCCCTGTCCCACCAAGCTCCAGGCAGAGCAGTCTCAATGGCCCTTCTCTTGCAGTCTGAACACTGTACCTCAGCCAGACCAGACCCTCTGCTCTTTCCCTGTGGTCTGAATAGTCAGGCTTATTGGGAAGCATCTTAAATAACACCTACAACCTGATCTTTTCCTCCTCTGTGGCCCCTCTAGGCCAACAAGCAGCACCTTCATTAGGCAAGGTCTCCCTTAAGGCTAAATAGTCTTCCCAATCCTGAGTTGAAAGAAGTGTTATGACAAGTGATAGTAATTGCCGTATTCTCAGGTCCAACCCCACCTCTGCTCTGTGCTGGTATGTTACATTGATTATTGCAGCCCTTTCAGAGGTGAGGAGCCTGAGGCTTGGAAAAGTTAGCTAGTCCACTGCAGGTCACTCCTGTCGGCCAGGTCTGATGAAATGAAACAATCCCCATGACAGAAACAGCCTACAAAATGGCTACCACTGGAGGCGGATGGCCCGGATCTGAGATGGCTTCGGAAGCTGTGCAAATGCCTTGGAGAGAATTTATCATTCTTCTTTTGAAATTATCTTCAGGACCCCAGGCACAATCTTTCAAACATTATCAATGGGGTAGATCTTCCTTCTTTGAATGTGGATTTGGGTTTTGGATATAGACATGATTCATTCATTATCCTGTGGTATTTAAGGAACTTATTCAGCTGAGTAAACCAGTTTGGCTCTAAAACAACCATGATATAGTGTAACAAGATTATTATTCACTCACCAGGATGTTATGAAGTGAGAGAATAAGGCTTAAAATTTAGACTTAGAGGCCTTGGAATTTGAGGATTCAGATCCCAACTTAACTACCAAAGCAATGTGATTCTGGGCAAGGTATGCCATATTTCTTAGCCATGTTCTCTGATCCTCAAACAGAACATTAAAAAAAAAAAATGAATGTTTTTCTTAGTGTGCTGGTTTGTGGATCAAGTTTTTTCATTTGTCAAAATTCTTAAGATCCTTTTAGTTACCCAGCTTGGTGAGTCACGGGTCACTAAGAGATAACTTCAAATTGGGCGGGTGTGGGAGAGGGGAGCAGGTAATGTTGCCGGGGCATGGCACCCAGGGTTGTCCTCTGGACACTCACGTGTACACACTCACACGCAAGGTGCGGGTGCGGAGAACTAGGACTGTAGAAGGCCTGCAACCACAGCAATTCGGGAGGCTGAGGCAGGAAATTGCAAACTCAAGGCCTACTCGCAATGCAGAATGAGTTCAAAGCCACCATGAACAACACAGATCTTATTTCCAAATGAAAGATCCAAGGTGGGCTGAAGCCATAGTTCAGCACCGAGGACAGCCTAGCAAGTACTCAGCCCTAGGTCCAACAGTCGACACCACAATAAACAAATGAGCTGAGTATGTGAGTGGACACATACTAAATGGTTATGAGGTCATGTAAGCGAATGTTTTATAGCAAGAAATATGCCATCCTGTGTTTGATGGGCACAGTGTGAGCTGTGGGCACAGTATGAGCTGTGAGACTGTTGCCCAGAGGATCATCCTGTCCCCATTATCCATGCTAAGAAAGAGAACACTGAGTAAGTGGCACACTTCTGGGAACCCAGCACTGAGGAGGCTGGGTTAGGAGGACAGAGTTAGACACAAGCCATGACTAGATAAGCAGACCCCATCAGGATGCAGAGAAAAGGAGGAAGGGGGAAAAGACAAAAAAAAAAAAGATGGAAGATTGCTGGTAATCCAGAAACCACTTCCTGCTCTCCGACAGTGCTACATTCAACATTCTCCCCAAAGATAACTACTCCCCTTACTTCTAATAATGCAAACTTACACCACCTGCTTTCAAACTTACATATAAGGGATGTATGCAGTAGCGCCCTTTTATGTCTGAATTACTGCATTCAGCATTTTAGTGAGGCTCCCTCCTGCTGTTGCTGATAACAGATCCCTCTCCAACACTGTATGTGAGATTCTATTATATATATATACACATTTTGTTCTACACTTGACAGCCTCTGGACCATTTCCAATTTGGGGAAATATCAATAACGATTATGTGAACCTTGTCCCACATGCTTTCTAGCATATGAGCATGTGTGTTCTCTTAGGGCATAGACCTATGTGTAGAACTTCTGGGTTTGAAGTTCGCCTGTAAGCTTTGCTAGATGATGCTGAATAGATGTGCAATGTGCCTGGACTCACTTATACTTCCAGCAGCAGCCTATAAGTTCCAGTTGTTTTATGTCTTCACTAATATTATATATATATATATATATGTATATGTATATGTATATATACTGGTATACAGTAAGATGGCAGTGTATTCTGAATTTTCAGTTTTCAAATGACCAAAAAGGTTAAGATCACATTTCTTCTGTTTCTTGTCCAATTAGAAGACCTCTTTATAGATATTTACTCAAATATTCTGCCCTGTTCAGCTGGTTCTTCTATCCTTTACTTATTGACCTGTAGCTGTTCTTTGTATATTGTAGATATGAGCCCTTTGCTAAATGAACCTTGGAGGTTTATTTCTCTTCCCTCTCAGATTTGTGGGATTTCACTCTTAATGTCACCCTTTGTGTTTTCTTAGACATAGCACACTGAAACAGGAAATGGTGTAGGGGCCACACAGTAAGAGTGGTATAATTTGAACCATTGTCAGTCAGTTGTCATTACTCCCTCAGAGGCTCAGTCCTTGAAGTGGTTGGTTTGTTTTGCTTTGTTTTAAATCATAATGGTTTGGTGTTTTTAGATAAATGGATCACACAGCATGTACTCTTGAGGGTTTTTTTGTTTTGTTTTGTTGCTTGTTTTTCTTGCTCTTGTGCCTTTCGTTGAGCACAGTAATTTTGATACTCATCAACATTATTGTGGGCATCAGTAATTGCTTTTATTCTGTGGCTTTGCACAGTGTAAAGGAAAACATGTTACCTGGTGAATGGTCACCAGACTGTGTCCACTTTTCGAATGTCACAAAAAGGCAATCCAGGTCTCCATCTGGATGTCTGCTCTCATTTCTTTTGGGAATACCTGGGCCTAGGGCCTGTCTTCTTTTTTGCCTGAAATGTCATGATGTTTTCTCATAGTTAGTGGCTGTGCTATTTTTCCACCAGCAGTGTGTGCGAGTTCCAGGTTCTCTACACGCTCACCAACACTTACGCTCAATTTCCTCACTCCTTTTTTTTTTAATAGCTATTCCAGTAAGTATACAGCATGTCCTGTTATCTGCTTGGCTTGGCATTTGTTTCCCTAATGTCTGGTAGTGTGTACATGGTATTGTGACGTCTTTATGTCTTCATAGCATCCCAGCTGGGGCAGCTGTCTGTCTATGTTCTTGTCGAGTTTTAGAGTCTTATAGACTGTGCCTGCAAAGCCTTTGCCACATATCTGATTTGCAATATTTTCTGAGTCTGTGACTTTTGTTTTCAGTCTTTTAAGATTGCCTTTTGTAGAGCAGATTTTTAAAAATTTTGATGAAGTCAAAATTATGGATTGTGCTTTTGGTTTCTATCTGAGGCAATTTGCCTAATCTAACAACACAATGAATTTTTCCCATGAATTTTCTTTTGGAATTTTTATAATTTGATATTTTACATTGAAATATAGATTTCATTTTGAGTCAATTTTTTTTTATTTAGTGCAAGATATGAATTGAAATTTATAATTCTTCATATGGCTACCCAGTTGTTTCAGCACCATTTGTATATCTGTCAAAATTCAGATGCCTGTATACACATGGACATGGCTTTTGTATTCATCTGAACTACTGACCTTTGTATTCATACTGGTGCAAACCAGTCTTGGTTATTAGAGAGCATTGATAGAGTGCCAGAATATGTAATATTAGTTGCCCAAATTTACTCTCTCTAAAGCTTTTTAAAATGTTTCTACATATATTTGTGTGTGTGTGTGTGTGTGTGTGTGTGTGTGTGTGTGTGTGTGTGT
>NW_026585686.1:5865939-5874341 GCF_907164565.1 Psammomys obesus | reverse complement strand
TGTGTGTGTGTGTGTGTGTGTGTGTGTGTGTGTGTGTGTGTGTGTGTGTAGAGATATGCAGTTGGAGATCAATGAACAACTTTCGGGAGGGAGTTAGTTGTCCCTGTCCACTTAGGTGGGTTCCAGGGATAGAATTCAGCCTGTCAATCTGGTAGCAAGTGCCCTTACCTGCTGAGGCATCTTGCCCTAAATTTATTCTGTGTAAGTCTATCTTTCAGTGAACTCTCTTCTGATGGGTTTTATTGTTGTTTGTTTTTGAAAATTTTTCTACAAGAAATCTGGAATTCACTTGGCCAGACACTCTACAACTTGGATCCAGCCAGAGCACTTGTGGATTTTAGTTCCTTCAGCCCTGGGGATTGCACAGTTTTTGTTATTCAGTGGTTTTAAAATACCTGATGCCCAAGGGGAATGTGAGTGTAAGCAGTGTCAGCCAAATAGTCAACTGTTGTTGTAAACTGACCTCAGCTGAGTATCTGACAGTTTTGGGAGAAGACTAGCCAGGACTTGTGGGGGTCAGGAAGACACAAGGCAAAGAGCCACTTGTGCATATAGCAATGGAAGTTAGTAGGCATTGGCCCTGGTGTGTGACAGGCTTCACTCTGCTCCGATGTACCAACACGCTATTAATTTCAGTTCTGGGGTAAAGTTCAACAAATCTTTAGGCAGGGCCACCTTCAGAAGCATGTGTGGTCTGCTGCAGAAAGCCTTGCTTGGATGGCCGCATGATGCTTGGCTGTGGGGTCATACTTGGGCAGTCTGTTCGGGAGTATGTTTAGGGACTCATTGGTTGACTCTTCTGCTCTTGTCATATTGAAACTCTTGAGAGTTTTTAGCTATTTTTTTATTAAGTAGGGAGCCCTGAGTTTTCATGTTAAAGTACAGATAACACAGACTTTGCAGGCCATAATTCCTGAGGCAAGTCCATGACTCTGCCAATGGTATACGGAGGAAGCCAGAGACAGGTAGCTATGTCTCGATACAATTTTATTTCTAGATATGGAAAACTGAATGTTATACAATGCTAGTACATCAGATAATATTATTAACCTTTTATTTTTGTATTATTTCCAAACATTTAACACTAAATAAAACTTACAAAGCCTTTTAGCTTTTAAGCCACCTAGCCAGTAGGGTTTGTTAAGACTGTAGATCAAAGTTCACTTTCCCTGCCCCAAGGGCACCATGCACAGCAGGTAATGCGTGCAAGAAGCTTGTAGCAGAATTTTTCATAAATGTTCTATAGAAGAAAGTCAAATGTCCCTCAATGCTACCACGCATAAATACGGTAGAGTTTACTTACACACAACATATGGCTGGAGAAAGCGATCCATGAAAGAAAACATGTAGCATGGTTTTATTCATCGACAGTTCAAAAAGAGATAGAAATATGGAAACCACAAACAGAAAGAAAAGCCAGGGAGTGACCAGAAGAGAATCCCTTGTGCTGGCCTCTGGGAGGAGGCGATGGCGAGAGCCTTTCCGTCCTGGCAGTGCTGTTTCTGTAATGACTCTGGTGCTTTCTCTGAATTGATTCTTTGGATTTTACAGTTTATGTTCATATTCAAAAATGCTCATCCCTTATAAATTTCTAGTTTCTAAACCCATGTTGGATATATAGAGCTTCACTGGAGTGGGGAGACCCATGGCAAGGCACACGTGTCTGTTATCCTAAGAGTCCTCTGATTGCGAGTGTGAAGACCTTTGGCATCCAACTGGCCCTGGGCTTTGCGTTTCTCAAGAAAGGTCTTGGCTTTTCTACATTCAATTGTTTTTCTATTCATTTTAGTTTTGTCTCAGACACTAGTACTCTCTGCCAAATTCCCTCAAGGTCAAATTCACATTATTTTAGGTTTCATTGTGTTGAAGCCTTTCTTGTTTGGAAAGCCTACTTTTCCTAATTTCAAAATGTAATTATAAATAATTAAATCACATTTCACTGGGTAAAGGATGTCTGTGTTGGCCACTTTCCCTTGGCCGTCTGCTCTCCTGGGTCCTTTCTCTTCTTTATACTTTTACCTCTGTCTCTCTATCTGT
This sequence comes from Psammomys obesus, assembly GCF_907164565.1. Taxonomy (NCBI): domain Eukaryota; kingdom Metazoa; phylum Chordata; class Mammalia; order Rodentia; family Muridae; genus Psammomys; species Psammomys obesus. Next base: position 5,872,304 of record NW_026585686.1, on the reverse strand, counting down.
GGTTGTGTACTGCCTCTTTTGTAGGTAGGGGTGAGTTAAAAGCAGATTTGTGGTTGAAAGGGACATGAGTGTAAGAACGAACCAACTGGTGGGGTTTGACTCTCCACCCATAGGCTTATGGCCTTCCTGTGTGTTCACAGCCAGTGGCGTAATCTCTCTGGCTCTTCTGATTTTATTAAGAGACGTGTAAGTGACTGTTAGAAACAGTCACCGAGAGTTGGACACACAAGGACAATATGTGGCACATGCAAGCTCAGCACCAGTGTTGCTGTGCACCTCTGGGAAACACAAATAAACATGGATTTCCTTTTCTCCTTCCTTTTCATCCTCCTACTTTCTCCCTCCCTCCCTTCCTTTTGGTTTCATTCTTTCTAAACCTCTGAACAGTTTTCCCTCTATCCTCCTTGATCACCTCAATTCTGAGCAATTGCCCAAAGAGAGAAAGATAATAAGCAGGTCGATGATGGCTCATGAGACAAGGAGTTTGTCATTTTCTCATGACTATGGGTCTGTTCTAGAAATCCAAGATGACAAGGCTGTGTCATAACCTATAGAGACCCAAGCTGCATGGAGGCTTTAGGGCTATCCCTCACTCCTGCGTAGACCAGTTTGAATCCTGTCTATAAGCATTGGTTTTCTGTTTGTTTGTTTGTTTGTTTGTTTGTTTGTTTGTGGGTTCGTTGGTTAAGCCAGGCTCTCCGATAGCTCCAGAGGTTGGCCTCAACTCACTACTCTACCAAGGCTGACCTTGAACTCCTGATCTTCCTGCCTCCATCTCCCAAGTGCCGATATTACAGGCTTGTGCTACCACACCCAACTTGAAATGTTGGATGCTGTTACTGCTATTGTTCTTGTGGTTATCACTGTTTTTCAGGACCATGCCAGCATGTGCAACAGAAGTTCTAAGACTATTAACTGCCTCATTTGCCAAATTCACACCAAGTTACAAATGGTAGAGATGGTTGTTTCTCCTGGCATTTCCCAGTGTCCCCTGTCATTTTCCCCTCTAAACATTTTACTCTGCTTCTTCCAGAATAAACATCATTATAATTGCTTCTTGTTCACATCTCTGCTATCCCCATGGCTCTTGCCGCCCTCACTGGTGGATGCAACACCTCTGAATTTACTACCATCTGCAAATATCATTAGCCATTGTTTATTCCCTCTCCCACACTATTAATGAAGATGTTAATTAAGACCAGAACGAACACTGACCCCAGCAGCAATCCACTAGACACTTATCCAACTGGATAAACTTCTGTTAGTTATTACCCACTGCTCATAGACATTTCCACCCCTCCATTCTCTTCATCTGCTCATTTGCAAGAGACTGGGAGAGAGAATTAAGGGAGCCCAGAATTATTTAAAAACCACCACTCAGATACTTAGGGTCTGGGAAAGGGATTCTGTGGGGCATCCGAAGAGTTGTTGTGGGCAGTACATATGAATAAATGAGCCAGGCTCCAAAACTATTTGGTAATTGCCTAGCTAAACTTCTGGGGTTCAGAGAATTTAGCAAATCAAGGTAAGACTGGAGCATAGCAGGACTGATTCCAGATTTCTCACAGCAGCCTTTTCTTTTTACACTGGAAAAAAATCTGAGGCCCACAATGTCAAGTGATGTGTCCAAGGTTAGGGATGACACCCGAGCTGGAACTCTGGGCACCAGCTTTCAGACCTGTGCCCATTATACTTCACAAAGGTTATGCTCTTACATTTGCAGGTTAACATTCATCTCTAAGTCTCAATACATGAACAATGCAGAATCTATCAGTTTCATGTTTTCTGCCTCCAGAGAACCATGCCCTAGGGTAGGAATGAACTCATCATATACTTCATAAAGGAAAGAGCATTGTACACTATAATATACTGGTCTCCTGTCCTATTAATCAGTGTGTCTCACCCTCACAATGTATTAAAGGTACTCAGGAAGAGAAAAAAATATATACTGATGACCATACCACCTTCCTAGAAATTCTGGTTTAATTGCATTGAGGGGAAGCCAAGGCCCTGTTTTTGTTTTTGTTTTTTCTGTAAGAAAATGTAGTATTATTTTATATGTATTAGTATTTTCCCTGCATGTATGTGTGTACACCATGTGTGAGCAGTGTTCTTGGAGATCATAGGATGGTTTCAGATTCCCTGAAACCAGAGTTACAGATAGTTGTGAGCCACCACATGGTTTCTGGGAACTGAACTTGGGGCTTCTGCAAGTGTTTGTTGTTGTTGTTGTTGTTGCTGCTGCTGCTTTTCTTCGCTTTATGACTTTTTAATTGATCAAGTATTTATTTACTTTATATTCCAATGGCTGCTTCCCCTCCCTCTTCCCATCCCCCATTCTCCTTTCCTCCTCCCCTCCCCCTTCCCCTCTCTCTCCTCCCCTTCCCTCCCTTTTCTCCTCAGAAAAGGGGAGGCCTCCCATGGACATAAGCCAGCCTTGGAACATCAAGTTGCAGTTAGACTAAGTGCATCTTCTTTTGAGGCTAGGCGAGGCAACCCAGTTAGGGGAAAGGGACCCAAAGGCAGGCAGAGTCGACAGCCCCTGCTCAGGCACTGGGAGTCCCATATGAAGACCCAGCTGCATCACTCCTCCATATGTTCCGCAAGTGTTCTTAACATATGAACCCTCCCTCCAGTCTGCAGGCATCCATTCTGTTAAAGCTTCTGGGTGATTCTTTTGCAGGCAGGGTTAAAAGATTCCAGAGAAGGGAAGTATCCTACAGACTCCTCTGTCCTGTAGGAAAAGTCAGCAAAGAACCTAACAGCCACTCTCTAGGGCAGGAACTGCTCCTGGAAGCTGGGGGTGACCTTTATATCTTGCATGTTTTGCAAGCTTACTCTGTAAGCAGTAGTGCCAGTGTTAAACCAGCACTGCCTCTCAGGTTATCTAGAAGAGAGTCTGCCTTTACATAAATACTAGACTAGTAGAAGCAAAGTCATGCAAAGAACAGAGGGCTTACTAATTGATTGGGGAAGGTCTTGCTAACTTAACCTACTGAACCCATTGAAGTAACAAATGCCCTTCTGCCACCATATGGCAGTGAAAACAAGTGGTAGATGAAGAGCACAGGTCAATATAGGCTTCTTAGACAAGAATACAATACAAGGTTCTGGAAGGCTTCAGAAGCTCTTAGCATCCTGAGGTCACATCTGTGTTCTTTCCTAGTTCAGACAAACAGATCTAAAGGACTAAGTGACCACCAGCATGAGACCTATCAGAACTGGGGGGCTAAAGGCCCATGATGGTTGTGCAGGCTGTCCACAGCTCAGGGACACTTGGTGCATGGCAGCTGGAGTCTGCATGTGGGGATATTTCCAGGGAGAATGGACAGCTGTACTTACAGTTTACAGAAAGGTGGCACAGGCATGTCAGAACGACCAATGGAGGGAAACATAAACACGTTCTCAAGCCACACCCTAAGTAGTAGAGAATCTAAAGACAGAGAAGCAAGAGCAAGGTATTGAATGCTTTGGGAAGGGAGCTGAGGGACCATCCACTTTGCCAGCACCTCTTTCATCATGTGCCTCTTCATGGCTGCTGAGGTGGTGATAACATAGGAAACCCACAGTGGAAGTCAGCAAATGTGGGCATGGAGGATCAGCAGTGCACACAATAAGACCATGGAAAAAGGAAGTTGGAGGTGGGAACTTTTTCAATGTGATCCTTCTCCCAGCTTCAAAATCAGAGGCTCCACCGTGACTCCCAGGCTTGAGGAGGACTCCCTGTCACAGTCAGCCAGAAGGCCTCTGCCAGTGAATGCTTCCAGATGCACTGATGTGTGGCCCAGAACAGCTCCAGAATCACTGCTGGCTAGAAAGCAACTTCCCAGGAGGGGGAAGAATCAGTCATTTTGACACGAGGTCAAAATACCAAGAAAACAGTATTCCCAATGGGGAGTGTTCCGGGCCAGCATGAGGGTTCATTAGAACACACCCTTTCTGTTGCTCTCTTCTGAGGCTAGGCTGTCTGGCCAAAGGGCTCTGTTTAGCATGCCCCCAAGAGCAGACCTCTAGAGATGTGTAGAAGCATGCGCTGTACGGTAGGTGCTGGATAAGGGTCTCCCTCTTAACTTTGGAGGAAAAAAGAACCTTGAGGGGAGAAGAGATAATACAGCCTACCTAATGACCCCTACTGAGAACAAGTGACCGAGGGTGGCTTTGGGCAGAGATGGAGTAGACCACTTCATGGCTTACAGGGCTCAGACACTGAGTCAGACAGCAATGAAGTTTCCCTTAGGATAACATGACTTCCCCTTTGCTTATACAGCTTGGGGAGGAAGCCAGCAAAGGGAGAAAAGAGAAAGGAAGAAATGGAGGCAGAGAAAAGGAATATTCATTCATGGGGCTTAAGCATATGCAAGACTTGGGTTTGGCTTCTTCATGTATGAAGAACTACTCCTCTTTAGAAAATCACCCTGAAGGAGGGTCAGGAGCCAGTTCCCCAAAAGTTGCCAGTTGTAACCCTCGCTCCTCTTCTGACAAGTGGCTACCACCATTTACATAGATGTACTGCATACACAGATATGTTTTTTAAACAATTGTTTTATTGCCAAGGCCTTACACAGCTGTGTCAGTGCTTTGTCGCTGAGCTGGAGCCCCAGCCCTATGTACGTTCTTGATAAGATCCATGTTTCTTCATCCTGTCTCTACCGCCAAGAACCAAACAGCAAGAGCACACTTGCGTCTGTCTTGAACACTCAGCTAAGGCTCAATGACTTTCTCCCTTCAGGGTTGCCCCGCATATGTTTTATATATGTATTCCTGAAAAGAAGAGGAAAAAGGGGGTGAGGCCAGGGGAAGCATGTGTCCTGGTCTTGTGGCCTGAGCACACAGGGAGGCGTGTGTGACGCGGGCAGGGTGAACACATTCCTGGCCATGGCTCCTGACTGTGGGAGCTCTGGGCTCTGCTTTCCCACAGCCTCCAACAGTCAAATCCCCCACTCTCCATAAGAACAGTGCTCCCTGGAACGTGTTCCAAAGAACATGGAGAAGCATTCCTTTTACAGTCGCTATTCTAAACTACTCTCTAAAGGGAACCGAAGACCCTGCTGCCATTGCCAGGGAACCCCTACCTCCCATGTGGGCTTGGGATGGCAGTCCTGTGACTAAAGCAACAGCAATTCTTCCCATGGTTGTGGGTGCCTGGACTCATACCTACTGGCCCTTGAAGAAGGGATTCAGGCCTGGGCCAGGCCAGAACAGACACAGATGCCTCAGGAGGGATGCTGGCACAAAAGGGGTTATTTGAAAGAAAGCATAAAAGGGACCAAGGCTGTTGGCTGGGAGCTAGTTCCATGCCCCAGCCTCTGCTGACTGCACTTTCCATGTGTCCCCTCTTTCCTTTCTCTATTTCTCACTTTCCAAAGCTTTCTATTCACTCTACAAAGAAAAGCAATCCCCAGGCAAAGTTGTTTACAGTATTTTATGAAAGTTTGAAGGGGAGGGAGGAAGAAAAATAAAAGGCTGGATTTGGGGGCAAAGGGGAGGGGCCTGCTGCAGAGGACGAGGAAGAGAGAGGGAGCGAGAGAAAGAAGGCAGGCATGCATGAGAGTCCCAATCGGTGCCAAGCAGTGAAGAAAGGGGCTGCTTGGGGATGGGGAGGGAGCATGCCAGAGCCTCACAGAAAAGGAGCAAAGAGCTGAACAGGAGGAAAGGATGAAATTGAAGTGCAAATGGACTTCAGGGTCCTCCTGGCAAAGACTGCTGCAAAGAAAATACAAAAGGGATGCCTGGAGAATCAGGGGATGGTCTAGGAACTAGACAGATAAATAAATAAATGCTAGGGGGTGTTAATATGTGTGTGTGTGTGTGTGTGAGAGAGAGAGAGAGAGAGAGAGAGAGAGAGGTGTCTGAGACAGAGTGAAATATAGTGAAAAAAAAAAAAAACCCAGGAGACACACAGACAGCCAGACCCCCAGAGACACAGAGCATCACACAGAGAAAGACAGAAAGGGCTTTGGGAGGGGGGTAATGGGGTGGGAGGGGGTGAGAGAGAAGGTCTCTAGCCAAATGGGGAGACTTGGCAGGTGGACCGGAGCAGCCGGCCAGGCCATAACTGCACTTGCTGTGTCTAGTCTATTGTTGTCTCAGGGAGAAAAGGGGGGTTGTTTGTTTGTTTTGTTGTTTGGCCTCTTTGTTTCTTCTGTTCCAGGCAGTTAGTGTGCTGCTTTCCCAGACACTGGGCTGATGGGAACCTTTATGGATGTTCCTTAAAGGGACAGGGTCAGTGAGTGCACCACAGTGCTCATTCCTCAGTCCCCACTAGTTCCTACCCAGATAACTGTTTTAGTTCTCCTTTCCTCTTTCTTTCTTTCTTTCTTTCTTTCTTTCTTTCTTTCTTTCTTTCTTTCTTTCTTTCTTTCTTT
>NW_026585686.1:5863266-5865929 GCF_907164565.1 Psammomys obesus | reverse complement strand
TTTCTTTCTTTCTTTCTTTCTTTCTTTCTTTCTTTCTTTCTTTCTTTTCTTCTTTTTCTTTCTTTCTTCTTTCTTTTTTCATTCTTTCTTCCTTCCTTCCTTCCTTCTTCTCTTTCTTTCTTTTTTTTTTATTCTTTAGATTCTATTTCAGTCACTGTGCTGTTTTGTGCCTGATTAACAAGAAAAAACTGGTCAATTTCTTGGTACCCACTACGCCTCCCCTTCCATGGTTGCCAAGATTTCAGGACTTCAGGGAAGACAAAAATAGGAGCATCCTATGCACAGGCATAACCTAAAAATGAGAAACACCCTTGCTCCCTCTCCCTCTTAATCTAGGCCTGAGGATTAGAAGCACAAATGTGAGGCACTCACTGAGCAGGATACAAGCTTCAGGGGTGATGTTGGTGGGTCCCCTTTAGCCCAGCTTTCTCTCCCCAAGTGCCCACAGGTTAAGCAGATCAGCTCTGGTGCTTCTGAAACTCTTCCTTGAGTCTCTCTCTGGCCTGGCAGCACTAACCATCCATACACAGCCCAGAGGTGACCCACTGGAAAGTAAGGTGCTAAACCTCTTGGAGGGCTACTTTTAATAGAGGTATTAGACATCTATAATGATAGAAGAATAGAGATAGATAGATAGATAGATAGATAGATAGATAGATAGATAGAAGAATCAGACATCTCTCAAATCTAAATTTCCCCTAGGAAGAACTTCAGCCTCCTGCCCTGCCTGGCAATAAATTCAAATAGGTTTCAGTGTAGAGGAAAGAGGTTCTGAAAAAGATGAAAAAGTACCCCAATCTCTGTCCCATTTTCCGTTCCACTCTGGTTCCCCCTGGGGGAATCCAGTCAGCTTCTCTCCCCCCCCCCCCCGCTTTTTTTCTTTCCTCTAAGTACTCTTTTCCTCCTTTACCTGCCTTAACATCTTCCAGAGAAATCCAAAGTTCTGAAGATTCAAAATAAATGCAGGAAAGGGTTTGAAGCTTTACCAGGCTACCCAGGGGTGGAGCTGGGAAGGGGACTGGACAGAGCTCCTTTGTGAGAGATGCTTTATATTCCTAGCAGACACAAATCAGAGTGCAGCTTCTGCCTTAGGAGTGCTGCCTTCTGCCACGGGGTTGGTGCAAGTGGCAGGGTTGGCTCTGCAGGGTCGGGTGTTCCCCTTTGCCCCATCTTGGAAGAATTAGGGACTTAAAAGACAGATTTATGGAAACTTCAAAGTTGAAGATAGTGCAGGTAGCTTAATTTTTCCTCTTCTAATATTCTCCCCAGGAAAGTTTCATTTTGAAGCTGGAACAGGAGTTCCTGTTTTGCTTTGAGGGTCCAGAGACCTACTCCCCCCCCCCTCCAGGTAACATTTAATGGAACTTTCTGTAATAGAGTTTTGGCTGTAAAGTTGACCAACTGTCTTGGGCTTGGTGATGTAGTTATTGCCGGCTATGAGAGGGCTTTCCTGCTCAGTTCCTGGCAGTCTGGGTTCAAACCAGGTTTGTGCAAAGTGCATGGTTGGGAGCCCAGCTGGGGGTGCTTAGCTTAGAAGAAAAAGATCCTGCCACTCAGTGCCCCTGTGAGTGGGAGTGCATCACACAGTTGACAGGCAGCACCTAACCCTGAGCAAAGAGACAAAAGCAATTCTGATGCCCAGATACTGCTTCATCCCATCACCCGTTTGCCCCCAAGACATGATTCTGGCTCGGTGTTGTCTGTGGCTGGGGATAGGAGTCCCCTGACACATGAGAGAGTCAAGGCTAAGTGGGGGATCAAGGTCAAGTTCCATTTCATGCCCAATCAAGTGGTGGTGTTTAGAAATGCCAGCATCCTTGGACTCAGGAGTAGGCAGTCAGGCAGACTTGGATTTCATTCCATCCCACAGGCATCCCGAAGAGCACAGTCGATCTAGTTTCTCTGGTACTTTCTCATAGGCTTCTTGGCTTGGAAGTTGAAGCCTCAGGGTAGTAAATTGGGACCCCTCAGAACCCAAACTTCACTAATCTTAGACAAAATAGCACGTTAAGGAGCCAATCAAGCAAGTTGAGGTCCTGCCTGTGTTTGAAGTCTCTTATTTAAGTTGAGCGCGCTCAGCTGGGCAACCCTAAGGCAGTGAGCTTAGTCTCTTCAGCTTCTCCCCGTGTGCCGAGAGCTCAGGACATAATAGCATGGTGTCTTATACAGTGCTACCTACTCTTACCTCCTAAATAGCCACCCATATCTGTCTCATGCACAGTGTGTGTGTATGTGTGTGTGTGTGTGTGTGTGTGTATGTGAGAGAGAGAGAGAGAGAGAGAGAGAGAGAGAACCCCAGGAAGACAGGACTAAGTCAGGGAACTAGTAAAGGATTCCCCAGGCCTCTGTGGAGGGACACCCTGTCCTGCTAGAGGAGTCTATCTTCCCAGCTCCTCACTAGAAAGCTGTACTCCAGCCTCAGGCACGGTGGAACCTTAAACAAAATTAAAGCAAAATAAATATGAAACCCAAACTGCAGGTCCCAGGGCTCCCGCTGTAAGTGAGGCATGATAGAGAGGGCAGACTGGCTGAGGGCCTCACAGAGAGGCCACCTCCAGGGGCTCCTAACTGAGGAAAGGTGAAGGTGACTGCTGGTAAAGGGGGAAAGGGTGTTGTGTTCTCTCTCTCTCTCTCTCTCTCTCTCTCTCTCTCTCTCTCTCTCT
>NW_026585686.1:5809375-5863256 GCF_907164565.1 Psammomys obesus | reverse complement strand
TCTCTCTCTCTCTCTCTCTCTCTCTCTCTCTCTCTCTCTCTCTCTCTGCCAGAGATTGCTGTGGCAAACTTCAAGGTGTCTAAGCACCAGAAAACTTGGAAGCTTAGGTAGTTTGGCCAGTGGCAGAGGCTTTGGACTAGCCAGTAGTTCCTAGGTAGCATGTGGAGCTTCGAGGAAGGGAGGGAGAGCCTTTGGAAAGCTGCAGACAGGGCCAGGTCCGGACACGGGGGGCTGGTGACAGCGGGGAGCTTGAGCCAGTTCCTAAGGAAAGGGGTAGGTCAAGGCCAGGGTTCCTGGCTTAGATGGCAGTGGAAGGCACTACCAGGCAAGGGGTTCAAAGAAGGAGCTGGAGAAGCATGTCTTCCCAGGCAGCCTTAGACCCACCACCCGGACCCTCCACCCACTGAGGGCCCGATCCTCCCGAGCCCTTCCCCCGCCATCCCCCCTACATTGTGAGGGTGGCGCTTTGAGCCACTGAGAATGGCTTCCCCAACTTTGCCTTGAGTTGGGTCAGTGCGCACCACGCGCACCCATAGCCCTAAGCGAAGCATTCGGCCAGCATTCCCTAGGGGGATTGGGCCGCCCTGGCCTCAGAGTGTGCCATCCTGCCGGGGCAGAAGTGGGCCACCAGGAATGGCAAATCACAGCACACGGAACGGCTTTCCCTCGCCACTCAGCGCACCACCGGAACGGAACGCAGAATTCAGTTCTTAGGCTCCAAGCGCAGCGCACACTTCCCTGCCTAGGGCTAGGGAATTTTGAGGAGAGGTCTTTCCAGAGGAACTTATCTCTCTAAAGAGTTCTTTAGTAACTCTCGGGGGTGGCGGGGGTGGGGGTTAAACAACCAAATCGCCGGTGGGCTTGCCTCTGGAAGCCCGTTAGTTATTCAGGCTCGCTGAGCCTTGTTCGTAGTTCCTAACGGACCAGTTCTCGTTGTTTGGGGGATAAGTTGAAGAATGAAGAGAAAACATGATTATCTCAAGTGATTTGCACATCACGAGTTTCGTTCTACGAATAAAAGTCTTGTGTCTCGGGCCCAGCTTCGCGCCTGCCCACTTGGCCCAGCCTTTGATACTTCAACCAAGGCCGGCGAAACTACCTGTTGGGGCACTCAGCAGCTTGTACTCCGACCCTCCACCTTCCGCAGTCTGGAGAGGTGGGGCTGTTCAGGGGGTGCCCAGAGCAGGGGCCGGAGGGCAGCGAGCGGCGCTGGAAGCGGAGCCCGGCGGTGCCGGGGAGCTGCCCGGCTCCTCCGCCTCGCGCCGCGGAAACTAACCGCAGCCCAGCAGCTGGGCAGCCGAATCTCGGCACGATTCTTTAAGTTCGGAACCCCCCCTGCAGCGGTGTGGTGGATCCCTGAGACCGGACCAGAGCTTGCTGGACCCTCGGAAACCAAGAGCCGGGGGGGGGGGGGGGGGGGCACCCCCCCCGCCGGGGGGCGCCCGCGCCCCCCCGGGGGCGGCCGGGGGGGGGGGGGGCCCGCGGGGCCGAGGGGGGGGGGGGGGGGGGGGGGGGGGCTTGCTCGGCTTCCAGGGTGCACTCCGGCCCCGAACGCTTCTCCGTAAGCGGAAAGGCGCTCGGCTGGCCCGAGTGCAGAGCGGGCGCTGGGTGCCGTCCTGCCGCCACCCGGGGGCCGCCCCGAACTCCCGGGCCGCTTAGCTGGAAGGAAGTGAGTGCTGCGGGGAGCAGACACACCTTCCTAAGGCTGCCCGAGAAGAGAGGAGCCGACAGCTAGGCGGGACCTCGGAGCCCGCGCGGAGAAGGCTCCCAGGCCAGGGGACGGGGCGGCCCGCGCGTCCCGGGAAGCCGCGGGCGCGGTCTTCGGGGCCGAAGTTTCGCTTGGAAAGTGCTGGGCGCAGCCCGGCTCTGGCGCACAGTTCTCGAGACGTCGGGCCCCGAACGGCTGCTGGAGGCGTAGGAGCTCAGCGTGGAGCCTCTGTGGAGCCTCTGATACGGGTTCTCTTTTCTTTTTTCTTTTCTTTTTTTTTTTTTTTTTTTTCCAGCGAAACCCACTGGGCTTGGGAAGCAGCAATTTTGGAAGAGCCTCACTGAGGGTCTCCTCGGAAGATCAGGGGACATAAAGCGACTTTCTGTGCAGCCGAGGAACGGGCGCGTGTAATTTAGTTTGCTAAGGCCATGCGCCCTTCTCCCTCACGGCCACTGTTTATTTGGCCGCAAACGAAATGGGAACAGACGTTGGGAAACCGGGGGAAAGGAAGTGGGTTAGCCTCAGGTTGTTGAGGTCACTCCTTGTCACAGTGAAGACCATGGGGCTGTGTGGACCGGAGACGTCCTGACACAGGAGCGGTGGAGGAGACCGAGACGGGGAAACTACAAGATGTCTCAGAGCCCTTTGCGCGCCGCAGGTTCCCACCCGCAGCCAATCATCTGGGCAATATTCGCTCGATCCGCCTGCGTGTTGCTTGTCTCCAGTCCTTCCTGACATCTCCCTCCCCCGTTTACCTCCCGGGTCGCCGGGCTTTGGGCTGCAGCTGGACCTTTCAGCAGCGTTTGCAGAAACCCTGACGAACTTGCCCGGTGCGCGCGCTTGCGGGAGTGCTCTCCCCAAGCGGGTCTCCTGGCTTTGGGTGGGTGAGACCCTCAGCAGCGGAGAAGCCTGGAGCAACCGTCAACGCCCGGCCCTGGACCCCCAGTTCAGTGGGGGAGGGGCACACTTCCAAGAATAATAAACAAGGCTGCTTACTAGAGGGACAAGCTGGGCGCAGAAAAGAACCGCGTAGGAAAGCAAGGACGGCTTAAGAAGGGGCCAGACTTCCGGGGGTGCCTTTGACCGTGACTTGTAAAGTACAACCACTGGCGTTTCTCTAAAAATACAGAATTACGTGGAACAGGCGTTGTCAGAATGTGCTGGTTGGGGCAGTGTTTATTTATTGGCTTTTGCCTCTGGAGATCAGCCGGAGCGGTTGCTACCTGCCCATTCCTTGGTGCTGTGCAAATCACCTCCCTACCTCAAGGCCTCCTTAAAAAAAGAAGGGTCTTCCAGGTGTCAGGAGACTGTGCTACCGTTATTCCAGATGCCCCAAGAGTTGCAGGCACCACTGACAGGGCGGACTTCAGCCGAAGATGCAATTTTAACAGGCGCTGCACAAAATTCAGAGACATGCACTCTCTTCTTCCTTTAAACACACACACACACACACACACACACACACCAAGAGCGAGAGAGCAAGAGAGAGTGAGTGAGTAAGTTTAGGTGCTGTCTGCAACTGGGGAATAAGAATTCCTGTTGGGTGCGGGTGAAACTGATTTCTGCTCTGCCCGATAGCCTTGGGAAAGGGTTTCCCATCTGCTCTGAATGCCCCTTTTACAATGTCAGAAAATCTGCCTACAAATATTGGCACGGAGCTGCTGTGACAGGCCGTGCTGCTTTAAATAGGAGGGAGACCGGGCAGGTGAAAAGAAAGTCGCAACCTTCCTAATGACCAGACTACCTGCCTCTAGTCCCCCAAAGCCCAAAGGCAGACAAAGGAGACATTCAGAAATTCTCCTTTTGTGAGCAGGGTGCGGAATGTATCAGCTGAGTTCTGAGATCTCTGTTTGATTTTCGAACTGTGTATTTGCAGATGGGACCCTGAAGACCAGTTATTAAAAGGAAGCAAGGTGGGAATCTGACCCTTTACCTCCTATGCCCCACCTATCCTCTCCTTGCTTCTTCAGATAAAGAGAACCATTGGAAGAAATTTGAGAGATGTTTAGCTCAGCTCTTGGGGGTAGTCTGTTCCTTTTGTTTTTGTCCAAAAATGGGGAGGGGAGTAGCCTGATCAGGGAAGGTCTGGGCTCAGTCCTGAACCTTGAGACAGCATGCTAGGGAATTAAAGTGCTGGCTATCACTTGTCCCTGGATACCCCAACCTTCAGTTCTGCCCCTTCTGCCCCTCTGAGGGCATTCCTCTTCTCTGGAGATGATGTGGTGAAAACGGCACCTATGAAACAGCTGAAGCCTTTCCCACCTCCCCTCAAAGCTTGCACAATACTCACACTTTATTTCTTTCCTAAGTTGCTGTACTTGCCTTGAACCTGGCTCAGCTGTCTCTGACTGACCCTACGCAGCCAACATGGCAATTTCTCCTAGGAAGTGTCTGGTCTGCTAAGCTTGAGCTTGTGAAATCTCCTCCTGCAGACTGTGATTATTGTAGACAGCATCTCAGAAAGTTTTGGGTGATGAGCAGATTGTCCTGACTTTCTCACATCTTTCCAAATCAACTGGCCGCTGTCTTGCCATTTTGAAGAAACTAAGGCACAGAGAGAGGATTTGACCTAAGGGTATGGAAGAAGCTGAGAGCAGGGTCTGCGGCAGCCTCTGGAAGTCTTGAGTTCGGAGTCCATTTTCTCAGCATGAAGGAGGTACAATAGCTGACGTGAGCTACTGTTCAGTGAGCATCAACTGTGTGCCAGAGCACATGCCATCCAGACACGATACATGAGTCATCTTCCCAGCAGCTCTGATGAACCCCATTAGTCCCAGCAAAATATAAAAGATATGATAGGAAGGCAGACATAAATCAAAATTCCTCAAATAATATAAAAGAACATAAACTGAAAGTAAAAACCTCTAGCTCCACTCTCTCTCCCAAAATACCATTTATAGTTCTCATTTCAGTGGCTGTGTACCTGACAGATGTCATCACTTTATGAATGAGGAAAGGCGGCTCTCAAGCTAACACAACATGGCTACCTGTCTCTAGGCTCACCCCTTCCCATTGCTCTATGTTACCTCATAAAACATGGGAGGAAGATGTGAGTGATGCCATTGATAACAAAAAAGTAATGAGATAAGAGTTCATACCAACTTTTCTTTCTCCATTTTTTTTTTCTTCCTGTCCGATTCAGGAGCCAAAAATTGCTACACTTTATCAGAAACTGAGACCATATTTATAATTACTTGTGATGGCTGTATTCTTCCTAGGCCTTGGTGTAATTGGACAAATTTTTCTCCTCTAAGCCTCCTGACCAAGACCCTAAGGCTGCATTCACCCTGTGGTAGGCCGGAGCTGGAGCATGGCTGCTAAGCTTTGGATTTCCTTGACTATCCCTTAAAGTTGTCGAATGAGAGAGAGGAAGAGGACTGTGTAAATTTAACTTTCCTCCATGAAAGTGTAATTGTTGCTTTTCAAAGATGTCTTTAGGACCCTCTGTGCAGTTAGAACAATGGAGAATTGAGGATTTTTTCCTTGAGATGGAGGGAGAACTGGTGTGTAAAGCAGACTGTCCTCAGATTTACTCAGATCTGAGCGCTTCTGCCTCTTGAGTGCTGGGATTAAAGGTGTGAGCCGCCACACCCAGCGAATTTGGGGACTTTGCAAAAGGCTGTGCTTTTGGTGGGGATGGGAGCCCTGGGTCTTCCATAGGGAGGGAAGTAGATTCCCCTCTGCTGAAGACAGAGTGGATGGCTAAGAGTAGCAGAGGTGTGCCCTAAAACATGCTTAAGCTTGTCCCTTTGGTCAGCATTCCCTTCAAAAAGCTAGACATAGAATGTTGGGGGTTCGTACCTCTAAGAGGGTAGCAGCTTTCCAGAAACAGTTATTCAACTTATTAGATTTTGTGTGTATGTGAGAGAGAGTGGAAAGAAAGGATGAATGCCCGACATTTCTGACATAGTGCTCATTTTGTCTTGATTTAAAAAATATGCATATGTTTTACAACTTTTTATTATTATTATTATTATTTTTAATTTAGAGGCCTGATAAAAAGAAATGGTAGGCCCCTGGTAGGGTCTCCCAGGCTTAGCAGAGAAGCAGCCTTCCTTTAAGAAGGAAGGAGAAGAGACGAAGCAGCCAGCGGGTTTCAAGAAGAAACGGTGGGAGTTAGAGAAAATAAAGTTTCTTGAAGGCCCAGCCGTCCTTCAGAGCCTGTGCTCAACGCTCTTCAGGACAAAGGATACTGCGCCCCCTGGTGTTAGACTCATCAGATTCCAGCGAGCTGTGTGGAGCTCAGCAGCCATGAGCTCCCTAAACCTACCACAGAAAGTTTCTTCTGTTTGCTAACCGAATCCGAGTAGAAATTGCCCCACTTTCTCAATTCTGGAGTCTAGGTAGAGACGTTTCTCTAGAGAGACGTGTGTGTGTGTGTGTGTGTGTGTGTGTGTGTGTGTGTGTGTGTGTGTGTGTGTGTGTGTGTGTGTGTGTGTGTTATTTGGTTTTCTTTGCATACATTTTAGGCTGGCAGGACTAAGTCTGGTTAAAAGCAGTCCCTCTATGTGGGGAGTACACTGGTCTGAAAACAACTTGTTTCTGCATGTGGTGATGTCCTGGTTTGAGGGGAGCCATTTGAAATTGCCGAACCTCTTGTTCCTTGTCTTAAAAGTGAACAGTTTTGAGGAAGATGTCTTAAGGACTCCCTTAAGCTCCAGTACTGAGCAAACGCACACTGAACCATCTTTCCCCTGAGCAAGTGGGATTTGTAAATGTCTGTGCAGGTGCAGGAGCATCTCAGCATCCAGTTTCCTGATTCTGAGCAAAGAGTTTTAAAAGCACAAAACGTATCTCTTTTCGGCACAGAAGCCCCTCACCCTCCAGTCTCATGTACAAACCCAGCTAGAAAACTGGAGAGCAAGCACGACTCCGACGCTGCTATTTCTCTTAAAAATAAAGTACTAAGTGTTGTGCTGGAAATTCTGCTCAGCGTAGCATGTGGTAGGTGTGAATACAAGCTTTAATTGTTTCAGGCACTAGACCAAAAACTTGCCCAGAATTAGCAGAGTTTTCAGCTATAATCTGGCTAACATTTTTCTGCAAATAGGTATGAAGACCAGACTGGGTTTCCATTGAAGATTACAGCCATTCCTCATCTACTCCAATGATCAGCCCTGAGGAAGGACTGTGGAGCCAGGTAAGCAGTGTCCACTCTTTAAACCTGTATGTCTTGTCTCTAATGTGAACCGCCGGTTATGCCTCACGGCGGCTTCTTCCTTCTGTGCTGCCTTTCAGCTGTTATCTCTGTGTAATGGGCACATTTTATGATGATCACTATTTATTAGGGATCTCATGTTCGCCCTGTGAAGATCACTTGAGCAGCAACCTTAGTTCTGTAGCTGTGACTGGCGTATGCAGCCGCTGCCCCTTATAAGATGGTGTCACAGGTCCATATACTGTCTGGAGGAGCTGGTCTCCCTTTGAGAGAGGTGAGCCAAGAGGAAGAACAGCACCCGGATGACATGGCCAATGCTATCTCAGGAAGGGGGAGATGCTGGATGAGAAAGGCTTACCAGATGGCGAATGCAGTGATTTGGAGCACTGGGTCCCACTTTAAAAGAAACAACAATGCTATGGGCTAAGGTGCAGGCTTCCAGGATTCATAGCTACAGCTCTAATACCTAGACCTGCAGAGTGTTGTGTTTGGGGACAGGTTAATTTTTTTAAAAACTGCATTTATTTCTTTACCTCTTTAGTTATTTGCTGTGGGTACGCACTTATCGAAGCCGGAGAACAACGTGTGGGGGTTGGCCTTCTCCTTTTTGGATTCTAGGGATCGAATTTCAATAATCAGTCTTGGCAGCAAGCAAGTTTACCCCAAGCTGAGCCATCTCTTCAACCCCAGGAGATAGGTTCTTTAGAGACATAATTATGTCTCAGTGAGGTAAGCGTTAATCTATGGTGACTGATGTAGTCCAGATAAGATGTTGACAGAAAGACCATATGAAGATATGAGGACGAGGAGACCAGATAGGAGGACACGGAGGCCAGATATGAGCCAAGGAAAGATCTTCGGAAGAAATCAACCCCGCTGCTGACCTTGGATTTTGTGGCTTCTGCTTCCGGCAGTACCATCAGACTAATGCCACCTGCTCTTTGGCACCAGCCAGTTATGTGCAGCCGCTTGGAGATGCAGACCCTGTGTCAACAGATTCTCCAGCGTGAGTCTTTTCTTTTTAAATGTTGGCAGGAGGGCTGGCTTTAAGCAACATGAGCAATCACACAAGACCCATTACGTCGAAGTGGCCATGTTTATCTTGATGTTCTGCTTTCTTCATCTTCAAATTCTTAATTTCCAACAGGGGTTCTGCCTTTTCATATTTGACCAGACCTCCAGCCATCACGGAACTAGTGTAGCTGACAAATAATATAAATTGTAAGTAATGTCTGTGTTAAGATTATTGGAGCCCAAATAAATGTGGCCAGGGCTAGAGGGACCAAGGGACATTGCATTCAATTTTTTGTTGTTAACTAGGTTAAGATTTTTCCATGCAGGATAACCGCCGGGGAAGAATTTATAAAACCCAGAAGTTTGCCATGGGTGGAAGGAAAGCCACAGATTCGACTCTATCGATTCTAATGTGGCCCTGACCATTAAAGAGAGAGAGCGCGCAAGAGAGAGATCCTAAGGACCTCACAATACAAGTATACATTGTTTAATTAAATTATTTTTATCTCTGTGTGTTTAGTGTACATGTGCACAGCTCAGAGGTCAGGCATCATTCTTGACTTTTCTTCATCTTGTTTTTTGAGACAGTGTCTCACACAAGGCAGGGAAGTCATCCTGGTCTACAGTGGCTGCCCGGTGAACTCTGGGGAGTCTCCTGTCTTTACCCCCAGCACTGTGATTACAGACACATCAGCACAGGAGACTCTTTCATGGGCACTGGGTCTCTGAATTAAGCTCTCATGCTTGCATGGCAGGTACTTCACTAATTCCCCCAGACCCTCAGTGAGACTTCGGGTGCGAGGAATGGAATGTTATGGTTTAAAAGTCATGTGTTTGTGTGTCACGCTCACAAAAGGTTGAGAGTGATGGGTAGCTTTAAAGGTCAACTTGGCACAACCTATAACCACACGGGAAGACAGTCTCAATGAGGGACTATCTGCATGGGGTTGATACAAGTCTGTAGAGGATTGTCCTAATTAAGCTTATTGATGTGGGAAGACCCAGCACTGTGGGTCCACCCATTGTCTCAGGAGAGGTTCGGAACTGTGTGAGTGGGGAAAGCCGGCTGAGCAGAAGCCGTCATGCCTCATGCAAGCAAGCACGCACTGTTCTCTCTGCTCTTGACTGTGGATGTGATGTAACCAGCTGTCTCAGGTTCCTGCCTTGACTTTCCCCACAGTGATTGACTATGACCTTGAATTGTTAGCTGAGCAAATCCTTCTCCCCATATGTTGCTTTTTGTCAGGGAGTTTTATCACAGTATCAGAAATAAAACTGAGACAAAAACCCTGTTCCCTCTATACTGAGCTGTTCCTAGGTTCCTTACTAGATTTTCAGTCGGGATGAGTTTGGAGAGTTGCACTGGAGGATAAAATAAGACTGGGGCCACCTGTGCATGGAACTGTACAGCCTCAGTCATGTACTGTAGATGAACAGAAAGATATCTTTCCATTTGCTGGAGCGCGTCACAGCAGGGGGTTATAATTTGGAAGAAAAAGTTTAGACCCTGTTGAAAGAAATGCTGTCACCAGTGAGTCTAGTCAGGGGGCTGTTGCGGAGGCCCCACTTTTCTGATATGCACTGATTTATAAAGCACGCTGACAATCACAGAGTGGAATGTTTGGTCTGAAGGTCTGCTTTGCTAGTTCTGTTTCGGCCCAGCACTAACTGGGGACTGTAAATTTTAAAAGGAGTTGTTTCTTATTTATGCTCTATGCATATTCCCTCCAGGGAGTAAATGAAAGCCTGTTTGAGACACTCTGAGTTCCTTGGAAGAAGATTGCTATAAATTAATATAGAGCCCTCTTTTTCATTACAGGCCCTCAGGACACATGGGATGATCCTTCCAAGTCACTCCCCGGAGAGAGTGGAGCTCTCACTGGCCTGTATCAGAGAAGCTGCTTTCCCAACCTCTTCCCTGTAAATTCCCAGCCTCTCCCATTCATTTTCATTCTTCTCTATAGTTTGCATGTAAAGAGGCATTGAAATTAGACTGTGATGGACTAAGAGTTATGAGGCTTTGGTGGGCACGGCCTGTACTTGGTACAGCAAAGGTCATTTTATGATGCCTGCTTCTGAATCTAGGGATCACAGCTACCCAGCTCCTACTGTGCCCCAGGAGAC
The DNA here is from genome assembly GCF_907164565.1 of Psammomys obesus. Taxonomy (NCBI): domain Eukaryota; kingdom Metazoa; phylum Chordata; class Mammalia; order Rodentia; family Muridae; genus Psammomys; species Psammomys obesus. The sequence goes on along the minus strand of NW_026585686.1, from coordinate 5,853,252 downwards.
TGCCTCTCCTCACCTCTTACTAAGAAATGGTACAATTTAGAGTAAGGGATGATCCCACATTTAAGAGGCTTGAAATTGTATACTTGGCATTTCTGAGTTAAGATCTAAAATATAGTTCCCTTAATCATAGAGAAAATAAAAAAAACGTAGTTACAACTTTTCATTTAAAAATGATTGCATTAAGAGAAATGGAAAATCATGCTGATATAAAACTATTCATAGTATCAGCAGGGCTGGGGCTATAGTTTAGTCATGGAGGGCTTGCATAGCAATGTGCATGATCCAAGGTTCAAGCCCCAGCACTGCAAAAGAAAAGTGGGAGGGGAGGTGGTATTCACAGCAGCATTTTCGATATGGGCAGAAAGGGGAAGGAACTCAAACGCCTACCCAAGAATGGGTAAGCATAAAGTGGTTTATCTCTATAAGTGGATACTGGTCTGCCATAGAAAGGTATGACATGATAGGTATGATGATGTCTCTTTAAACATCTTCCTAAGTAACAGGCCAATCACAAGGGAAGGCATGTACTCCATATTTCTGGAGTATATAGGCATACCTATTTAGAAAAAAAAAAAAAAAGAAGGACAATGGTTGCTTGGGATTTGAAGAGAAGGCCTGGATTTTGGGAGACAGCAGAGTGCTACAGAATTTCTTTGGGTGGTGATAAAAATGTTCTTGAATTAATTGAAATAACGGTTGTACCATTTGATAAACTGCATTTAAAAAGCACTGAGTTTTACTTTCAAATGGGTGAGTTGCATGGCACAGTGATTATCTCTCAATAAAACCACGGTTATATTTTAAGAAATACCTTAAGACTTGGACTGTCTTTCTTTCTCTTAACCTAATTGCCTTCTAATAAATTCTTGCTAAATTAAAAGCAGATCCCACAAGCAGAAATGAGAATGTAAAAAAGCAGGGGGTTTACTGGAGAGGTTCTGACCTGAGCGTCACTGAATACCTGCAATGCACATACCTATATCTCCTTTGAACTTGTAAAAATATTTTTATTGCTACAAAATCATTAAAATATATTCAAATGGGGGCTGGGGAGATGGCCATTTTAGTTAAGAACATGTACTGGTCTTTCAATGGGCCTATCATGTTAGGGTTTTTACTGCTATGATGAAACACTGTGACCAAAAGCAAGTTGGGAAAGGGTTTATTTGGCATATGCCTCCACATCCCAGCGCATCAATAAAGGAACTCGGGATAGGATCTCAAGCAGGGCCAGAACCTGGAGGCAAGAGCTGATGCAGCGGCCATGGAGGAGTGCTGTTTACTGGCTTGGTCCTCATGGCTTGCTCAGCTGCTTTCTGACAGAACCCAAGACAGGGTGCCAAGCAGGGATGACAGCACTTACAATGGACCAGGCCCTCCCTCATCAGTCACTAAATAAGAAAATACTCTACAGCCTAATCTTATGAAGGTGTTTTCTCAATTGAGGTTCCCTCCTTTCAGATAACTCCAGTTTGTGTCAAGTTGGAATAAAACTTGCCAGCACAATTGACCATTTGTCAACTTGACACACAAACACATCACTCTTGAGACACAACCTTTCCTTTCTTATTCTTTCTTAAGATTACTCATTAATATCAATATTACAATATAACCATTCCAAAAATTTAAAGTTCCACAGTCTTTAAAGAACCAATTTCTTTAAAATAGCCAGTCTCTTTAAAAACTCAAAGTCTTTCAACTGTGAGCTCCTGTGAAGCCAAGAGTAAATTAGTTTCTCACTTCAAGAGGGAAGAGCACAGTCATAATATGAACAAAGCAAAACCAAACTCCAACAGTATAAATAACTTAACGACCAATGTCTGGGATTCACTCACAGTCTTCTGAACTCCTCCGAAGGGCTTGTGTCACTTCTCTGGCCCTGCCCTCTGCTGCCGTCACAGCTTGGCTTCTAGGTTCCAAGCTTGCTGCGTTCCCCTGCTGCTGTTCTTGGTGGTCATCTCCTGGTGTTGACAATCTTCTGATTGAACTGGGCGGCACTTTCAGCAGTAGCTTCACTGGCCTCTCTTCATGGAGCCAAATTTCAACTTTTCTCCATGACCCCTTCAATTGCTACTGAGGCTGCCCCATCCCAGTGTCCTCTCCTGGCCTCTCAGTGCTATGTTCAGGTGTTTTTCATGCCTTCAAAACTAGTACCAGCTGGGTAAGTCTTACACTCCCAAGTTCAGCTACCAGTGTAAGGTACAAGCTTGGTCACCTCTGGAAGACAACTTCTGAAGAAATGCCTCTCAGAAGATTTCATTCACCTCAATGATCTGGTCTCTTCTTAATCACCTTAGTTGAGCTTAATCAAGCCTAATTTCTTAGCTCCAGTTGACCAGGTTCTATTGTCCCAGTAAAACAAATGTTTTACTTCATTGGTTCTGGTCTTTTGTTAATCACAGACCCAGCTAATCAGAACCACAGATTCTGAACTCAAAAGGCTTCATAAGAATCTCTGCTTTCCCCTGAAATTTCACAAGCCTCCACCACCTGCCTCGCTTTCAACATTCTTATCTTCCAACCTCCTACACCTCAGCTCGCTGAGCTCTCAACACCCGATGGCTTTTCTAACCCAAAGTTCTACAGTCATTTCACAATCCTTCCCAACATGACATGGTCAAGTCTGTCAAGCAATACCCCCATATCCTGGTAGCAACTTGTCTTAAGGTTTCTATTGCCAAGATGAGACACCACGACCAAAGCAAGTTGAGAAAGAAAGAGTTCATTTAACTCCTACTTCTACATCATAGTCCATCAATAAAGAAAGCCAGGACAGGATCTCAAACAGGGCTGGAACCTGGAGGCAAGAGCTGATGCAGAGGCCAGGAGGAGTGCTAACGGCTTGCCCCTCGTGGCTTGTTCAATGTGTTTTCTTATAGAATCCAGGACCACCAACCTGAGGATGGCAGCACCCACAGTGGGCTGGGGCGCCCCCCATTAATCACTAATTAGAAAATGCCCTTCAGCCTGATCTTATTGCAGCATTTTCTCAATTGAGGTTCCCTCATTCCCTAACTCTAGCTTGTGTCAAGTTGACATAAACTAGCCGTCAGAGTCTGAATTCAGTTCCCAGCACCCATGCTAGAGGGATCACCATCACTTGTAACTCCAGCTGCAGAGGATCCATGCCCTCTCTTGACCTTCGCAGGCACCTGCACTTCTATGTGGGCACAGACCCATACACAGGCATACACATATGCACATAATTAAATATAAGCAAACCTTTAATTATATAAGACTTGCATATATTTAAATGCTTCTGAAATTGACTTATTGAGGTTCTCCTGTCCTCCTTTTTAGACACAACACTCCAGCTTTCCCTGAAAGAAGTGTTAACCCCGTTTTCAGTGCACATGCTGTGGTTATCTCCTACTGGCTGCCCATCCTAGACTCACTGACTCAGGCTTCGTCACTTGGCATATCCTGTCACGTGGCGTGCTAACTGATGCCATTTCACGTTGATCCGTATGAACCAATTGGTAAACAGAGAACTCTTGAGTCATCTGTTACATTCCTCTGCCGTAACAATTTAAAGCATATAAACTTAAAATGAAACAAAAGTCTTAGAAGGAGCAATACTATTGCCTTCTCCTTTCCTGGTCACCTAAGTACGTTTTATCACCACCTGGGATCTTCAGGTTGCTGGCATCCCTCAGCTCTATAAGCAGAAAAACTATATACTGACATCCTGTATGCACCTCAGTTCTATGGCCAGTGACTTCCCCTCAGTGGCCCCTAAAGATCTAAATCCCATTTCCCAGAACTTGTGACTATAGCTTCATTTGAAAGAAGGTCTTTGTGGCTGTAATTACATTAATAATACCGATGAGAAATCACGTATTGTAAAACAAAGAGAAAGCAAAGTGACACATACATGTAGAGGAAGTGAGGGGGCAGTGTGACCACAGAGAATGAAGTTAGAGTGAGGTTGCACAGACCAATAAATTCCCAGAGTCACCAGAGGCTGGCAGAGACTGCAAAAGGAACAGTATCTTTCCAGTATCTAGAGGCAGCACGGCTCTACAGACTCCGTGATCCAGAACCCATGTTATCCAGAAATATGAAAGAATAAGTTCCTATTTTTTTTTAAGTTGCTCAAAGTTGGTAATAAAATATTGAATACACAGGAATGCCACTGTAGTCTTCTTTGGGGATGACCATGAGGCACGGTGCAGCTCAGTGGGGAGTCAGCTTCCCCTGGGAGGTGAACTGTCCTTCTGCCTGGGCTTGCTGGGTGCTTCCCCTGCCACCAGAGCGCCCAAGATGAAGACCGCTCAGCAATGGGAAGTTGTGACGCAGTGGGACGCCCCTGCCAGTGTCGCTAAGAACAAGTATTAAATGAGTGAGTTAATTTTCTTTTAAATCAATTTCCTAAACAACAATACATTAATTTTTAGAATACATTTAAGGTGTAAGTTGTTATCTTTTTATTGAGGTGACTTTTTAAAAAATAATTTTTATGATGGAGTCCATAACTTCTGGACAGTCCTAAATTTGTATATAATTTAATTAATTTTTTTTCCTAAGGAGAAATTCTTTAATATGCATTTAAATACCCAGCATTCTTTATGAGATAACATTTAAATGCTTTTACAAATTCTACAAAACCATTTGGGTACTGACATGCAACTTAGAGGCAGAGTAGAGTGTATGCTTAGTTTATGAGAAGTCCTGGGTTTGATCCCTGTAACTCACACACACACACACACACACACACACACACACACACACACGCACACACATATAAATAAATAATAAATAAAAGAAAGCGTGAGAAAGAGAGGAAGATACTATGTTATCATTTAGACTTTCTTATTGGCTAGAATATTATTTACCAAAAAGTAAATTGTATATTTAAGCAAGCAAATCACATTCCACAGAGTAAGACTTTCTCAGAGGTCACAAAACATACATTGATACAAAAGCATTAATTCTAGTTTATTCTCCAGCTACCCAGATGTTGCAGGAGATTAGGACTATTTATTATGAAGCTGTAGAAAATTAAAACTTAGTTTTAAAACCTCCCACCTCATTCAACTCCCTGTTGTTATAGAGAATCTCAGTATGTAGTCCTGGATCTTGCTGGACTAGGCTGGCCTTGACCTTTCTGAGATCCACCTGCCTCTGCCTCCCAAGGGCTGGAATTACAGGCGTGCACCACTGAGGGCTAATTCTCATTACGTAGCCCCATTGTAGCCTAGAAAACTGCAAAGCTCTATCAGCGGCAGAGGTAGACTCAAATAAGGTTTACGGAAAAGACAAGAATACAATTTTCTTTCCAGTAACAAGAAAACACTTTTAAGTATTATTCCTTCTCAGTAACATTGGATGAGGGCAGCTGTGTAAGCCTGCCCTTCCCCCTAAAGCTAAAAAGAAACTCACCAAAGTGGAACTATAAGGAGCTGGAAAAAAATCAGTGATTTGTTTCCTGATGGTAACTTTGCAGCAACGATACAAGTGTTGCTTTACACTAAACTGTTTTCTTCATGTGGAAACAGCTGATAGAAATCTAGGAATGGATATAATTAAGGACTGTGGCTCCTACTCCAAAATGCCCTTTTTCTTTCGTTTGAAGTCAAGCAATGTAACATTTGCCCAGGAACTGGAGTTGAGGACCAGAGTTAGGCCCTAGAGACATTTCAAAGCTGCCTGGACAAGGGCTCGGAATGACTGCACTGGGGAACCATCCTGCCTTGGACCCAAATCGAGATTGATGACCTAATATATCTTTCCCAGCACTGACGGCCATAGTTTTATGAGCACCAAGAACTGGGTGTCTGCCATTGTCAACAAACAGAGCTCCTCCGGCGCTTTTCCATGCGCAGAGGCTGAGTGCCCCAAAGGCATGCCACAGTCTCTCTGGGCCTAGCATGCAGCCTCTAGCTTCTTGCCACATGTGGAATAAATCTCTGCTTTGAAGGATGGCGCCTCAAAGAAAGGAGTTGTGACTATTGCTCTCCCATCTTACCTCAGTCGGTCGCCAGACTCTGAGCCACAGCAGTAAGGTTTCCCTGAGACTCCTCCAGTGAAGACAATGAAGCCTAGGTTAATGGCTCTTCCTTCTCAGGGCCCCTCCCAAAGCCCGAGACCTGACTGTGTATTTGGGATTTTGAGTCCTCTTTACTGGGTTCTCTTAATTGTATAAGCTCTAAAGCCTATACAGAATGGAGACCTGATAAAGAAAGTACACCAAAATTCATCTGATGGAAGTATAAAGACTGAGCGCCAGCTGAAGAGATAGTTTGGTGGTTGAGCTCTTCCAGAGGACTTGAGTTTAGTTCTCAGTACCCACGTAGAAAGCCTCACAGTTGCTTGTACCTGCAGCTGCAGGGGATCCAAATTCCTTTTCTGGCCTCTCTGACACCCCTCCCCTCCGACAAGTTATATCCACATAGGAACACAGCTACACAGAAACATGATTAAACCTAATTACCTCTGTCTTTCAGGGGCATGGCTTCATCCCTGGCTTGTGACCTCTAAGACTCCTTAGCTTGTCTCTGGTTGTAGTTGTACTTTCTAAACTACAGCGTCAAGTCACAGACCAGCCAGAGTTCAAGTTTATCCGCATCAGCTCCTCTCTGAAAAAGGATTTCCTTCTGGGGTAATACTTGCCACAACGGCTCATAAACTCTGAACTGGAAGAAGCTTCACGCGTGGTCTCTGTTTCGGCTCTGTGGTCTCACTGTGTCAGTGTTAGCTATGTTTGCCGGTAAAGTCGATGGGTTCTGACAGGGCTTGCGGACTCTGCAGTGAGGGGCTCAGAGGACCAAGCTGGAGGACTGTTGGTGGGTAGGATTCTCATTACAGAAGCGGTGCCGTACATCTGGACACACAATGCACGCACAATACATGCACAGATAAAAGTAACTAGGAAGAAAAAGTACGCAGCATAAACAGTTAAAATCTATAATCCTAGAGAGCTAAGGAAAGCAGTCACTTTTTCAAGACACCCATTAACATTTTTATGAAACAAAAGAAAGAAAGAAAAAAAGGATTCCACTCTCAGCACTCTCGGTGTTTTCCACTCTCAGTGTTTCCTGGACATTTTCTCATGTCTTTCTACAGAAAAGATCTTTTTAACTATTTAATGATCTCTGTACTGTACCGTATGGCCAAACCGTATTTTCCTTAACCATTTGCCTGTTAGCACACAGGTCTCCCTGCAACACAAATTCTTGCAAACATCACATTCCATTTGAACACTTCTGAACAGTTGTCAGCACATTTCTCCATGATGAATTCCCAGGAGGTGAATCATTATTAGGTCAAGAGTTTGAGCATTTCATTTTAATAGCTGTCATCAGATTATTCACCAATAATTTTATATCTGTTTACACCCCTCAGGAAAGTAAGGGTGAAAATGTCTTTTTTTTTTCTACTCCCCAAGTGACACTAAAGTCCTGTAAGCTGGGAAGTGTGATGTGTGTGTTTGCCCTTTGTCAGGTGCTAACAAAAACATCAAAAGTGTGATGAGCTTTGCTCTGAGGTAGCCAGGAACTGAACAGACAACAACCTAATTAAGAGGTAAAAAATATTGCCATCTCTCACTTGTGTATAGATGGAGTTATTAGAGACAGCTTATCAGAGAGTAAGTAAAAAGTGTATACAGATAGAAAGCTTCGTAACTGAATTGTTACAATAGTGCAAACCGACCTGAATTTTGGCCTGTGGTTTTCACAGAAGGACATGTTTGACCTCCCAGCGTCAGTATCTTTACATGTGAACAATTCTTCAGTTTCATCCTTATATCTTTCTTAATCAGTGCTTTGAAAAATCTGTTCTTTATGGGCACATGAAAACTGATGTGAATGACATACATCTAGTGACTGTTAGCAAACGACAGGGTTTGCCAGCTCGCCATCTAAAGTTGTTCTAATGGCTACTGTGCGTAAACCTCTGGCAGGGGCGCCGTGCAGACTCTACCAAAGGATGGAGGAGGGCTCATCTACTCAGAAGACTGGGGTGCTGCTCTGCAGAGCCTTGGGGTGGGGGAGAGAGAGACAGAGACAGAGAGGAGAAGACAGCAGGGGTTAAGGGTCCCTGGTCTTACAGACCTAATTCCACAAGGGAAACCTCACGTTGATCATATATTTGGTTTATCTGCTGTTTCATCTGGAACAGCTTCTTGTTTTCCACAGTTACGAAGCAGGCATGAAACAATACCCATTTCACCATAGTGTAGGCTACTAACTAACACTACTTGCAGATTGCTTAGCCTAACGGTGCACGTGCCAAAGGCTCAGTAAATGTTTGGTATTTTATTAGGAAATTTTACTTTGAAAAGGGATTCTGATACTAAAAAAATAAAAGTTTTGAAACCACCAATTTGTTTCTTGTCATCTCTAAAATGAGGCAATTAATTCTGAATTACGTTTTATTTATTTCCTGCTTCCCAGTGCAAAGGTTCCTTTCATTCTCCAACCCTGTCCTAATTTTGTGGACAGTGCTCGAGGCTTTGAGAGTAAACTCTCCTCCCACACACCAACAGACTCTGCTCTCCCACTAAGGGTGACCAGAAGATGGCTCCTCTAGCTTCAGACCCATTGCTGTGCAGAAGCCTGATGGTACAAATGTTTCCTCTGTCCTGGGGGGCAAGATTTACACTGAGACTTGAACAAGAATCCAGCTAGGCCTTAGAAATCTTACTTAAAAGCCGTCTTTCTCACAATTCTATGAATGCCTGAAAGGACTTCAGAAATAAACATTGCTACTTTCTGAGACTGCCCCAGTTTTTCTAGTCTTGGCCAGACATCTTTAAAAGGGAGAATTCATCCTACAGATGTGTGCTCTTATCAGTCCTTTGCTTAGGAAAGCTTGTCTTTGTGTAGGGGAAGTTTTCAAGTCTTACTAATGAATCACAGACACAGGCAAGAGGGAGAGAGCGTCTCGCATTTTCCTTTTTGACTGGTCTAATATGAGACCAAAAGCTACAGAGTGGCGTAAAACCTCCCAGACTGTACCCTTTCTACTCAAGAACTCCTTCTGTGCCAGTCCCTGCTGTAGCCTGAGAGCCAGACATGGGTTTAGGGAGGGGCTTCTCCGCGGCCGGGACACTCAGGGTCTGTGGTCGACTTAGGAACAAGTAGACATAAAAACTGTAGAATTAAGGGATGAAAACATCATTTAATGAAACCCCGCCCTCCAGACGCTCTTGATCAAAGTCTGTGCTTGCACTAAGACAATCGATCTACAGTTGCATACATAAAATTTTGGCAACACTCTGTCCTCAGTGCTTTCAACAGAGGCTTTAGCCCCTGAGTCTGGGCATCGTCCCAGAACTCAGATCCAGTTGCATTACGCATACCAGAAGACACCCCACCGCAGCTGAGGCCCGTGCAACCACTTTCTTTCAACCTCGCGTCTGTGAGAAATTACTTTCCAAAAACATAAGTGAAACCCGATGTCTTCTCTGGGTGGTTATTTTTGCGCCTATGAAGTCAATAAAACTCTCCAGATTTATTAGACAGCCCTGCTGCGGAAGACAAGACCACTTCCTATTCCCTAGCGGAAATGTGGGCCTTTCCTTTTTCTCTAACTTTCTTACCACACATTTTTAATTTTATTCATTTCTTTTATTTTCCCCCAGAAAACTTGTCAGAACTTTCAAAGATAAGTGACTTAGCCTGCACCACATTTCCAGTCTTCTCTTCCAAGTGTGATACAGCTCAGGCACTATAGGATTCTTGGGCCTCTCTTCTCTGCCTCCCGTTTCAGAGGGAGATTTCTTCGTGCTGGAATCAGCAAGGAACTTTGCTGTCTCTCCTTCTTATCATATTAAACAAGCAAATGCAGCACCTACCAATGAGCTGTCCTCCTGTGAGATGTCACTGGCCGTGGCCATGACAATGACAGTCGCCTTCAGCTCTCTTTAGGGTAACAGTTTTTACTGAACCTGTTCTCTTTGTCACTGCATTTCAAGGGAGGGATGCGAGATGTAGCATCAAGATCAGTTTCTTCGGGGAGACACACACGTTAATGAGTATAAGCCATTTGGTATGACCAGCTCCATAACAAACAGTCTAGTGGGGCCACAGATTCTAACAGGAAAGAGCATGGAAGACTTCTCAGATATTCCCATATACATGTTTAAAGATGAGCAGGCCCTCACTGGTGAAACTGGGAAGGGCACAGTAGGAAGACAGGGCCACGCATGCTGGCAAAGGACCAGGGCTGTGAAATCGCCTGGCACAATTTGGGGTCTCAGAAGCTGTGAACAAAAAAAAAAAAAAAAAAAAAAAAATGGATGCCAAAAGATTGTGAGCAATCTGTATTCACGTGTGAAGGTGGGGATTGTTTTGGACAGTGGGGGTCTACCCGTGGGGTTTCGTGTTGGAGTGACTATGGCATCATAATCTACTAGAGAGAGGGCAAGCAGCTAAGTGCTAAAGGGCTGAGAGCAGGCCAGCAAGGAGGGAGGGAAGAGGAAGACTTTAAGAAATGGCTAGGGAACAGTCATCCTCAAGCTGTGTAGTGGTAAATACTCCTGTCCCAGAATGGCTTGAAGGGTTACAGTTTGAATGGAAACTGCCTTCCTAATCTTCTTTATTCTAAGTTGCTGAGTCAATAATTTTTTTTTTCTCTATATTCTTCCCAAACTGACTTGAGTTGGCTAAATCTTGGGCCACCAGCTCTGGCTGTGTGTCAGGGAATGGCAGGGCTGCGGCTCTGTCAACATTTGCAACAGCTCTTCTTTCCTGGCCCAGTCATGGTCGCTCTCACATAGACCTCTCACATACCCTGCCTAGCCTGAGTTTTAACCGATCTCTATTGTGTCATCGGGTCTCTACTTACTGGCATCATGTTTGCCTGATAACTTCTCTTCCACCTTGAGGCTGTGAGAGAAAAGAGGCCTTGTTTGTACCGTTCATCTGAATTTGGCAGAGCGGAGGAATTAAAGTATGTCCTCGGACGACCTAGATGCTCACTCCCTAAGAACTTAGCAAGGCGCCTGTACTGTTTCCTCAACTGTATAATGGGGCAGCATTCACAGCTATCTCAGAGATTTGGTATGGAGAGTGAGTAAGAATAAAACGAACTGATGAGAATTAAGTAAAGCCAAATCACAAAGAGGTTTCACAAGTAAGCTGTAACAGTGTCTCTGTACTCTCTAAGTCTTACGGTGTGTCTCCATGTAAGCAGCTTCCGATGATGACAAGAACATCACCTCCTTTGTGGCCTGCATACTCTCTGCAGCAAAGTCAATTTCATACCCTCTTCCCTTCATGTAGCCCTTTTCATCTACTTCCATCTGACCCAAGGACAATTGAGCATGTTCATCTCATACTTTCAACCTTCTTATTGAAATTGCTTATATATAAATGGTCTTAGAGTGTTAAGGTCAAGACTACTTTATTCGTTAATAGAACTCCAATCCCAATACACGTAGATAGTTAACCTTTCTCTACTTAAGAGACAAGAGCCTGTTCATTTAAAAAAAAAATCAAATGAATAATGTCAGTGGTAAGAAGAAGCCAAGTCATTATAGAAAGGTAAGATGTTTGCACTTGCTGATCCACAGTATAGTGTGAATTAAATACATTTTATTTGGCTTTAGGCACAGCCCTGCTTAACAACAAAGGTAAGGACTAACTATGACAAGGACATATTAGCCCGAAGAGCAAGTAAGAAAACATGAAGAGCCAGAGCATACCTAACAGGGATGTTAGTTGGAGAGTATCTTGCAATGCAGTGACACACCTTCACCACAGGGCATTTAAACCCCTTTATCTCGGGGATTCTATTCCTTTGCTTTGGAAGTAGTTTCCTTTTCTTACCCTTGTGCAACGTCACAGTTATCTTTTGGACTTTCTTATCTTTTCTTCGATGTCAGCTTTTGGAAGTGATGTTGTAGGAGAAAAGATTACTGCAAGGAACTAATATTACGGTTGAACTGCTCTTACTGGGGAGATAGCTCAGCCTGTACAAGGCCTCTGCTCAAGTGTGAGGACCTGACTCTAGATTCCCAGCAGCGCTGTAAAAAGCTGGACTTGGTCAGGTGTCTGTAGCCCCAGAGTTTTGGGAAACAGCACAGAGACGGGCAGATCCCTGCAGTTCATTGACTAGTGGCCATGTCAGATATGGGAGAGTGATTGAGGACAACAGGCTGTCAGCCTTTGGCTCTTGCATACACTTGTATTCATACAGAACAGCAATATATATATATATATATATATATATATATATATATATATATATATAATCCTGCCCCTTCTTTGACGTCTGAATCTTCCTTCTCCTCCTCCTCCTCCTCCTCCTCCTCCTCCTCCTCCTCCTCCTCCTTCTTCTTCTTCCTCTTCTTCTTCCTCATGGATTTCCCTTGGTATGGTAGGATCTATTTTGAAGAAAGTCCCATCTCACTGGGTGGAGAAGGAGGCTCTAGGTTCTAATTCTGGCTCTAACACCAATCATTTGAATGACTTTTGGGCAAACAGCCACTACTTGACTAGTACCCTGTCTTAGGAATGGAAGTGTTCAGCAACTCGGAATACCTAGGGCATGTTTGTTCCTCCCAACAGCTTTCAAATGAGGCAGCAGACAACTGTGTTGGGAAACTTTATGTGAGAAAGCAGAAGATCTGGCCAATATCAGTCCCACATTCTTGGTCCATTCACAACAGCAGCCTCCTTTAATAAAGCACAGAACCTCCCGGACCCAGTGTGCTTATAACTTTCTATCATCCTTTTGTCTGCTTTGCTCAGACACAAAATATCAGTGGCTATTTGTACTGGAAAAAATTAAAAATATTTAACCGGTAAGATACTGAGAGTGTCCTCTGTGTGAGGGTGGACAGGAAGTGCTCTCTGGTCTGCCCCCAGGTAGTCCTGAGGAGCCCTGGAGTGGCCAGAAGAGAGCAGGGATGGTATCACTGGACAGCGTAGAATGGCATTGTGTACCATGGTGCAGGCAGCACGCAGACCACCTGCTCTGTGAGAGCCTCTGACAGCGCTGCTGGCTCTTCAGAGTCCAGGGTCTCTTAATCCCCAGGTATCTCTTGAAAGTAATAACATGAAAGAAACCTAGGACAAAAATGGCAAAATAGTCCTTCTTGCCATGGTCACTTTGTTCATTTACCAACTGGTCTCATCATTACTGAGTTTGATATCCTGGTACTGACCCATCTATAAACTTCTTTCCAGCCTGAGGACAAAGTGCCACTAATTTTAGCCACTTTATAAACAGAGCAAGAATTCTTCAAAAAAAAAAAATGTTGATGAGAAGGCACCATGCAGAATTTATACCAGATCTAAAACACTCACAGAAATAACACATCCCCAATAAATTGTCCGTTTTCTTGTTAGGCTTTTCAACTTTAAAAGCACTCTGATATTCTTCTTGCTTTGTTTTTTTTTTTTTGTTTTGTTTTGTTTTGTTTTGTTTTTTTTTTTCAATTTAGCCATGGCTATTTTTCAAATGGAATTAATGACCAAAAGCTAGCCTCATCCTCTAATTACAGTAAGAGACACTAGACAAGAGTTGATCCAGACGCTGACCCATCTTGGCTCAGCCAGGCTCCGGGCAGTTTTACTGTGTGCTGGCTTAGTACCTGGGGCCAGCAAACATCTGCTGTAACATGCGGTCCAGCGGGTGCTGTGCTTAATTATAGGATGGCATTGCAGTATCCCTCTGAGCCGGCTGGCTGTGACGCCCCATGCCTCTCTATCAAGCAAAATGACATTTTTGATGTTCTGTGAACAGAACCAAATCTCCAACTCAACGGTGGAATCATCACTTTGAGAGTGAAAAATGTTAAAGCTTTCACCCCCAGGAAAAGGTTGAGGACGGACAAAACAAAGACATACTTCTGACAGCCATTGAGACGCTGGGGTAGCTTGGGCTTCACCGGGGCCGTGGGGCCAACTCAGAAATGACTCAGGAGGCCCATGCGGCCTTACAGAGATTGAGACATCAACTAAGGAACATGCACGGTCTGGACCAGGCCCCGAGCACATCTGCGGGAGGCTTGGTCTTCATGTGGGTCACCTGGCGGTGGTGGGACGGAGCTGTTTCTAACATGGACTCCATTGCCTGCTTTTGGATCACATCCCCCTGCCTGGCCCCAGGGGATAAGGATGTGCTCAGTCCTGATGTGACTTGATGTGCTGGGAGGGTTAATAAAGGAGGGGGGGGGCTTTCCTTTTCGGGGGTGGGGGGGCTGGAAAGGAGAGGGGAGGGGTGAAAGAGGGAAGGGGTGGACCTAGGAGGAGAGGAGGAAAGGGACATCCTTGGGATGTGAAATAAACAAACTGAAATGAAACTTAAAAGAAGAAAAAGAGGAAGAGGAATGACTCGGGCTTCTACAGCTGTGTGCTTTGGGCCCCCTCCTCTTTCGGGACCCTGGTCGGAAAGACAAGTACAACCAGAAGCACGTGGACCACTTATTTACCTTGAGTTGGAACACCAGGAAGGCTGTGGGCCCCAGAAGTTATTCCTGGGGCTTTCCTGCCTAAATTGCAGGGGCGCAAACCTCTCCAGCTGCAGTGAACTCTCACCTTCCCAAACTCTCTACGCTGATGGAGCAGCCCGTGTTGGCAAAGCCTGCTTAGGAATATTTTGTCCCACAGCCCGTCCTAATCACTTCCAGACCATTGCTGTACTTCTGATTTACATCATGCTACAAAGGAAGAAGTCCTAAGAATTTTTTTTTTCTCTAAATTTTCTTTAATTGTTTAGACCCGTTGCCGGTCTCTTGTTTGTCTGGGTGTTGTTTGGTTAAGGGGGAAGCTGATGGACTCTTAAACATGTCATTGCGTGCTCTGAAATGCCACTTCTTTGTTCTTTCACAGTTCCTCCGAGGGAAAAGGGGGCTGTGTGTGTGTAGGTACATGTATGTGTGGTGTGTGTGGTGTGTATATGTAGTGTTTGTACGTGTGTGTGTGGTGTGTATGAGTAATGTTTGTACGTGTGTGTATGTGTAGTATTTGTGTGTGGTGTGTGTGTGGTATATGTACATACATGTCTGTGTGGTGTATACATGCGGTGTATATGGCATATATGTGAGGTGTTTGTACATGTATATGGTATGTGGAGGTGTGTGGTGTATGTACATAGATGTGTGGGGCGTGTATATGTTTTGTGTGTGTATGTGTGATGTATGTACTGCAGTGTGTGTGGTACATGGATGTATAAGTGTGTGGTGTGTGTGTGTGGTACATGTGAGGTGTTTGTGGCATGTGCACATGTGTGTGGTATACGTATGTATAAGTGTGTATTGTATGTGTGGTGCATGTACTTGTATGTGTGGTATGTGAGCTGTGTGTATATATGTGGTGGTGTGTGTGTGTGTGTGTGTGTGTGTGTGTGTGTGTGTTGTAAAGGAAGGCAAGGGGTAGCAGGACATTTGTATTTTGTGGTTCTGTTAGGACAGAGTTGACAGACTGAGAACCTCTCACCTAAGGTTTAAGATGGGCCGGGGAAGGCAGTCATGTGTTCATTTTCTCCTGCCCCATGACAGGGAGTATTGACAGAAGAGCCCGAGAGCAGGGAAACAGCTCTAAATCAGAAAACACAGGGGTTCTCGCAGGTTTGGGGAGACGACATCGGCTCAGCCTTCGGATCTCAAGCAATCACTCAATATTATGTTTTCCACTGGGCGTGTACTCGATAGAATATTGCTCTTTTTCTATCTCTGTGTCCCAGGGTTGTATACTAAAGAGCTCTGTTCAACTTTGCATGTCAGACTTTGATGGAAAAATTATAGTGAAATATGTTTCAAACAGTGGGGCCTTATGAGAGTGAGCACAGCACTTTCCAAAGCTTTGAAAAATCTTTTTGTTAAAAGTATGGTTTTTATTTTGTTCCCTTTCTCTTTTTCTTCACCCTCCCCCCATTATTTAAGCCTTCTCTCCTTTGCGAAGGAATGAAAGAAGGAGTTTCAAAGGATATGGACAACACAGCAGCATGCATGTAGAGTGTGAGAACCCACGACGGAGCCACTTTCAGCGGGACATCCCACGTGGACAGAAACAAGCAGGACAGTTCATTTGTGTCTTAACTTCAGGTCCGGCAGCTGCAGTGACAGTTGCAACATCTGAGTTAAGGTCCCCAAGAGTTACCTCGTGAGCAAATGATTATTAATTGAGGTTCCCAAGACTTCAACAATGGCTCATTCAGAAAAAGGAGGAACTTTGCTAGACTACAGGAACTGAAGACTCAGAACACAGATTATCTTAGAAGATGAAGGATCTCTCAAAACCAGAATTAATTAAAAGGGAAACAAGACAAGCCAGACACAATGCTGGGAGCAGACTAGGGCCTGTGTGTGTGTGTGTGTGTGTGTGTGTGTGTGTGCATGTGAGTGCTCGCGTTCTCAACTATGTATGTAGGTATTCTTGGAGGATAGGAAAGAGCAGGGACTCCCATAGAGCTATGTGAGCCACATGACATGGGTGCTAGGCAATGAACTATGACCTTTTGCAGGAGCAGCAAGAACTCCTAACTACCGATCCATCTCTCCAGGCCCTGCCATGATGTCTTCTCTCAAAGGAAAGAAATAACTGAGTTAGAAATCTTGTTTACTTGCCAATGACAAGACTTCATTTTTTTACGATGGCTTAAGGATACATGGCCAATTTCTCTCTTTGTTTCTTTTTCTAGTCTATTCTGTTCTTTTAGTTATTTATTTATTTATTTATTTATTTATTTATTTATTTATTTATTTATTTATTTATTTTTGTTCTTGAGACAGTCTTGCTATGCAGCCCAGGGTGGCCTTCATCTTGCTCTGTACCCCAACCAGCCATCAACCCTGGCTCTTCTTGCCTAGCTTCCCCAGTGGTGGGATTATAAGCATGAGCCACCACTCCTACCTTACAAGATAATTTCCTATATAGAAGACTTGCTGACTTTGCCTCCTCACGGTCCTCAGGGACCTACATGCTCACTGCTCTTCCATTCTTACACCATACTGTCCCTCTAGCCATCATGTATTGACAGTAGGAGGTTGCGATGGGGTGCCTCACCTGGCTTGGTGACCTCAGCACAAATGTGTGTCAGATCGTTGTATTCACTTCACTGGCCAAACCTTTGTCACATGTCTCTTCCTAACTGCAAGACAACTTGGGGGGAAGAGATATAGTCTTATAAAAGAGGGAAAAGACTACTTCAAAAGAGGTTGAGGGTTCCGTTAATAGTAACAAAGGAAAGAGCTTTGCACACGAAGCTGCACACCTGTGCAAGCCATGGTGTCTTTAGTGGCAGTGCATCAAGCTTCCAGATGCACCGCTTCTCTTGGAGCATGCGCCACTGTCGGGACGGCCCGGGCCTGAAGGCAGCGTATCAAAGCAAATGGCAAAAATGAACAGATTTATTGTAATCACTGATCCTTTGTCCTTTGAGAGGTTCAAGCTATGGAGGTTTTGCAGAGGTAACTAGAGCGCCAAAATGCCCACATACCTCAGAGCTCTGAGTTACACAAATAAATTTTCTTGCTTAAAAATGACATTTGGAAATGGCTGTGTGTTTTGCAGTTTTTGTCTTCCTCAAATTGTTGGAAAGTAAACAGTTTTTTTTTTTGAATGCTTGTTCTTAAGAAATGTGAACTCATACATGGAGAAAAAAATAAAATAAAAAGGTAGCCATCGTAGAGTAGCTGGCTTGGGAGACAGTTTCTGGCAGGAATGAACATCTTGACCTCAGATGTCTCCACTGCTTGAGGTTTTGCTTTTGTTTTTGCCACTTTTTCCTTGTGTTGTTAAAGATCCCGCCAATTGTAGATTTTAAAATGTCAGTTTCTTTAGAGATGAAGTATTATCACCAAAAACATTGTTAGTTATCCTAACTATTTTCATAAGGATGTTCATTCTCTGAGTGCAGTGAAACTCCCCTGAATGGAAGGTGCTTCTTCTTCTTCTTCTTCTTCTCAAACAAGAAATAAAACATATTCATAGCAAACCATTTCAGCCTGAGAAAAACACATACTGTGTCTCCCATTCATTCCTAATTTTGAGATTTTTTTTTCTTTCCTCGAAGCAATTGTGAGAAACAGATTTTGTGTGAATAAGCACTCATAAATAACACACATTAATACATACATTCATACTGAAGACTTACATAAAAACCTATTTAACCCTAATTAACACATTCTTCATATACTACTTTGTGTCACATTTAAAAAATAATAACAACAACAAAAAAAAGAGCTAAGAGCTAGTGAGGTCCCTCAGTAGCCGGGGAGCTTGCAGGCAAGGCTGATGACCTACATTTGACCCAAAGATCCTCACAGTGGATGGAAGGTGAGAACTAAGGTTGCCCTCTGACCCCCCACAATTATGCCATAATGTGCACATGTGTGTGCAAACACATGTAAATATATAAAAGTAATAAAATATTAAAGTTACAATCCCATTGGAAGATTTTTTAAGCATTATATATAAAACTGCTACGTTAGAAACAAAATAAAGCCTGCCTGTTAAAACTGGAGCTTGTGGACAGTGTGAGGCAAGGAATATTTTTGGCGTCTGGGATGTTTTGTCCTGCATGTTATTGTGAAGGCAAGAATGTTTCTTTATGTGTTTCCTGTGCTTTTTCTTTGGATATTTCTTTCCATTTGTTTGTTTTGTTCTCTTCTGGTTTCTTTTTATTTTAGCTTATTTCATCATCACCATCATTATTAGAAGCTTGTTTGTTTTCTATTGAAAAAGAGGTATGGATCTGTGTGAGTAGGGAAGGAGAAAGGACCTAGGAGGAATTGCATGAGGAGAAACCGTTTCAGTGTATATTGTGTGGAAAAATATATTTTCAATTAAAAAAAACAAGTATGAAAAAATAAAATAGTGACCTGGGCTTATTTAGGAATATGTGGCTTGATTGGGACAGTCATGGCCCCTGTGTGTGGTGGCACTTCCACAGAAAATACCGTTCTATATTCCCACTGACTTGGTTATCAGCAATCGAAATTCCCCTGAAACGTTCCTTATTGATGCCAGTTGTCCTGGCATGTTTTGAAAAAGAGTTTCCACTTCCATCTTCAAATCGTTCCCTGTTTGGAAGACAAACCTGTAATCACTTAGCAATAACTAATTGGTGAATGGTCATTAGGATCAGCTGGGATGACAAGAAGGCCAATCTCTACCACCTAACAATGGGGCTTGTCCGAGCAAGGTAGTGGGGCCTAGCTCCTACTCTTAGGAGCCACTCCACATGGGGGTGGGATGTTTGCTATTATCTTTGGTTTCCTTGGCTCCCTGAAAGGATCAATAATCACCTCTTGGTTGCAGTCTAAGCACAGCTATCTACATGAAGAGCTTATTTCAGCTACATATATATATATATTTACTTTTATGCCCTTTCAACAACCTCACTATTATACCTCATCAGATGTCATCGTTTGAGATTCATTAGGTGAACAGACATCATCTTCGATCATAGTACAGACCCTGAAAAGAAAACCCCAGACAAACATAAACACTGACTTTTTCCAGAAGGACTCAAACCTTCCTGAGTCCCTCCAAGCTCTGCAGAACAGGAAAATCAAAGTGTAGCTTGAACCAAAGCACTACTGCGTGCTTCCGGTTTGATTCAGTTTTGACTCTGGTGTTATTTTTTAAAATATGATATTTTATTGATTCTTTGAGAATTCGAAGTACTGTATGTTGATCTTATTGACCCTACTCTTGCTCCTGGATCTTAAGATATTTGAAAGTTCCATGACATTAGGGGATGCAAGCATCCTGTGTGCAGCAGTGGGGACAGGCACTGAGATAAAGAAGAGAGCAGGGTTGTTATTTGTTAGTGTAAGCGTCAGAAAGAAAGGGCTAGGAGAATATGCATTCATCTCTCTCTTGTCAGTATACCTCACCAGGCACTGTAACTTTCCATACGTTTATTATAGCTTCAATCATCCCGAAAATGCTCTCTCTCTGGCAGAAGCTTCGGACCAAACAATGAGGAACAATTGTTTGTTGAGACAACCTGGAAACTCCTGAAGCCTTCCAGGGAAGGATAAAGGAAGTTTGACTCAGAGTAGGAGTGGGAGGAGGATGGAGCTATTGAAAGAACAGGAACAGGTATTTTCCGTCATATTCATTTTCTTAAAATTGAATTAGGTTTCTGTGAAAAGCCGTTTTGTAGAATAACAACCTCTTTATGGTCTCACCAACTGAGACATGAAAGACTGCTTGTGGCATATTATAATTGCCGAGCGCACATAAAAATCCCCTACTTGCTGGTTATGTTAATGATGATAGAATAAGGCTTTGTGAATAACCTGACCTCTTTACTCGGTCTTCAGTCCTTCTGTGCCCTGGTGTTATGTCATCTGTCTGGTTGGGTAAAAGGGCCAGCAGAGATCTGGATTTGTTTGCACACTGCCAATTTCCTTCCACCCCCTTCTTCAGTTGTTAGATTTTTTGTTTGTTTTTAGTTTTTAGAATTAAAAAAAAAGGATTTATTATTTATTTTTATTTTATGTGTAGGGATGTGAGCCTGAATGTATGTGTGTGTGTATGTATGTATGTACGTGTGTGTATATATATATGTGAGCATATATATATATATATATATATATATATATATATATACATACACACATACATACATACACACATATATGAATTGCTGCACCACATGTGTGGAAGTACCCACAGAGGCTAGAAGAGGCCATCAGATTACCTAGAACTGGAGTTACAGGTAGCTATGATCTGTCTGGTGTGGGTGCTGGGAATGAAACTCAAGTCCTCTGTGAGAGCAGCAACTGTTCTTAACCTAGAAGCATCTTTCCAGACATAGACTTTTCTTTTTTTTTTAATTAAGAAAGAAAGAAAGAAAGAAAGAAAGAAAAAAGAAAGAAAGAAAGAAAGAAAGAAAGAAAGAAAGAAAGAAAGAAAGAAAAAGAAAGAAAGAAAGAAAAAGAGCTGGGTACGTTTGAGCACGCTTTTAATCCCAGCACTCAGGGAGGCAGAAGCAGGCAGATCTCTGAGAGTTCGAGGCCAGCTGGTCTACAAAGTGAGACCAGGACAGTCAAGCCTACACAAGGAAACCCTGTTTCTAAAAACCAATGTGTGTGTGTGTGTGTGTGTGTGTGTGTGTGTGTGTGTGTGTGCGCGCGCGCGCGCGCGCGCACACGCATGTATGTGTGTGTGTGTTATATAATAAAAAATAAAAAGGGCATCATTTGACCTGTTGGGAATAGTATATAAAGAGTATTTTTGTCTGAATTTATGTAGCCCTGGTCATCCTGGAGTTTGCCACAAACATCAGGTTGACCTTGAAACCACAGAGATTGGCCTTCTTTCATCTCCTGAGTGCTAGTATTAAAGACATGCCCCACCAAACTCAGAGGAAATAACTGGAAAGGAAGAAAGAAAGAAAGAAAGAAAGAAAGAAAGAAAGAAAGAAAGAAAGAAAGAAAGAGAGAGGAAGAAAGAAAGAAAGAAAGAAAGAAAGAAAGAAAGAAAGGAAGGAAGGAAGGAAGGAAGGAAGGAAGGAAGGAAGGAAGGAAGGAAGGAAGGAAGGAAGGAAACATCTGTCTATCACCATTGGTTCTTATCCAAATAATAAAAAAAAATTTGTAAGCATTTATATACTAGAATCAACTCAACAACTCATTCTGTGCCACAAACTTTGGAAAACATTAAATGGTACACAGCACACAGAAATCTCTTTTACCAGACCAACACTGCCCTGGTCTTCACTGTGAGAAAGCAGCCAAAGCCAGGAAAAGCTAGTTTGAGTACAGTCATTGAGAGAAAGAAAAGGGCAACAAAAGGATGAATCTGAAAGCCTGGAGGTTAAAACAGCATTGTGAAAAGAAACCAGGGACCAGCAGTGGCCTAATAATCTGTAACATAAATAGAAAATATATCAGAGTGATTAGGATGAAAGACCTACGAACTCTCCACACTCAGCTGGTTCTGAGTTTAGCTATATGGAAAATAAGGAGGCAGGCTCCCCAGACCGCCGAGGCCCACGCAGAAAATAGCCAGAGTAAGCCATTCGTGATAGCAAAGTGCAGGATTCCCCAAACTGATCTTGTCTTGCCTGAAGACCGTTGTTGTGTCCAACATTTAGTCATTCTGGGGATATCAGTGAGTGACAAGGTACACAGTCAGTCTCTGGTAACTGTAGATTTTGCATCTGTGGATTCAACTAATTTTAAGTCAAAAGAATTGCATCTGTGCTCAACATGCATACAAGCCTGCGCTTTGTAGGCCCTAACCATAACTAGTGGTAAAACCACTAGTTGCAGAGAGTTGCAACTAGTTGCAGAGAGTTATATTGGTATTATAAGTCACTAGGTGATTTAGTACAGGGAAGGATCTGTGTGGTGTGTATGCAAATGTCATGACATTTTACATAAGGCATGGGAGTGTCTGTGGCTATAATGGGTAATCTTAAGTGTTACCTGAGTGGAATGAGAGTTATTTATATCACCTAAGCATAGTTTTAGGTGTGTCTGCCAGAGAGCATCCAGAGATGAATAGCATAGGAGACAGGACTGGGAGTTGGGGACCCACCTTGAAAGTGGATGGCTCCTTCCCATGAGCTGTGTAATGGACTAAGGTGGGAGAAAAAAAGCCCAAGTGTGCAGGCTGGTTCTTCTCACTGTCTCTGCTTGCCGACTGCCCTTGAGCACTGTCAGACACTGTAGCCACAGTGATGTTTTACTTCACCTTGGGGACCAAACAGTGGAGCTAGTCATGGGCTTATACGTTTGGAGCTATATTCCCTGGAGAAATCTTCCCTCTTAAACATTTTTTTTCTCTCTTAAGTGTATGTCATCGCAGAAAGGAAAAAAAGGTACACATTTTGGGTTTCTTTGAGAAGTCCTAGACCCAGTCCTTCGAATGACTTCATTCTGTGCTGGTCACACTGCTTTTGATATTTTAATCCTCATGACCACTCTGCAGAGGTGAGATCTGAGTGACTACACAAAGCCGCATAGCCAAGACAAGACAGAGGAAGGATTCTATAGTGGATTGGCTGTGCCTTTGGGACCACCCACAAGGCAACTGGCCTACAAAGCCAGTTTGTACCACCCTTTTCCAGGCCCCTGACCTTTGCACCTTAGTAGACTATTTAGTCTTAGTTTGTTCAGGCTACCACAACAGAGCAATAACTAAACAATAAACATTTACTTCTTGTCATTCTAGAAGCTGGGAAGTCCACAGTCAAGCCAACAACACCATCTTTTTCTTGGCAAGTGCTCTCTTTCTGTTTGGCAGACAGCCACACTTTCACTGTACCGTCCGATAAGGGCACCAATTTCATTTGAAAGTGCTTCACCATCTAACTGCAACCACCCCCCTAACAATCTACCTCTAACACCAGTGCTCAGGAGATTGGGGCTTCTGAATATGAGCTTGGAGGGGAATGGGCACAGACACCTACCTTCCCCTTCTCTGTTATTCCTCACGCATCATCTCCCTGTTTTACTGGTGTGTGTGTGTGTGTGTGTGTGTGTGTGTGTGTGTGTGTGTGTGTTTTGGTTGTTTGTGTTTTGTTTTGTTTTTCTTTTAAACTCATAGACTCAATGCATGTCTTTCAATTCCAACACACACATGTGTTTAAAATCCACTTTTAACACCATGGCTGCCATACTGACACTGTCCACTTGACATTTTGCCTTGGCAGAAATTATCTGTAATCTATACCATCTCACACAGTAGCCACTTGGGATATGATTATTGTATCTGAGGAACTAGATTTTGAGTTTTGATTATCTTAATTTTACTTATTTTTTGAAAGATTTTGAAGGTGTGTGTGTGTGTGTGTGTGTGTGTGTGTGTGTGTGTGTCTGCCTGCGCCTGCGCGCATGCGTGCGCACGCACGTGCACACATGTGTAAATGTCCATGCGTGAGTGCAGGTCTCTGCAGAGTCAAGTAGAGGGTGTTGGATCCCCTGGAACTAGAGTGTTGTGAGATGCCCAGCATAGGTGCTGGGAAGTGAACTTGGATCCTCTGCAAGATCCAGCAGGTGTTTACGGAGCTATCTTTCCAGTTCATGACAAGGTTAATGTAATGTTATATAATGAGCCACAACTCGCTAGTGGCTACGATACTGGGTAGGGTAGGCTAAGCTCCAAGAATGCTCAGAAGACAGTTGTGCCACTGGATGTCTCGGGATACCAGTAAAACGGTGACAGCTGGGACATGCCTGGGTCACGCCTTCCTGTTGAGAAGACTAAGTAAGGGACAGTAAGGAGTCTACAGGATACAGACACACATTTAAAAATGAAGATGTGGGTGGATGTAAGACAGTAGGACGTAGTAATAGAGGCAATAGCCTAAGGGTTAGAAGATGGGTCAAGCTACAGGGAGAAACACGAGAGACACAGCCTAGGCCAAAACCTCACTACTTGAGTGATCCCAGGCAAGTTGCCTACCCTGTCTACGCCTTGAATTTCACAACTATAAAATGGATACTACTGAATTAGAGTAACAATAATGTACCTTCCTATTTGACAGGAGTGCGAATGTCTCCAGGGCATGCTGGCACAAGCCTTTATTCGAGCCTCGCACTCCGGAAGCAGAAGCAGGTGTATCCCTGTGAGTTTGAGGCCAACCTAGTTTACTCAACAAGTTCCACGGTAGCAGAGCTACAGAGTGAGATACCGTCTCATAAACAGTCAACAAACAAAACCCCAAGCCCCAAATGAATATGAAATCTTTCTTCTACACTTTACCACTCTTCAAAAGTTATTTATTACTATTTTTTAAACCACTGTTTAGGAGACCTTAGGGAGTCACAATAAATATAAATAGTGGGATCACACAGGTACATGGAAATACTTGATAGAAATGCCACAGAGTGGTGGGAAAGGTATTAGCTAAGGCAGTGAGTGAGCACACTCAGCCCTGTGCACTCGCTGCATGTCAGGGTTTGAGATTTTAGGCAAAAACAGTGTCCATCTATCAGGACAGTGAGACAACCCAGTGGAAATGTAAGTCCAGTAGAATACTGGCTCTAAAAGGTCAGCAGGCCAGGACAGTGCCTCATGCAGAGCAGCCAATTAGCACATATGTGTTGACTAAATAAATTAGGTAAAATGTATTGGGTATTCCTAATTAAGTTCACTTAGGGAGGAGAGTGAAATGGTGGTGCCAAGACATTTTGCATAAGGCAGCAGGGTTTCGTGTGTACACACGCTGGAGAAAATTGTAAGGATCTGAGTGCCCGGGGCTGGAGAGATTGCTCAGTAATTAACAGCATTGGCTGCCCTTGCAGAAGATCCAGATTGGTTCCCAGCACTCAAGGGATGGTTCATTGAGTTCCAGGAGATCCCACCCCCACTTCTGACCTGCCTGGGCAGTAGGCATATACACGGTACACAAGCATTAAAGTACCTGAAGGCACAGGGAAAGGCAACTGGTTCTTCCTACTAAAAGACATCACTTGCGGGTGACTGAGTTAGCTTCCTCAAAAAGGTAGATTCGTGGAGATGTTTTCCAGAAGGTAACCCTTGCCAAAGAGGAGAATAGACTTCTAGAGGATGAAATGGATGGCCACACCATGTTCAAAAATGTAATAGGAGGGGGCTGGAGAGTGTGGCTCAGTGGTTAAGAGCACTGTCAGCACTACCAGAGGTCCTGAGTTCAATTCCCAGCAACCACATGGTGGCTCACAGCCATCTATACTGGGATCTGATGCCATCTTCTGGCACTCAGGTGTGCATGCAGATAGAGCACTCATCTACATAAAATAAATAAATTTTAAAAAGAACCTTAATTATCTTTAAAAAAGAATGTAATAGAAAATTAACGGCTTCTGAGTAGTCATTGATAGGGCCTTAGAGGTAGGAAGTAATGAGAGAGATAGAAAGAAGATGAGAAAAAGGAAAATGAGAGAATAGTGGGGGAAGGACAGACACAAAGAGGGGGAAGACAGCTTTACTGATTCAATCTTCCCACTAGAATTCAAGTAGACTGTGAATGTACCTTATTAGCTATGGGGCCAGCTTATAGCCTGGCAAACATTCTGGGTCAATAAAAATTATGTGGGGGTAGTCATTTTGGAAAATAGTTTGGCATTATCTATTGAGACAGGCACTCCTCATGAAGCATAGCATTTCTACTTCTAAATAAAAATCCCCAAAAACTCTTGCATGAGCGAGCCAGTTTACATGTGCAGGAGAGCTGATAGCAGCCCATAAGAGCCTCCAGATGGAAATAAATGAGTATCTAGCAATAGGATTACAAAAAGATAGTGACCTGACTACCCAGTGGAATACGGAAAGCCACAGAGAGGATGGGAAGTACTCGGCACAGCACTAGAGAAATACTGTGAGCAGGACAAATGGCATTGTACATTCCAAGACCTCAGAAGAAAGAGGGCAGAGGGACTCAGGCTTGTCAGGAGGCCCTGTAGGATTGGATTCTGAGCTTCTTGGGCTGTGACTCGAAATCCTCCCAGCAATGTCCAAAACATCTGTGAGAGATGGGACCACATCAGCTTAGCCTTCAGCTCAGCAGCCAATGTAGAACTCTGAAGAAGAGGATGGGGGACAGATTTTGGAAGTGAAAGGCAGTTGGGTCCTTCTGTCTTACAACCTCTTATCCACACTTTAATGACGACCACTTGTGGTGTTTATTTAGAGATACCTGCAGTTCACCATGCAAGCTAAGAGTAACCTCTTAGTAAATCCATGTTCAGTTTTACTCATAGGAGGGATATTCAGTAACTCTAAAGTAATGCTCCTGTAATTGTTGCCAAAATAGTATTCATAGCATGCATTCCTAGTAAAGTGTTGGTTACTTTTCGGTGCTCAGATTGGGTGGTTATGTCTGCCTCCTAGGTTGAGAGGAAGGGGGTGTTCTAGAATTAATAATTCAAATAGGGCTTTTATGCCAGGAGGGGGAGAAAAGAGTGTCAAGGCAGTGTTAAGAATCTGGGACGACTGCCAGCATGGTTTGCATGATAAGGGTGGGTAAAAACATAAAAAGAAATATGGCCCCACGCTGGATCTATTTCCGTTTCATTTGTAAGGGTGGTTTACTCTAAGCAAAATTGTGTGGCTTTCATGTTTCTGTAAGATCATGGCGATAACAGATCTCTTTTGAAATCAGAATTTTTACCACCTACATGGCTGACTGGGAGAGGATTTGGCCATCTTGCTTCTGCGTCAGAGGGTGTGCATTGAAGATTTCCATGAGAGTGCCTCTGTCCAACTCAAGGAGGACTACCTATGCTGCCATATCTAAAGGGGAGCCCATTAGAATTTACAAATTAAAAGCCAGTGGGGGAGAGCATAATCTTGGCAACCGCCTCTTGGGAAATCTTACAACTGCAAGAGCGCCATGGAAGAGTGCTTTAAATAGCATCGCGGTTCATCCAATCTCCTCACAATTGTACAGGAGGGCATGTGGCCAAGGCCTCGCAGGGAAGAGGCCAGGGTTCCTGGCTTGTGATTGGCTGGGAGGGGGCGCGATGTTAAGCGAGCCACTCTGCCTGCTTCTGCTTCATGAGGAGCAGAGCACATGCTTCTTTGCACATTCTTTTAAATCCTTGTGTGGCTGGCATTTGGAAAAATATCGACTGCAAGCAGACGTCGCAATCCTGATGACAGCTCCTGAAATCCCATCTTTCTCGCAGCAGCATCTACTGTCAGCTCCCCACCCCTGTTACCAGAGAGACGTCCCCACCCAAGTCGTACTCCAAATAGCACGAACTGCAGATGTACATGTTTGGCTGCCTCCTCCAGAGGCCCTGACAAATATTCAGGTAGTAAATAGCCCGAGAGAAATGCTGCTGATAAAATTAGTTCAGATATTTCCCAGAAAACAAACCTGACACCACCATGATACTTGATAGCTCAGACTCAGCACTTGGGAACCCCCGTGGCCTTCAAAGTCCCAATGTCTTGTTTCTGATTACCAACTCTCTCCCTTTCCCAAAGCCTTCCCTAAAAGAAAAGAAAGGAGAGGAAAGGACAAGAAAAGAAAAGAAAAGAAAAGAAAAGAAAAGAAAAGAAAAGAAAAGACAAACAAACAGAAACCTAAAGCAAACCCAAAGCCCAACGTTTTTAGGGTAGCTTGTCCAACCAGGAATTGTATATTGTAAATGACCACCCTGAAGGCTAATGCCCAATGTTAGGGTTATTAATAGGTGTTCGTACTTCTGGTTATATTATCTCCTAAGTTGCCTCTTGGACTTCCCTTGGCTTTGTCTGATCAGTGGCTTTGCTTTCATCTCCTTGTTGCTGTGTCTTTTCTCCACAAACTATACTGTAGTACTCCTGTGTGAGCTTTAATTGATTTTTGCACTCTCACCTCATTTCCTGAACTTTATCACAGGAGGAAAAAGCTTAAACCATTCTCTTGAAATTGACCTCAGAGTACCCCTGTGCTCAGAGTCAGCTTTCCCTCTTTCTTTAAGGAACTTCTGTATATACAGAGGCTGGAAATGACTCTGGATCCAAGGGAAGCATTCGCTCTAATTTCTCTACAGTTCTTGGGGTCAAACCTCCAGTAGGAGGTAGCAATCTTTGGGATCTACTTGTTATACTCTGGTTTCTGTTGCCCAGGGGCCCAAAGGGTCCTCAGATCATCATTAACAAAAGCCTTCAAGAGAAACTGCCATTCTTCACTCACTAAGTGGATGAAACTCAGGTTCAGAAAGGTTGCCCAAGGCCAGAGGATAGAAATTGGTCAATGTAGGACCTAAGCCCAGGTCTACTAGTTTCTCTAGCTGCCCTTTCCTGTTCATGATATAGACAAGGGCTGGCCAGTTGCTACACACAAGAGAGTTGCAGGCTTCTACAGAGAACACGGCAATTGGGATTTATAGCCACATCATCCACAATGCTACAAAACTGTATTTTTGGACATCTAAAAATAAAATAACTTAAAATAATTCAAAATTGAGGGTGGTAGAAATGTGGGAAGTGAAAGTGGCACGAAGTGTATACATGTGGAATTATAAAAATGAAAATGAAAAAATATACTAACATTCGTAAAATAGAAAATTCTTAAATATAAGGAAGTAAAGAGAAAATCCACCAATATCCTAACAGGTTAAATAAAAGCATAAGCACCATTTTTATTTGTATTGATTGCAATTTTTTCTA
This sequence comes from Psammomys obesus, assembly GCF_907164565.1. Classification (NCBI taxonomy): domain Eukaryota; kingdom Metazoa; phylum Chordata; class Mammalia; order Rodentia; family Muridae; genus Psammomys; species Psammomys obesus. The sequence goes on along the minus strand of NW_026585686.1, from coordinate 5,824,252 downwards.
TTAAGAATTTATGTTTCTGTAACATTTTGAATGTGTAACTTGAAATCCTGTGTCTCTCCCAGTACTGGGAAAGGAACTCCCATACATGAATTTTCCACTTCTTTTGGTTGTCATAGTTTTGAGTTGAAGACATAATGGGATCTGTGTTGACTCACGAGGTAAATCTAAGCATCCATTATTAATGTCACTGGTTAAGATTTTGAATAAATAACACACACATTTGCTCAAAATTTAAATGTATAAAAAGATGTATTTTTAAAAAATCTACCTCTTACTGCTGGCTCACAAGGATACCTTCCTCTGGAATCAGAGGCCCAGGCTCTAAGCCTTCATAGTGTCTTCCTTTTATGAATACATGCTTTGTAACTCAGCTTTCTATATTTTGAACTTAAGTCCAGAGAAAAATGATGTTGATTCTAGCAGAAGTCCAGAATCTGAGTTCTTGTCTCCAGCCTCATGATTCTGGATCCTTAATTGAGAGACAGACCCTTCCAAATAGCCATTTCTTGTCCTCCAGGATGAAAAACCCAGTTACAACCTTCACATCATGGAACCTTCCAGCTTTTTAGTAGATGCCCACATATATAAAGGGGAAATACAGCAGATCGTGGAACTCCAACAGGGCACTAAGTTAGTCCAATCCTTTCTCCTGCGTCCTGGTTAATTTTTTTATTACTAACTTGACCCAATCTACATTTATCTGGGAATAGGGAACCTCAGCTGAATAGCTGCCTGAATCAGATTTGCCTGTGGGGATGTATATCTTGACTGCTAATTGGTGGAGACCCTAGTTCATTGTTGGTGAAGCTATTACCTAGGCAGATAGTCCTGTACTTCGTAAGAGTACCAGTTAAGTGTAAGCATGTGAGTGAGTCTGTAAGCAGCATTTGTTTGTTTGTTTGTTTATGGTTTCTGCTTGAGTTCCTGCCTGGATTTCTTTCAGTGATGAATTTTGATGCAGAAGTGTAAACCAAATAAACCCTTTCTTTACCAAGTTTGCTTCGTTGGTTTTGTTTTTGTCACAGTGTTTATTAAAGCCAAAGAAAATCAAAACAGAATATTATCTAGGGCAGTGGCTCTCTACCGGTGCTCCAAGCTCAACACGACTGACACCAGCATTTCTACTTTCATATATTCACATCGTCATATAGGTGAAGTTCCAATACAGGAAAGGCAGTCTTCGATATCAGAGAGGGATGTTTTCAAGTAGAGTTTGTCGAAGGCTATCCCACCACAGTCCTTGGATTTCTATTATATGCATTGCAAAAAAGTAAAAGTTTCTATAGGCAATAAGTGCAGACCATGGTAGATAAAAGTAAGGCATAAAGATTGCTGTGAGCTTGACTTTCAGGTCAGCCTAGTTTCTTTGTCTGAAAAAATTAAAGAGGGAGAAGAAAAAAAAAAGAAAAGTTTCTGTTTCAAACACAAGTCTCTCTTTCTCTCTCTCTCTCTCTCTCTCTCTCTCTCTCTCTGTGTGTGTGTGTGTGTGTGTCTGGGTGTGTGTCTGGGTGTCTGGGAATCAGAGGGCAACTTTCAGGAGATGGCTCTGATATCACCTGTGGGTCATCCCCTGCCATTTTATGAGATCTACTGATTGAACTCGTGTTATCAGGCCTGCACACACCATCTCTGCTCACAAAGGCACCTCACAGCCCTAGACGCAAGGCTCATAACAAAACCTTTAATTTCTAACTAGAAAGTCTGAAATTTTAAGAAGAGAGAGAAAAATGAAATTGGCCACAAGCTACATTTTGGGCATTAAAACAAAACAAAGCATGTTTTTAATTGAAACTGTATTACATCACTTTCCCTACTCCTTGGACGGAACACAGAACACACTTCAAGAGATGGTGTTGGATTTTGTAACAGGACTTGGAGTTAGATAATTAAGTGTACATCACTGAATACTTTGGCGTAATCAAGTAACCATTTAATTGATGAGAAAAAGTTGCTTTACTATCAGTTGTTTCCAGTAACTAGTAGAAGCAGGGCTGTCTGATGTCTGTGACTTTAGACTCAGATCAATAGTCTTTGCAACATAGTTACAGCCACAAAGTGGCATTTAGTGCCCAACTGTTATTACTGTGCAACACCAAGTCTCAAGTATCTTCACTTGGAATGTGAACTAAAACATATACAAAATAACTTTACAGATAATGTCTGTTGTGGGGTTTCTATTACTGTGAAAAAGATCACAACCAAAAGCAACTTGGGGAAGAAAGGATTTACTTCAGCTTACAATTTGTAGTCCATCATCCGGGGAAGTGAAGGCTGGTACTCAAGGCAGGCTGTGGAGGCAGGAATTGATGGAGACACCATGGAGGAGTGCTGCTTACGTGGCTTGCTTCCCATGGTTTGCTCAGCCTGCTTTTTCATACGTCACAGGACCACCTGCCCAGAACTGGCACCACCCACAGAGAGCTGCCTCCACCCCCAACGTCAATCAAGAAAATGCCCTGCAGGCTGGTGTACAGGCCAATCCGATAGAGGCACTTTCTTAGTTGAGGTTCTTTTTTCCAGATAACTCTAGATTTTTCGACAAATTTACAAAAAACAATAAAAACCAATTGGCACATGGTCCAAAAACAAAGGGTAAAAGACAACCTGATGATTGCGTCAAAGATTATTTACAAGGTAGATAACCTAACGGAATGATATATAAAATTACTATGCATAAAGTATTAATACACATAATTCAGACAGTTAATACAAATCTGCAAGAGGAAGGAGAAACACAATCCAGTAGGAAAATGAGCAAGGCATAAAAGCAGGACTGACATGCTACAAAAACACCAACAAACACATAAAAAGCCTTTCTGACTTAACTGAAAAATGCAAATTAAAGCAAAGTATCAGCTCACATCTATCAGTCCGGCAAAATAGGCATTTGATTGCACATTTATTTAGAGAACAACTTTTCAATAATTATAAACATGTAGGTACACATGCTGGCTAGTTTTATAAAGTCAACTTGACGGAGAGCTGTTTTGGAAGTCATTGGGAAACTCAGTTGAGAAAATGTCCCCACCAGATTACCCTCTGGCAAGGCTGTGGTACATTTTATTTATTGATGATTAGTGTGGAAGAGTCTAAGTCATTGTAGGGGTGGTACCGCCCATGGGCTGGTGGTCTTGGGTGCTATAAGAAAACAGGTTGAGCAATCCATGAGGAGCAAGCCAGTAAGCAGCACTCCTCCATGACCTCTCCATCAATTCCTGCCTCCTCATGCCTGCCTTGAGTTCCTGCCCTGTCTTCCTTGCATGATGGACTACATACTGTAAGATAAAACAAACCTTTCCTTTCTAAGTTGCTTTTTAGCATGGTGTTTTAGCCACAGCAATAGAAGCCCTAACTAAGACAGTACATTGTTATGAGACAGTGTTTTTAAGATTCTTCGCTGTTGTGGCACACTGGGCAACCCAAAGGTTGCTCACAGCAGGACAGAACCATAGTGGGTTGTGGTTTTTAGACCCTTTGTTTCTCTGTAGAGAAAAAGACTTCACATTGGCTTATTGGGAAACTTGGCCCTACTTAAACTAGTTCAGTGTGTTTAAGGAGATATGTAAAAAAAATGTGTAACCTATTAAAGACAGCCCCTCTTTCTCCTCCTCTCTCTCTTTCCCTCTTTTCTCTCATCCATGAGTGCTTCTTATCACAGTGCTTATGTAAAGTTCAGAACTTTACATAAGTTCAGAACTAACTTCACAAGTCAAGTTAGTTTTTGCCTTTCACCATGTAGGTACTAGGGATCAAACTCAGATTCTCAGGCATGGTGGCAAGCTCTGTTCCTCACCTCACCATTTTTCTGGTCCTACCAAAGCATTTTTTAAAATTTCTATTTAGTTAATTTATTTATTTAATGTATATGAACACTCTATTTTCATGCACACCAGAAGAGGGAATCAGATTCCATTGCAGATGGTTGTGAGCCACCATGTGGTTGCTGGGAACTGAACTCAGGGGCTCTGGAAGAGCAGCCAGTGCTCTTAACCTCTGAGCCATCTCTCCAGCCCCTACCATAGCATTTTTATGATATCACAGACAAAGAAAAAAATGGAATCAACAACTCAAATGCTTATCAGGAAAGGAATGAAAAAAATAGATCTAAGGATATTTGTAAACTAAAATATGATATAGCACTTGATATTGATGAACTTCAATTTATTCTAGCTTTTCAGAAATATACACTACATTGCTATGACTTTTAGTCACTTTGTTGTGAGCAGAACATTAGAACTTGGGTCTCCTGTTTAACTGTGGCATCGTGATCTCACCAGTGATAAATCTAATATATGAGCATTTACCAATATAAGCATATATTGAAATAACATATATATGAACATTTATGTGTATCAGTTAAAATAAAATAATAATGAACTTGAATTTCAGGAATGATGTGTCAAACTGGAATGCTAAGTAAGAAAAACAAAATACAAATCAACACAAGTACCATGATTCTATGTGTATTAGTTCATTTCTGTCATTATAATGAAATGGCCAAAGAAGACTGGCTTTATGAAGAAAAGAAATATGGTTAGTCTGAAACTTTGGAAGATGAAAATCCAATGTGACATGACCCTGTTGGCTTTACCTCTGGAGGAGACTAAAAGTGTGTGATATCAGAATGGCAGGAATTTATGAAGAAGCAAGATATCACATACAAACAGAAGCCAGGGGAGGCCTGGTTCTACAGCTGTGCCTGACAGCATGCCCCAAACTGCTCTAAACAGCTCGTACTGACTCTGTTTCTTTTTTGTGTGTGGGTGTGGGTGCAGGAGATTTATTGATGGTATTCAAGACAGTAGGGTTCCCCGGGCCCCTCCCACTCTTCTTGGGGTCTGGGATGGAAACCAGGGACATGTTCATTGTCAGGGGCTCCTCAGCAACCAAGGGCCTCTCCCTTGCTCTCTTGTCCTTGCTGGGGTGGGTGGTCCAGGGCTTCTTACTCCTTGGAGGCCATGTAGGCCATGAGGTCCACCACCCTGTTGCTGTATCTGAATTCATTGTTATACCAGGAAATGAGCTTTACAAAATTGTCATTGAGGGCAATGCCAGCCCCAGCATCAAAGGTGGAAGAGGTGCCAATTATGACAACATCAAGAAGGTGGTGAAGCAGGCATCTGAGGGCTCACTGAAAAGCATCCTGGGTTACACTGAGGACCAGGTTGTCTCCTATGACTTCAGCATTGACTCCCACTCTTCCAACTTTGATGCTGACACTGTTTAATGGCTCCACACTGCCTCTATCTCCCAGTGTGCTACCCTAAAGGTCACAACACATGCACAAGCTGTGGGAAGAAACTCAAACAACATTGGAACCGGGTGAAAATTTAAGTCAAACAAAACTATGCATGCCTACTTAGTAGAGCTACATAGAGATACTTAGATGAAGCGAGTGTCTGCCACTTCAGGACAGCAATTGCCTCTGGGAAAGGAGTAAAGGCGATTAGATTTGATGGTTGGTGAGGAACTCAGGACATCTCTGGCCAAATGGAGCAAAGGAGGCAATAAGTTCATATGTTAAATCTAGAGAGCAAATACTTGGATTTGAATATATTTTCACTATACATTTTAGAACTTTAATTTTTTTTCATAATTCAGAAAGCCAAGCAGGGGATTAGTGATTTCAGGTGTCAGTGCACATTAGAACTACCGGGGTGTTGCTAACCGTGTTGTTTGGTGGAAATGTGCTTGGCAAGCATAAAGAAGGGCCTGGTCTTGACCCTCTATTAAGGGGTTGGGCCTCTGTTGGTTGGTGAGATGGCTCAACAGGTCAGGTTGGCTGCCACCAAGCCTGATGAACTGAGTGCAATCCCTGTGACCCATATGATAGAACGAGAAAATGAACTTCTGTGGCTCTGACACTTGGACATCCCCAAGCATGCCTAGAATGCTGGAAAATGCACACACAAAATAAATATAACTCTGCCAAAAAATCTTCTTGTAGGTCTAGTGTGCACCTCAGAGTTCAAAAGTACTGACGCAGATCGTCTTAAAAGTTACTCTCAAAAACTATTTTCCGTCTTGAAGCATTTTAGCTATATTGCTTTTTCATGTGGCTTCATGGGAAGGAATACAAGGAGCAGCCAAGCTCCGTTATAACTCATGAGGCTGTCTCCTCTCTCAGAAGCCATCAATCAGTGCTCATGCGCTTTTGTTCTCTTTCTCTTCTCCTGTCTAAGTTGTTGATCCCTCCCTCTTCTCTACCTTTCTGAGGCCATCCTAATGGCAACTTAGCCAAGCACCACAAATTGAAGCTCTGAGTCACTCGTATGCATTACTTCTGAACATATTAAATAGATCCATATGCTCATCTACATTGAGATATAGATTTTTTTCCCCTAAGAAAATAGAATACAGAAAAAAAAAAAAAACAGTCCAAAGTGTATGCTTCCAGTATTTTAAACAGGCATTTAAAATAAAACAGAAATTAAAAGTAATTTGGATCAGAATTTTGAGCATTAAAACATTACAGTAAATTGGTAAAACATAAACTAAATATATAGATGTCTACTTTATATCCAAAAAAGTTACTCTTTCTCTGCCATATACACAGAGACACAATGGCTCCACTTCAGACAGAGTTGGATCACAAGTGAAATAGTAATGAATGTGGCCTTTCCCAACATCGTTACCCCCAAAGACACTTTGTTGTCCTTCCCAACTTTGGCAATCATGAAATCATCATCAACCAATCAGAGTTTCTAACAGTTTGAAATACCCAGTGTAGCCAGCCACTTTGAGTTGATAGAGAATCAAAGAAACATGACGTTCTCCTTAGCCTGGGCAATTGTGTCAGTGGTAAACATATGATTTCCATTAGGTTTCTCAAAATACAGAGAAATCGCTTTCAGGCCCTCCTCACTACCTCCAGGATACTGACTCTAGACCAGAGCCATAGCAAAAGTGCAACTGTCTTGACTAAACCCTTGCAAAACTCTAATCTTATGGACATAAAACAAGAGATACTGAGATACCATATATGTCAACAGGCCAGGATAAGCTCCAGCACATACACTTAACTGTAACCAGACTGCTGGTGTCCCCAGAGGAAAAGAAATCATGCTATAGTCATAAGAAGAGGCAGACTTGAGTTTCTGTAATTCTCTAAAGCATGACTGGTGGGAAGATTTATTAACCACCCTTTATGAATAAAATTGAAAAATTAACAGTTCCCATTATACCCAGCATCCAGATTTTCACTTCTCATATCATCACCAACAAAAAGAATTCATTAGAGAAATGGCTAACATAATAGCAACTTCTCAGAAAATAAAAAACAAAACAAAACAAACAAACAAACAAAAAGATGAGAGTTTGTCACACAGACGTAGGAGGCAACTGGGAAAGTCCCCAGTGCTCAAAGCTGAGGCATTTGATCAACAGTGGTCACCTTGGTAACAACAGTAGTGCAGTATTAGAGCCACACGTGAGATGTTTGTGTGTCCCCACCACAAACGCAAATGCTGGAACCTCATTCTTCAAGTGACAGTATTTGGAGGTAGGTCCTCTGGGATGTGCCTATGTCCTGAGGGTGGAGCCCTCATCAAGAGGATTAGGGCCCTCCTTAAGAGTCCCATTCGCATCTTTGGTCATGTTAGAAAACAGTGAGAAGATGACAATCTATAAATCAGGAAGCAGCCTTCAGTAGACACAGCTGATAGCATCCAAATTTTGGGCTTTGTAGTTTTCGAGATACTGATATATCCTAAGAGTGGCCTGAATTGATTAGCATTTTTAGTTATAACCAAAAATAAAAAACAAAATTTTTGAGTGCATGCTGATAGGAAGATCTTACTGAATATTCTTCAAATAGAGGAGTGTAGACAGCTTTCACATACAGTAGAATGTTGAGTAATTTTTATAGAAAATGGGTCTCCTTTTAATGGGCTGTGCATGAGAACTTCATGAGTATGGTGGTTCAGGGACAGTTCTTCTATAGGCAAACATGACAAGAATCACTTCAGTTGTGTTCAAGGTTAACATAGTGAGTGATGAAACACCGGACGTATGATGAGACGAACTTCCTCTCTGGGACCTCATACACCACACAACACAGCCACAACAAAACCCAACTGCAGAGCAGTCTGCAAAGCACCTGACCAGGACTGACTTCTCAGCTTTTCAAGGCCATCAAAAGCAAAGATAGAGAAACTACAACAGCCAAGGAAAAGCTCAGGAGACACGACAATGGCAAAGGGACATAGTACGTTAGGCAGGATAGGTTGGAAAGGGACAGTAAGTAAAAACTAAAAAATATGTATAAAATAGAGATGAGAATTGTGCATCAACAGTAGTTCATAAGTAATAAAAACGTAGCATCTGGTGTAGGCTTTCAATGAGGGGGACTGGGTTAGAGGTTGCTTGAGAGCCACTTCACGACTTCAATAAATCTAAGAGGATTTCAAAACCAAAAGGAGCAGTAGTATCTCATAGAGTAGTTACAGAGATTAGGTTAACGATGAGGCTTCAAACCGTTAGCGTGCATACCGTCACACAGAGTATGAAAGACCTGGTAACTGTTGTTATTGATCAGTATCACTAAGCTAATTTAATTCATGAGCTGTAGAGATAACTTGGAGGAACACTAGGAAGGATGTGCTGGCTCACACTACGTTGAGCGCTTGATCCTTGTCAGCACCATGTGGTTTTGGGACTCCTGTCATGTTACCCTTGCTCAGCAAGTGTGTTCTTCCGTGTGTGTTTTTCCAGCAGCCTGCTGCACTCAAGAGAGAACACCGAGTAGCGAGTTGGATGACATGTCTGGATTATTTAACTTTCTCATACTTCTGCAAAGAGTTGGGAAATGTTCCTCTGGTAACTGTCTTCCAACTCTGTCTTTGTCTCCAACAAATTTAACACAGTCACTTTATAGAAAACGTGCTGCACGCACCTCCAGCGCACTACTGGAGCATCTTAAAGATGCTGCAGCCCAGATGTGGTTTAAGGGGATGCGTTTCATCATCGGGGGGTCTGCTCTACAGTGTCTCCACATCTGCTTTCTACTTACACATCTACACCCCAGCTTTGTTCATCAAACTTTTTACACCCTCTCCCAAAGTAAGTCCTTAGCCTCACCCTCTTTGGAACACTGGAGACTCAGCCCTATCCTGACAGTATCTGCAAGAATTCTGTGTGACTTCTCCTGGGATTTTTCAACTCCCTCATGGCAGAAGCCAAGTCCCAGCTGATAACCTTTTTCACATTTAGTACAGGGGAGCGCATCTAGCAGTCTAGCTTGTATTTTGTAAAGCGGTGCTAACTTGGTAGCCAACAAAAGTTACAGGAGCATCGAAACACACTTCTCTACCAGGGTTACTCGCTCAGCCAAGGGAGCCAGGATGGGTGTTACGTGTTGTCTGCAGAGGAATTCCTAAGAACTGATAATAAAATAAACAAATAAACATCTACAGTGAGCACCTTCCCACCTCCCCATCAGCTTTTACCTAATTATAACTCTCCCTCTTCATTTATCAGAGTTACTTATCATTCTTTTTGTTTCCTATTAATAATAATTCCAGTATTTTGGTAACTTAAATTTGGAAATGGTTAAAATCAACATATTCTGTTTTTGAAGGCCAAGGGAAGATTTGAAATTAAGCTGCTAATTACTAACTTACACAGGTAGCTAAAATTAGGCTTATACTATCTATCCATCCATCCATCCATCCACCCACCCATCCATTCATCCATCCATCCATCTATCCATTTTTCCAACTGTATACCTACCTATCCTACTTAAATAGATATTACCAATGGCTACTGCTTGCGAGGTATTGTGCCAAGTAGTAAAGATGCATCAATAAATATTAAAGCCCTTGTCCTCAAAGAGCTCCCCACTTATTAAGGATTAATAAGTTGAAGGAAACATAGGTTAGAGCAAATTCAGAGCACAAGAGGGGCTCCCGTAAGTGATGTGGGACTCTGTAGTTGGGGGAAGATATGCAGGAGGCAATAATTATTGTGTCAAAACCAAACAGACACAGAATATTCCTATGCTTTCCTCAAATGGCTTCCATAGCCTGGAGAATTCTTGGGAGGATAAGAATGGAGCCTCACCTCTGGCTTGTCTTAGCACTGACCTTAGGCAAGGCCTCAAGCTGCCTTGAGCAATTTCCTTTTTCTGCATAATAGCATCATTGCTTTAAAATGTCTTTCCTGGAACTTACAGGGAAGACCACATGGCAGACCCCTGTGAGCTTTTTGGAGCTTTTGATCTCTAAGAGTATGATTACATTATCAGTAACTTATTGCAAGGCATGTAAAATTACATTTTGTTTACAACCTCTGTTCTATTCAGTCACTGTAAGATTTGGCAATTTTAGGTGGATCTCTTCTTTCTATGGAATGACCAGGTCAATCTTCCCTTAATCCACACAAAACAAAATAGTAATGTAAACCCACCCAGATGGAAGGTTGTATGACCTCTCCCACCATCCTATAGAACGTTTACTAACCTACTGCCTTACTTTGTCACCTACTTTTCCTAATGATGCTCCCTCATCCTTCCCCTTTGATATTTTTTTTTTGCCACTCAACAGCATCCCAGAATGCTTCATTTGGTGACATCACAAATAGCCATGGGTTGCTTCTGGTGTCCCATCTGTTCCTGCAGCCCTTGTTTCAGTACAGGCAAGATATGAAGCTTGTGTGCAGTTGAGGCTGGGCTGGGCTGGGGGAGGGGATCGGGCCTTTGAAGCTGTTTTCTATCAGGGCCTTGCAGCTGTCAGTGTTGGCTACAGAAGCCAGCGATTGTCCTTGCAGCTCCCTGATGCCGGCCGTGCACTGTGCTTGCAGATATTAATTGGGCTTTCATTATGTGAATGCACCCAGAGGCTTTTGCAGTCAATTCCTATATCTATATTGATTCATAAAAATGCCAATAAATAACAGCTCTCTCAAAGCATCTTTTAATACTTCTGATAATTAGTTGGTTTATGTTTTCCCAGGTTTTCTTTCTTTAATTTTCTTCTCTCTCGTTTTCTCTCTCCTTTCTTTTTATACATTGCAGCATAATAGATCACAGAATCTCTGGGACAATGGACAGGCACATTGGCTAAATCACCTTATTACAGTTCCATATAGTTGAAAAGAGGCTTAATGCTAAATTATCAGATTCTAGCTATTGTGGAAACCAAGAAAGAATAATGCTCCAAAATAAGCGCCGTGGTGCCTCTGTTCTACTCATTGTCCCGGGAGCCATTGGCACGCCTTCCATTGAGTTCTCCATAGAGGCTCAGTCCCTGAAATGAACAGTGGGGCCCAAATTCAGGCCTAGAAGCATCTCTTTGCTTTTTGGTGTATTATAAGTTAAAATATATTTTCAGCCCCGGGCTTTCAAAAAAAAATGTATAGTACATTTGTGTGTAACTATGGACAAAATTATGTTATTAGTTTTGGAACCCCCCGATTAGGTGTCACAGACTACCTTAGCACCCAAGATTACTACATAGCATGCCACATAAAGTGAGGGTGAAAGCAGGAATTGCATGTCCATTTCATTCACTGAAATTCAAAGGAAGAAAGGATGTTCATTAAAAGTTAATAGTGACACAGCTGTGCAGAACTCTCACAGAAAATGCCATTGTCACAGGAGTCTGACTGTGACCTGGTGTCATTCTCTGTAGCAGAATCTGAGGGGCCTCTGGTGTGTTGAGCTGTTGATGGACAAAACAGAAGAGCGATGACCCATGGAGGCAGGGACAAGAAGATTTTGGAAGACACTTGTTCTGGCTGTTGTACTTAACAAGAAGCGGATATAATTTTAATTCCAGCTAGGTAGGGTAGGAGGTCCTGATGAAGCATTGCCATTCATATCTACAAAGGTGGGGAGACCTGCATTCTTTATAATAAACCCTCTCTCTTACTTTGTATCTAAGTCTTTTTCTCATTTTTTTTTAATAAAAAGGTCCACTGATCTGAGATTGACAGTAGCAGGGATTTAAAACAAACAAAGACTCTGTCACCAAAATGTAATCGTAACAACATTGCAGTTACTGTGCCTGGCTGTGATTGGTCCTGCTCTATTGTATATGGTTATTTCTATACAGTCTTTGGAGAAAGCAAGAAACAAGAGTGGTGGAGTCAACGGCGCAGCGACGGCTGTACCCTACCAGCAGATGACTCACCTCGAACTGCTCTGAGGAATACGAAGCAGTGGCAATAGAAGACTGACTTTGGGGAAAACAACCTAGATTTCTTGATTCCAAGAAATGTGAAGGTGTTCAATATAGTACTTTTCTGTATGAGTTCAAAAATAGGGAAATAAGTAAAAACAGATTTTTTTAAAAAATCCCTAAATTTGACAAGCCTTTTTCTGAGAAAGAAACACACACACACACACACACACACACACACACACACACACACACACAATAAGCGGGTCCCAGGACCATTTAAAGAAAATCAAATTTATATTCAAGGTCATATGGAGTCGTAATCATAGGAACCTTTTAACAAGATTCCTCTTCCACTTAATAAAGAAGTAACCAGACAGCGACAGCCTCCAAGACATTTACCCATGGAGGTGACCTGGCCTAGGAGATACACAAACATACTCCTATTAATTAAGGTATGCTAATCAGAAAGAAAAAAAAATGATTTCATGCAGAGGGCTCCAAGGCAAGGCAGGCCCTGCCTATCAGAACAAACAAGATAGAACAGGAAGGCCGGTGAGGAAGAGCCGACACCATCCTAGCCATCATTGTTTTCTCGTGGTGCCTGGATGGTTCGGTCCCAGCCAAGAGTTTCTAGTAATGCCTTCTACTTATTTCATGCTTCCTACAGTCAAGCCCTGTACAACGTGCTTGCCCAATATGAGTATTTCTCATGCTGGTAGGAGTGACAAGACTAAAAAAATATCAAAGACCCGTGGCCACTACTTATTTTTGATAAGGGATTCCAATTGCACTGTAATAGGGAGGGGTGTGAAAGGACAGCACATCATTTATCTGAATTTTCTTCGCTCTCCAGGTTAAATTATCTCCCGACTAATGGTGCAGAAATTTAGGGCGTGTGAGAGAGGAAAACACTTCAGAATACCTATTCTATGTCTCCCCCAGCAACATTTACAATTCACTTGCTGGCCTGCTCTTCTTTGCTTTACCATTTCCAAGGTCTCTACCCAGCTCTTCAAGTTCCCCCGGTGGTCACTCTGCCCGAGGAAAACCCCCGCTGGCAGTAACAGAAAAACCTCCCCAGGGAAGCCCTGGCTTCTGAACTTCAGACCCAGACACATGTCTAAGAAGCTGAAGGCCTATTCAACAGAAAAAATCAGATGAACCCTGTGAAAATCAGGTGCTTCCAGAAAACGTAAGCATAGAATAGGCATTGTCTCTGGAATCCCGGCGTTACGGTTCAGGACTACACCCCACACAACCCGAAAAGTCCACAGACGCGAGTTCTGCACACGTCGAACAGAGCTCCGGCAAGGCTTGCGTGGGCTCTGCCTCTCCCGCTGAGGCAGCTTCGGGCCACTCCAGGTCACGGTCTCCAGGAACTTCCTCAGCAAAGCCAGCGGCACAGCCAAGGCAGAGGGTCCGGCAGCTTGAGGGTGACTGCTGGATCTCTACTGGGGAAGGCCAGCGTTAGACACGAGGTCAGAGTCTGAGCAAATGTTCCGGTGCTTTGCAGGAGCGTGCTCTAGCAGCAGTCACGGATCTCCTCAGTGGTGTACTGCTCCCCACAGGTCTCCTGAGTAGGATTTGGTCATCTTTACCTTCACTGTCCAGTACAGTGACCTCTAAACCTCACCCCTGAAGCACGACTAGTGCAAACGGAGATGAGCAGTAAGCACAAAGCGATAGCAGTTTTGTATTCTTTCTGGATACTCACAGAAAGAAAGGCAATCTATGCTGTGCAATTTTAAAATATTGACTGTATGCTGATAGAATTTAAGATGGTGGCTGGCTGGCTCTTGTGGCCCACATTATATTATTTCATTAAAAAGCAGTGGTCTAGATTGCTGGAGGGTGGGCCAGAACACGGTTTTACAGGCCAAGATAATAAATTTTTAGAAATTACATTTGCTTTGCTCTTAATTTTGTGATTGACACTAACAGAGAAATCCTAAATGTAAGAAGAGATTATATATATATATATATATATATATATATATATATATATATATATATTTGAAGTAGAAATTGTTTTTGTCAGCATTGGGCCTCTTTAGTAATGAAAAAGGCAAAGAATTTTGAAAGTAATTAAAATAACTTGAAATATAAATTTTCAAATAATAATATTTAATATTATAAAGAATTATAAATATTTATTTGCTCACTCTAGCTTTAAAAAGAGCATTAAAATAAGTTTATTTAGATTATATTTCCAAACTCTTTAAACTCAGAAGTCACATTTAAGTGTAGAAAAAGTCAACATTATGCATTTGGTCACTAGAGAAATTATCCTAAAAAGAAATAAAATATTACAATCTTTGGTGGGATTTTAAAAGTTACCTAGACATTATAGGTTGCATTGTTATTTTTAATAAATCAAGAAATTCTTGTTGGCTAATCACCTCAGCAAATAAACGTTTCCCATTTAACATAAGTGACAAAATGTTGCCTAGTGTTCTTTTGTGTCTGGCCTCTTTGCAGTGTTCTAGTTCCCTTGTCGTATGTACAGGTCCTTAGACATTGACTTCGGCACACACAGCAGCTAATCAGCCATCACAAGCGGTGTCGTGTCAAAAGCCACACGCATACAGACAAACACACACACACAGACTAATGCACACAGACAGACACACATACAGACAAACACAGAGAGACACACACACACACAGACAAACACACAGAGACACACATGCACAAACAGACAGACACACACACAGACAAACACACACACACAAACACACACACGCAGACAAACACACAC